>NC_137099.1:25962002-26022002 GCF_949357685.1 Gobio gobio | reverse complement strand
AAGCGCTATACAAATAAATTTGAATTGAATTGAATTGAATTGAATCGGATTTAAATCTGTCTCGAAAACGTTTCGGAGGACATTTACACCTGGTCTTTTCACGATCAGATAGATATCTGATCAGAGAAAAGCATGAAGTGACCAAGTGTAAAAAGGCCCTACGGCATTGTTGCATCAATCCTACCAAATACTGGTATTGGTTAATGTAAATTATCTGTTGACAAACTGATGATTGATCACGTCTTACATTCAGTCTTGTTTGTGCTCGATAATAACATTGTTGACAGTGATGATGTACATCATCCTGCTGTCATCAAGGCCCACTGTTGTGTTCAATCTTATAAAGCATTTTTTGGATTGAGCATGCCTTGTATTAGGAAGCTCCCCTCTTTTTGTCAGGAGTTTGGTTTGATTCCTCGTTTTCTTTCTCTCTGAACTACATGTATGCTTTCTCACAGCTGTCCGCTATCTTAATCAGCGGTTGCGCTCTGCACCTCTCACACCTGTTCCTCCTTTGCTCTGATCATCTTGCTATTTAGTTCTCATGCTCTTCTTTTCTCTTTGTCGGGTTATTGTTTGGTCATTCATGTCTGTTACTTACACCTTGTCATTGTCCTGCTCATCTAGTTTCGCCGTGTGTGTGTGGCAGACGAGGATTTCACCCAGTAGTCTTCTGTCTAAAAGTCTGCTCTCCCGCACCACA
The DNA here is from genome assembly GCF_949357685.1 of Gobio gobio. NCBI lineage: Eukaryota > Metazoa > Chordata > Actinopteri > Cypriniformes > Gobionidae > Gobio > Gobio gobio. Next base: position 26,021,299 of record NC_137099.1, on the reverse strand, counting down.
GTGTCTGCGAAAAGAAGTGAGAGTTTGGCGTTTCCAGGGTGCACTCTCTGACAGCAGCTTCCTGCACCAGGCATCCCGCCTGTTTGATGTCTGGCCCCTTTAAGTTACCTTCTCCTGATCTGCGTCCGCCTAGACGGCTGATGAGCTCCTAGGTATGTGTGTGGTCAGAGAGTTTGGCTCTCCACACATAATTTACCCCTTCAGATGTCCACTTGGAAATTGGCTCCCCATTTCATTGGGCCCTATGCCATCACTAAAGTTATCAGTCCGGTGGCAGTACGGCTCAGGTTGCCACATTCCCTTAAGCCCGTCCATCCTGTTTTCCATGTCTCATGCATTAAGCCTGCGGGTTGCTCTCGTTCCTCTCCCTCTCCTCCTCCTGCTCTTCTCGCAAACTGCCCTGTCTTTAGGGTTAAGAGGCTGCTTGTTGTCCGACCCCAAGGTCGGGGCCATCAGTATCTTGTCGATTGGGAGGGATACAGTCCAGAGGACAGAAGCTGGGTACCGGGAAGGGATGTGCTGGACCGCTCGCTTATCAAGGACTTCCTCTGCTCCCGTCAGTCTTCCTCGGGGGCACCAGGGGGCGCCCATCGGGAAGGGGGTACTGTCAGGAGTTTGGTTTGATTCCTCTTGTTTTCTTTCTCTCTGAACTACACGTATGCTTTCTCACAGCTGTCCGCTATCTTAATCAGCGGTCTCAGTCTGCAGCTCTCAGACCTGTTCCACCTTTGCCCTGATCATCTTGCTATTTAGTTCTCATGCTCTTCTCTTCTCTTTGTCGGGTTATTGTTTGGTCATTCATGTCTGTTACTTGCGCCTTGTCACTGTCCTGCTCGTCTAGTTCTGTTTCGCCGTGTGTGGCAGACGAGGATTTCACCCTGTAGTCTTCTGTCTGCTCTTCTGAACCGCCGTGTCTGCCAAGTGAAGTGAGAGTTTGGCGTTTCCAGGGTGCACTCTCTGACAGCAGCTTCCTGCACCAGACATCCCGCCTGGTTGATGTCTGGACCCTTTAAGTTACCTTCTCCTGATCTGCATCCGCCTAGACGGCTGGTGACCGGCAGACTGCCTATTTTGTCCTTTCCCTGCTGTTCAATAAAAGACTGTAGCCTGCATGCTTTTGGGTCCTTTCTCCATTGTGACACTTTTTTGTAATGGGTGGCTACTATAATGCCCTGAATGGGACAAAGTGCTCCTGCAGTCTAGGGTTGATGCAGGGTGCATAAGGTTGGAGTCATTATCTCTCCACATTGGTTTGCTCTTTTTCTGATGTCAGTTGTGTTAGCTCCCCTTCACAAGGATGCTTGTGTGCGGCTCCATTTCCGCCCAATTTCATGGGCGAGGGCTTAGGCTTTCCAGGAAAGGAAGAAGGCTCTAGCCTGTAATGCTGGTTCAGAAAACTAGCATTTTGCACACTCCCTTTAGTATCTGCTCTAGTGTTTTATAGGATAGAGCAGAGAGGTTAGGAACAGAATATAGTATCCTTCCTTCCTTCCTCTTCAGTTTCTCCTGTGGAAACTCTAAGGCAATTGTGTGGTCAAATCAGGGATAACCCTCAGATGCATTCTCTTCAGAGGCTTAGGTGATGTTAGCTTGGGCAAAGTTGAACATAGCATATGAGTCTTCCTTTAAAGGAAGAGCAAGATGAAATTCTAGTTGCCTTAGAATTTTGCTAAGGCAACTAACACTTCCTGGGTCTCATTTATCTCCCTTGCCCATTTATATTTCGGTCTGGAAGCAAGGGTATCACACTTGGGAAGCACCCTGCTCACATAGTCACCAGATGAGAATTGAGTAAAGGGCTTTGGCAGTGAACAGGGTTTGAACTGATATCACACAATGACATTGGAGTTTTGAAGTAGAATCTGAATTCCCTTGTAGTTCCTGTGGGGTTCCAGTCATAAGCAATATACTGGTGTGCTTCTGCCTGACTGCATCAGCCTCTTCCCTTAATAAATTGGAAATGCAGGCTTCCCCTCTGTCCCTGGTGGTTAGTCTGAATAATAAGTGTAGTGGGCACACAGCTTGATGCCCTGCACTTATTCACCCTCCTTCCCCAAGGGAGAATAAGGAGTAGGCTTCCCCTTGTACAGGGAAAAATAGTGAGGTCGTAACTTAGAGGCTAATTGCTAAGTCTGTGGCTCCTTGTAGGCTACCTTTCTAGTCTGTTCTTGAAACACCCCTAATAGTGGAGCAGGATGAACGGAACCATATGGATAAAATAGGATTCCTTTAGTTTTCCTTTATTTCCCTTTCCAATTAATATAGGAGCTTAAAGTAGGGATAACACTTCTCTTTTGGAGGATACTCATCTGGGTCCCTCCTTGTTATCATTCGACTACCGGTGATGGACCTTAGATTGAGTGTCTTTACAGAAGACAGGATTGAGCTATTCTCCCCCAGTCATGTTGGGGTCTTAAAATAGAATAGGCTATAAGCTCCCCTGCAGTCCTCTTGGGGTTTTGAGCCTGGGTGATAGAGATCCACCAGTTACTTGGGGTCTTTAAGCAGGGCATGACTCCCCTGTGGCCTCCTTGGGGTCTAGAGACTGGTTATTGAGAATAACTAGGAAACAATGCAATGCATTGCACTCATGTCCCCCTTCAATAAGTAGGAATAAGGATTGGCTCCCCCTTGGAAGAGCGGCAATAATAATAGTCAGAAACTATTAGTAAGGGTTGAAAGCATATTGGAAACATGCTCCCTGTTGTTGCGCTGCTCTGACGATATCCTTTAGGGTAAGAGTAGTATAAATCTCAGTTCCCGCCCTAACGACAGTTGGTCCTAAAGTAGGGAGTTTTGCTCCACTATAGCAGGTATGACTCACGACTCACAACCTATGCTTAAGAGGACCTGGCAAGTAAGTAAGCCTATGGCAGCAGTCGCTTGATAAGTGCTTATAGGTCTTTGAGTGGGACAGGGTTAAGCTCTCTCCCCTATGGCTTTATGGTAGATATAGCTTTAAGGGGTGATGAATTGAGAAATCAACTTTCCTTTGAGCCTTTGGTATATAAAAGTTAATCGTGATGTAAGAGTATCCTGCAAGTTTGAGTGCTGAAAACGTCCTTGTTTATCAAAGAAAAGCTTTTATAGACACCAGGCCCAGAAAAAGAGAGATCTCAGAATATGTCGACCATTGACGTAGTAGGACGCAGAAGCACCGCCTCAAGCCCGCCCACCGACTCGTGAAGCTAAACGATGCGGAATCGATTGTAAACAAGATACAGGTCGAGACTGGATTTGCAGACATATTGAGATTAAAACACAATGCTGTGCCTTCTAAATTGGATCCGACAGGAATGGTTCAACACACTTATGTGAGTAAAACATGGTTTATATGTGTTAGTATTGCAATGTTACAGATCGTTTGATATCTATTGATTACATACCTTAGCACGCTGTCACAGGCTGGAGAAGGTGTTATTGGTTAATTCGTGATCAGACTCGGACTTGTAATGCCAGCTCGCAAAGCCCAAAGTCCCAGGGCTATGTGCTTTTCAGATGGCTCGCTCGCGCGCGCGCGTGTGTGTGTGTGTACGGTTTGCGGTTATATTCACTGATGGTCGAGCGAAATGATACAGAAATAACATTCCAATCCATTGCGGGTGGATGAGAGATGAATCATTGTGTTTGTTTGATAAAGACATTTTGTGAGCCCTGGCTGTGGGCTGGGTGATTCATTCCGGTTGCCGTTTGCCATTTGCCATATGCTGTCACTGACAGGGGAGCAGAAGCTCATTAAAAATGAAAATCTTATCCAATCCTAGCCGTGGCCATTTACTTCCAAGTATTCAGTGCGGCACGCCCATCAAATCCAATCGTTTTTCAGAGAGCCTCAAAACCAAGGCAGAAAGTAGCCTATTACTTAATCATTATGATGTTTCTGAATGTAAAACCACGCAAACGTCATAAGTTGACCTCAGACAACAATATACATTTTTTTAAAAAGCTAGTTCATGACACCTTTAAGCTCCCCTGTAGTTTCCCTAGGGTTGAGTTGAAATGCCACTTTGAAAAGGGAACATCTCAGGTTGCGACTGTAACCCTGGTTCTCTGAGAAGGAGAACGAGACACATCATCTTGCTGGTATGCATCGGGTTTGCCTGCACATTTCTTTCAGACAAAAGAGTTGATGACGTATTTTGCAGGCACCCTTTTATACTAACGGGTGCTCCACTTGTAACATCATGGACTGTCGTTGGCCAATAGATTGGCATGTTGGGTAGACGTGTTCATACACTGGTTACGGTGAGGGCATTCCCCACAGAGTCAACTCCAGACGCTGCATCTCGTTCCCCTTCTCGGGGAACCAAGGTTACAATCATAACCCGAGACAATTTATTTAGGGCACTAATACCGCCTCATGTTCTGCTTTATCATTAACTTACTAATGCTGCTGGGGAAAAAAAACTATAATCGCAGGCCAAAGAAAACTGAGCTCTTCAAAATGTGTATTTTGCATATTTGGAAGAAGCCATCCACTGACTTTGAAGAAGGGAAACAGATTTATATTTGATTTTTACTATAATAATATTCTTTTTTTTATCAGTTCTATCTCTTGCAATGAGATTCCTTGAAATCATAAATTAAATCCGAATATGATTGTACAAATGCAATGTAAACATTATGAGCTAAATTAATCCCAGACTGCAAATTGAAAGACATTGCTGCTTTGTAGAATAATGTAATATGCTTCTAATTAAGACTTTATTTATTTGTTTATTTATTTATTTATGTACTTTTTGAATGATCAAGGACACTGTGCTTCCAATAAAATGACAAATTCTTAACAAAAGCCCAGAGCAATACAATGATAGTATATGACAGATGTGCCAGAGTACCACAAACAAGCACAAATTCAGTAAAAGACAAGTCAAAAACAATAATGTTGCATCTAAGATTTTTTTCAAAGACATGATGGCTTGGGGCTTGTGAATACATAGGCTACAAAACACACACATAGAAATGGAGCACTGAGTGTACAAAACTAGTTTAATTTATAGTTTAATTCTAGCTTAGCTCAAATAGTTTTAAGTTAAAATGTCACATTTTCATACTTGATGTTTTTGAATGATGCATATACTAAAAAGATGAATGCAATGTTTTAATTTAAATTAAAACATTTAAATAAAAATGTATAAGAAAATGTATAGCTAAATAATTATCTAATATTATTTATGGTACTTTCATATACACCGATCAGGCATAACATTATGACCAGGTGAAGTGAATAACACTGATTATCTTTTCAGCATGGCACCTGTTAGTGGGTGGGATATATTAGGGAGCAAGTGAACATTTTGTCCTCAAAGTTGATGTGTTAGAAGCAGGAAAAATGGGCAAGCGTAAGGATTTGAGCGAGTTTGGCAAGGGCCAAATTGTGATGGCTAGACAACTGGGTCAGAGCATCTGTAAAACTGCAGCTCTTGTGGGGTGTTCCTGGTCTGCAGGGGTCAGTATCTATCAAAAGTGGTCCAAGGAAGGAACAGTGGTGAACCAGCGACAGGATCAATGGCGGCCAAGGCTCATTGATGAGTGGTCTGATCAAACAGACAAGCTACTGTAGCTCAAATGATTGATTAATCAATGTAATCTTTTTTTATTTTTTCAGTGTACTGCCCTGCATTTCCCATTTTTAAAATGCAAAGACTCACTAAGTGTGAATGGCCCCTATGAGTAGATCTGTGATAACAATCAAACATAAATGTTAAATTATAAAAAGCTCAGATTTACTCTACATAATGGCATAAATCAGTTACAAAGTAATGCAAGGTTCATGTATATTTTTTAATATAATGTGCGTCTTTAAAAGGATAGTTCACCGAAAAATGAAAATTCTGTCATCATTTACTGCCCTCAAGACACCCTCAAGACGAAACAGAACGGCAACTACAAGCTTGTTTCAACTGCACTGATTGGAGTGTTTTTGAATGCTATTTCATGCATTCTGACTTATTTACACTGAGTAGGATTCTCATGCTAAACATGGCCAAAATGTCAAAAAATCAATTGGATGTATGACAGAGTTTTTCTGTTTCAAATGCACTCCTTCAGGATTCAATCAAGTTTCGTATGGACATGTATGATTTCAAAATGGGTGGAATTCCTTGTATTGGCACTTCTTCCGGATGAAAGCCATCAGCAGCGCTATCATTTAAACCACGGAATCAACAATGAAAGAAGTGGGTTTCTGGTTGTGAGGGAAAGATAACCTTGTTCAGCTTCCCAAATAACCCAGCGTTAAGGAAAGGATGCAGTTTGTTTTTCTGGAGCTGCAACAGAGTTTTGCAAGTGTGTTTGTTTGTTTCCAGTCATGTTGAAACCGCAGGCGGTGAGTGAAACCGCATCAAATGTCTGTTTTATTGTGCATAAAATGTAAACAACATGACTGTAATTGAAAGTTATCCAGGGATAATGTAATGATTTATTGTGTGTGTGTGTGTGTGTGCGTCAAAGGTGTGTGTGTGCTTGTGATTGACTCTTCACACCTTCATGAGTTCGGCTGTTTTCCGAAAGAATTGGTAGGCCTACAGCGTATCTGTCTTTTATAAATATGATAAAACTAAAGACTCTTCAGAGATATGAAGGATGCAGTACTACTCTATAGGTACTCAATATTAACTTGAGACTGGCAGAAACTGTGTGTGTTACCTGCCCTTTAAGCACCTGAAGTTTGCATACAACACCACAGTCATCGTCTCATTCAGAATGGTGATGAGTCTGCATACAGATGGGAAGTTGATCAGATGGCTGTCTGGTGCATTCAAAACGACCTAAAGCTGAACACACTTAAAACTGTCCTGGATGGCAATATTTGCATATAAATATATTATGCAGATGAGGCTATCTCAATACTAGTTTTACTTGATCTTAGTGCTGCATTCGACACCATAGATCATAAAATACTCTTAGATCGTCTACAAAATTACACTGGTATCCATGGACAGGCATTAAAGTGGTTTAGATCGTATCTATCAGAGCGTTACCAATTTGTCTATTTAAACAGGGAACAATCTAAGATAACGTCTGTAAATTATGGATTGCCGCAAGGATCTGTGTTAGGCCCTCTGTTATTCTCAATATATATGCTGCCACTTGGTAATATGATAAGAAAACATGAAATTAGTTTCCACTGTTATGCCGATGATTCTCAGTTATATATTTCAGCACGACCAGATGAAATCTCTAAATTATCCAAGCTAACAGTGTGTTAAAGATATAAAATATTGGATGACCTGTAATTTTCTCCTACTAAATTCAGATAAGACTGAGGTATTACTTATTGGACCACAAACTGGTACACAGAATCTCTTAAATTATAACTTACATTTAGAAGGATGTACTGTTACTTCATCTGCTACAGTTAAAGACCTGGGTGTTATATTAGACAGCAACTTGTCTTTTGAAAATCATATTTCAAATACTACAAAAACAGCCTTCTTCCACCTCAGAAACATCGCTAAGCTACGAAACATGCTATCTGTCTCTGATGCAGAAGAGTTAGTTCATGCATTTATGACCTCTAGACTAGATTACTGTAATGCACTACTAGCTGGCTGTCCTGCCTCCGCAATAAACAAGCTACAATTAGTCCAAAATGCAGCTGCTAGAGTTCTTACAAGGTCAAGAAAATATGATCACATAACACCAATTCTAACATCTCTCCACTGGTTACCTGATAAGTTTCGTATCAATTATAAAGTATTGCTACTGACCTATAAGGCCCTAAATGGTTTAGCTCCTGTGTATTTAACTGATCTTCTATCGCCTTATAACCCATCACGATCTTTAAGAACACTAAACTCTGGGCTTCTGGTAATACCGAGGATATCTAAGTCAACTAAAGGAGGAAGAACGTTTTCATATTTGGCACCTAAACTATGGAATAGCCTTCCTAATAATGTTCGGGGCTCAGACTCACTCCTCCAGTTTAAATCTAGATTAAAGACGCATCTCTTTAGCCAGGCATTCACATGATGCTTCTCCTAACCGTGTACTCTATAGTTATATCAATGCACATGATTGTCTTTGCTTAATGCCTTGAACAGCAGCTACGCTAATTATTTTTCTGTTCTGTTTTATCTCGGGACGCCCATCCCGAGGTAACTAGAGAGTCCGTCAGCTCCAGTCTGGATCCAGCTTCTCGTAAAGACTTCAGATGACCATTACCTGTGAAGAGACGACTCAACTCCTGCGAGGACTTCAGATGACGCAGCTCTGCATCATCACACACTCATGCTCATCTATATACCTATTCATTAACAACATGTATTCTTATTTCTGTGCCATAATTATTATATTGATTAATAATAGATAGTTAGCTAATCTGTGTGCTTTGTATATGTGCAATTCTGAAATGCATAACATGTATGTACAAATCAATTTAAATTGTAATGTAGATGCATTTTCTGTGAAGCTGCTTTGAAACGATATGTATCGTGAAAAGCGCTATACAAATAAATTTGAATTGAATTGAATGTATGTTTTGTATATATGCACAATCTTCCACTAACTAGAAAACTTGTGTGTGGTTTCAATTTTATGCAAAGCTTTAGTTCAATAGTATATCCAGCTTTCTCTTAATAACAGTATCTCGTCATGACTGTGATGGTCGGTTTCTGATCATTTTATTAAAAATAAGTTAAAATAAGGTTTAAATAAACTTTGCATCTTTAACAATTGTTACACACACACATAGCTGACACCTCCCAAGATCTGCTGCTACTATGAATATACAAACACTCACGCATTGCAGCTGATATATGGAGCCTGTAGTGACTGAGTCAGCGTTTCACACATCAGGAGGGAAAAGACAGGAGTGTGCATAGTTTATTCACAGACAGCTCTGCTAAATCAAGCTGTCATTATGGGCAATGATCTCATTACAGCCATTTAACAGTGCATACTATTACGAAACTATTAATGTTCCTGTTTTTCTACCACTGCAGAACCTGTTTGAATTCGAGCCACTGAATATCAGCCTAATTTACATTTTCCACAATTCCAGAGCTCCATTCCAACTGTACCAAATCGTTCCACAGAGTCAGCGGAGTCTCTTGTGACATCACAATAATGTTAAACACAGATGAAGCTACACCATAATATATTCTGACAACACCAGCTCTTCTGCTACTTGTCTGCTAAGGTTTTTAACCTTTTAAGCCTGTTAGAAGCAAACACATCCACACTCAACGCCGTCTCACAAACGTTATAGCCTTGTGACCTTCAGCAATGAGTCTCTGTTAAAGAACACCGAGTTTATTTTACTCATAAAATCCCCATGTGGCTGCTGCGTCACTAGTCAATTAGGCGTAAAATGCTATGAGAAAATCTCAGCGAGACGGTGGGCAGCATATTCTGGATGAATAAAAAACGTCATTGGGCAAATGAAAAGCTCGCTATGCATGGACACACCATCCATCATGTTTAAGAGCTGACCCGTTAAACCTGTCTCAGTGCTTTTATTGTCTCAAGATAGAACAAAGTGACTCCTTATTTTCATTGTCCCTGTCCAATGTTAACCATGTCTCAGATTATGACAGAGAGCCCTGGATGAGCTGTGGAGTCTAAAATGAAGCATCTGATTGAGAAGATTGAAGAGGTTGTCATCATGGCATGTTTCATGAGTGGGTCATTTTGACATTTTCAGACCTTCGGGGTGAGTAAGATAGCATTTGTCCACTGTTAACTTCCCTTTGAAGGCTACTTTACCTATGACTGTAACATCATATTTCATTCATTCTCAGTCAAAACATGAGGTTGGATATGCTGCACCAGCATACATGGAAAACTTTGGAAAAATCATACATTTTTTCACTTTTCCATTATGGTGGTACCCATGGAGAACATCTGCTGAATAATGAGATGAGATTCACAGTCCATCCTTGAAGTTCACAGTTTTGTTTCCCCACAGAAATGCTCATGTTTCCCTAGGGAAACACATTACAGTGCAAAGGATTTTCCATATGAATCTGTGGAAGAGTTTTACTGTAATAAAACTAGAAGGATTCATATTCTCTTTAAAGACCTTTTCCTATTATATTTCTCAGTGTGTGTACATGTGTGTGTCTCTGTGGATTCAGCAGTGTGATACCTGTGAGCAAACCTTTGAAAAAAAAAAAACACACACACACACAAGAGAGACAGAGAGAGAAAACCATTTAGGCTCTATAACTGATTGGCCTGGCATACATGTGTTAGTATATTTTTCTTCAACATCTGTTTTTGTTAATCACTCCAAAACCAAAATTGCTCTTTCTTCACCACTGGAAAAGTCCCATTCACTCAGACATTAGCCCCCTGGATGCATGTGGTGAGTTCTACTGGTGAAAGTGAAATCTGAGCCGCTTCAAATATTCATCTGAGTGTCTTAACCTTCCCTCCCATTATTAAAGCTGTTATGGTTGGAGAGAGACAATGGGTTCAGGACAAAGGAGAGAAATAGAGAACATCAGTCAGGGGAAAATATTTCCCCAACCTGTTCTAACAACAGAACTGAGTGAGTGAGTGAGTGAGTGAGTGAGTGAGTGAGTGAGTGAGTGAGTGAGTGAGTGAGTGAGTGAGTGAGTGAGTGAGTGAGTGAAGGAGGATTGAAGGATATATATGAATTATCTGGATCATTGGGATCCTGATCCTATCCATCATTATGGGTTAATTCTGCAGTTATTAGATTTTAGTTATTATCATTTTATTAACTGAACTCTGCCAAATCATGGGTCATTACCATACATACTGGATTAACATTTGAGAATATAATAGAATAGAATAGAATAGAATAGAATAGAATAGAATAGAATAGAATAGAATAGAATAGAATAGAATAGAATAGAATAGAAGGAGAAAGTGTGTTGAGCTGCGGTCATGGTCACACTTTGAGTATATGCAAAATTTCTACAGACACTGCAACGTCATAATATGATGTCACAGTCTTTTTTTTTTACAATAATTTAACATATAATACATTCAAAATGTAAAATTATGCAATCTACTCAACACTGCAACCATTGCAACACTGGAATCCTGCAGATTTAATTCAGCTAAGAGATCAAGCAAAAAAGTGTCCCAATCATCCTGAATTTACCCTACAAATCACAGCAGTTTACAGCTGAAATGACCAGTTGCAGAAAAATACCAACAACTATAGAGTCATAATAAAACCAGGTTTATGTTCATCAGTTTTGGATAAAACTGAACACTTGTAATACCACTCACTGGATATTTCACTTTGAAAGTGTAGCAGAACATGCAAAAAAACAATGAAATATAATTTTGCATAAATGTCACAACAGGCACATCAGCCTGTGTTGTTTTTATAATCTATACTTGAACTTTTAAAATGAACGAGGAGATGAGAGGAGAGGAGAGATTGTAATTAACATTTAACACATCATGACACATTCACTGGATGAAATTTGATATGATATGCTGATTATATCTGAAAGACCTGAAATATAAACTCCAACATGTTTCATTGGGCCGCAGTTATGCACTTTTCAAAACACACTGTGTGCATGTACTGTGTGTGTGTGTGTGTGTGTGTGTGTGTGTGTGTGTGTGTGTGTGTGTGTGTGTGTGTGTGTGTGTGTGTGTGTGTGTGTGTGTGTGTGTGTGTGTGTGTGTGTGTGTGTGTGTGTGTGTGTGTGTGTGTGTGTGTGTGTGTGTGTGTGTGTGTGTGTGTGAACACCTGCTGATAAAGAGATATAGGGTTCCTCGTATGTATTGACCATCATAATTCTGTTAGTGACATTTACTCATTCAACATCTAACCATAGAGCACAAACACTCGTACATACTGCATTTAGACACTACCACACATGAATACAAAATATTTGTTTTGTTAATTACAGAAGCAACTGTTGATATTCTGTGCATTTTAAGAAAATAATTTTGAAAATGTAGCGGTTTTTAATTTAAAAAATAATTATTAAATTATTAAAATATCAACTTTGTGAAAGTTTTGTGTTTGCAGCTAGGTTAAAGGTTGTGCTCATAGGGTTCCTAAAGATCAAAGCCACTGTTGCTGTGGCAATGGCTGCTGTCTGGGATGTTGCCGTGGTGATGAGAGTGTCTGGCCACCTGCCTGAACATTCTTCCTCCATGAACATACACACACACACACACACCTTCAACATTATGCTGTCATAGAAACCCAGCACATACACTAATGGCTCAACTGCACTAAACATATTGCAAATCTGGGCTGAGAAATCAGGAAATTCTTTGGTCAATTTAGCTTGGATGACTATTTTTCTTTTTGACAAAGATTCAAATTTTTTCTAGCCAATGTACAAAAGTGGGGGGAAAAAATGAAACTGAATCAAAGGTTTTAGAGATCAAATTCAAGTTTTCCCCTAATTAAATGTGAAGAAATACACTAATATCAAATATGTGTGTAATTTTCAAAGATTCCAGTGTGTGCATTTGAGCATGTGCGTGTGATTAATTAATAATATGCAATTACTTTCCCCCATCTCTGCACGACAGAAGTTGTTTTAATAACAGCACTGGCCCATCTCTCAGAGCAATGAATGAAAGGACACTCGGGTAGCCTAGCTAAAATACTTTAACACCTGTGGACTGAGGGGGCGTGGGAAATACAGAGGAAGTGATTGATTTGAATTCACAGACTTTCACACAAGCCAACAGGGCAGGACAGAGTGTCATATACGAAAAATCTAATAATAATAGAGTAATTCAGAAAACTTTGAAGGTAACCAATGCTCTGGCTGTAAAGTTATGGTTTAGATCATATGAGAAAATAAATTCATAATCTTCAAAGTCTTCTTTGAAAGGTAAAATGTAAACATCTAGGATTCACAATTTCACTTCTGTATGACTGCAACTCTTGCCATATTTTCACTGCAAAGGTAGCACAGCAGTGACAGTTAGGTGTTTTTATTCAGATGGTTTAATGCTGCAGAAGAAGCACAAATGCTTTTAAACACCAATTGTAACTGTCGTAATTAAAGTCCACTGAAGTCAAGTTCAAGTTGAGAACCCATGTGCAGTTTATTAATCAAATGAACAAATATAAAATAAACTAAACCAAACAAAGACTTGACTTGAGCAGACTTGACATAGACATGACAACACTCACCAACAGCAGGTTACACGAACAAAGCAAGATACAATGGGAACACTAGGGCTATATATTCACACAAAAAAATAGATATATTTGTAAATAATCAAAATGATAAACCAATGACAAAACAGAACTGTGAATCATCACAAGAACAAACCAATGAAAACTTAACACAGGGACCAAAGGAACCGGAAACATGACTATGACAAGTATCAAAATAAGACATGAAAGCATAAACATAACCATAAACTAAAAGAGATGTGACCTCTGTGGGCAGCTACAGACACCAAAACCAATACCAAAACAAAACTGGAGTTGGCCTGGACCATGGGGTGGCCAGACCGCCGAGCAGTGGCAGGCCCGGACTGTGCAGAGGCCGAGACCATAGAGGATCAGGTGGCCATGGTGGAGCCAATGGAGATGGAGAGCATCAAGGTGGAGCAGAAGACTATCGGATATCAGGAGACCATCACAGAGCAGAAGTCTACTAAACATCAGGAGGTCATGGCAGAGCAGAGACATAGGGGCCCTCCTGGCCATGACAGAGCAGACATGGACATGGGGCACAGTTAGTTCGTGGACGGACTCTGTTGGCTGTGATATGGAAAGCAGATGACTCAGAGGGAGCTGTGGCACCTCGGGAGATGTGTGTTTTGACCACACATACACAGAATAGCTGTGGCTGGAAGCACCGTTGAGAGTGGAATGACCTCCGGGGAACTGAAGAACTGAAGTTGAGAACCCATGTGCAGTTTATTAATCAGATGAACAAATTATGAACAAAAAATACAAAAAAAAGAAGATATACCTGCATCGAACTCGAATAGTTCTCTACTATATAGGAAGCATGTCTGAATTCACAGTACTCATAAAAGAGTAAGTAAAAAGTACCCGGATGACCTATTTCTGGCAAGATTCTGAAGTGTGCTTACGATGGACACTTTACTATCCCATGAGGCCACTGGAGAGGATTTGTGAATGGCGGTGAAGTGACGCAACTGACACTGGCAGGTTATTGATAATGACAGCATGGTGAATGGAGTACGTCCAGATTACATTCATTCTATAGAACATACTTTTTTAACGGTCGTGAAGTAATTACTTATTCAAAATAAGTACCTACTCAAGAGAGTATGCGATTTCAGACACAGCCCTGAACCATAGTATATAGACATCTGTGTAAAGATGTATGAGTCAAATTCTGCCTCTTTGTGAGGACCAAATGGATTGTGAAACCTGAAATCGCTTACATTGTGAGGACCACAACAGTGCCCACAAGGAAAACAGCTTTATAAACCTACTAAATCAGGTCTTTACTAAGTAATGTAAAATGTTTGTGTAAGAATTACAGTTAAAGTTGGGAATGAAAATAATATTAGCTCAGTATAAAAACAACAGAAGTCAACGCAAAATCCCAACCAGAAATGAGTGTAGATAGTATATTGCCAAAAGTTTTGGGACGTCTGCCTTTACATGCACATGAACTTTAATGACATCCCATTCTTAATCCGTAGGGTTTAATATGGAGTTGGCCCACCCTTTGCAGCTATAACAGCTTAAATTCTTCTGGGAAGGCTTTCTACAAGGTTTAGGAGTGTGTTTATGGGAATTTTTGACCATTCTTCTAGAAGCGCATTTGTGAAGTCAGGCACTGATGTTGGACGAGAAGGCCTTGCTCGCAGTTTTCGCACTAATTCATCCCAAAGGTGTTCGGGTTAAGGTCAGGCCAGTTAAGTTCCTCCACACCAAACTCGCTTATCCATGTCTTTATGGACCTTGCTTTGTTCACTGGTGTGCAGTCATGTTGGAACAGGAAGGGGCCATCCCCAAACTGTTCCCACAGAGTGGGAGCATGTAATTGTACAAAATATCTTGGTATGCTGAAGCATTAAGAGTTCCTTTCACTGGAACTAGGGAGCCAAGCCCAACCCCTTAAAAAAACCAACCCCCCTCCACCATAATCCCCCCTCCACCAAACTTTACACTTGGCATAATGCAGTCAGGCAAGTACCGTTCTCCTGGCAACCGCCAAACCTCGCCCATCGGATTGCCAGACAGAGAAGTGTGATTCTTCACTCCAAAGAACATGTCTCCACTGCTCTAGAGTCCAGTGGCGGTGTGCTTTACACCACTGCATCCAGCGCTTTGCTTTGCACTTGGTGAAGGTAGGCTTGGATGCAGCTGCTCAGCCATGGAAACCCATGAAGCTCTCTACACACTGTTCTTGAGCTAATCTGAAGTCTACACAAAGTTTGGTGGTCTGTAGCTATTGACTTTGCAGAAAGTTGGAAACTTCTGCGCACTGTGCGCATCAGCATGCGCTGACCCCTCTCTGTGATTTTACTAGTTGCTGTTGTTCATAATTGCTTCCACTTTGTTATAATACCACTAACAGTTGACCGTGGAATATTTAGTAGTAAGGAAATTTCCCGAATGGACCACAGGTGGCAACCTATCACAGTACCACGCTTGAATTCACTGAGCTCCTGAGAGCGACCCATTCTTTCAAAACTATTTGTAGAAGCGTCTGCATGCCTAAGGCCTAGTCCACACGTACACGGGTATTTTTATAACCAGAGTTTTTCCTCCTCCGTTTTAAAAAACAATCGCGTCCACACAAGCACGGTTTAAAAAAAATCTCTGTCCACATGAAAACGCAAAACCACACTATGATTGGCTGCCTGATTTACACATGGGTCCCATCCACGGCACTGATGCACTGAGGGATGCCATGGGCTCAGTGAAATCCTTCTACAAGTTCCTTTACTGGCCTCAGTGACAGGTAACTGTATATAGCCTACATAGGGGCAGGGCACAAGTGGACTGTAGCTTCACACACTTGCCTTACTATTTTGTATTATTGAATTCTGGCATCTCTGTTCTGCAATACAATGAGATAACTGTGCATTTATCTGTATACATGTGATAAGTGCTGTTAGCAGAGTTATTAAAAGCTACGTCCGCCATTGCATAGACTCGACTCATGTAAAAGAGATAACGCCGCACAATCTGACGTCAAACAAAGGAGAGAATGGCGCACACTTCGACTTAACAAGCCGAAATCTCCGGTTTCACCATCCACACGACAACACTGTAACCGGAGTTTCTAAAAAATCTTCACCCTGGCCGGAGTTTTCAAAAAAGTCCGGTTTCAGTAATTGGATACTGCGTTTGCGTGTGGACGAACAGCTAAACCGCGAAGAAAAAGCTGCGGTTTTGAAAATACCTGTGTTCGTGTGGACAGGGTCTAAGGGCGTTTTCACACCTGAAAGTCCGCACCAAGGTCCGAACCGAAGTTCATGTTTTGATACTTTTTATATATTCGGTTAGTTTTGGTTTGGTTTCACATTGCAGCGGACTAAAGAACTTTACATGACGCACTTGCGTCCACTCGTCATCATCTATGTGGGCTGCATCTGGACATTGATTGGTTTGTAAACGGACGTGCTTCTGACATCAGCGTCTTTGACAAGTTGAATGAACGGACGCATATCGTGGTTGCCACTATTGAACAGTGCGCATTACTTTACTATTTTTTTATTCGTTACGTTTAAAAGTGGACATTTCAAGCTTTATATACACATATTTCTCATGTTTGTGAGGCAAGTAGCCTGCTGAGTTTCGGTTTATTTGAGACGCGCTCAAGTTCATGTGTAAAGCATGTGATCGCTCCCGTGATTATTGTCTGCTATAGACTATTTGCTTCTTATTTATTAAATCCAGGCAATTATCTGATTAAACGTTGATTAAAATTAAGATACAATTTATACAAAACGAAATTCCCATTAAAGAAATGCTTTCTAAGCAAAATCATACAAAATTTCGTTCAAAATTATTTCTGACTTTCTGTCTACTGACATATTGCGCATATTTTCACTTTTCATAATCAATGTAGCCTAGATTGAATTTAAAAATAACGTTATAATAAATGGTAAATGTTCCTGTAAATCCTGTAAATGGTCTGAAAGTCCGAACCATACAGAAAATGCTTTCACACTAGAAACGAACCGAACCTTTGTTCAGTTTGATCCGGACCAAGACTACCTCTTTTCGTCGGACCAAATTTCGTCTGTTTGGTCCGGACCGTGGTATGGGGGAGGTTTCACACCTGCAATTTTGATTCGGACCAAACTGAAAAGTCCGAAAATCCGGACCAAACAAGGTAGGTGTGAAAACGCCCTAAGTGCTTGATTTTATACACCTGTGGCCATGGAAGTGATTGGAACACCTGAATTCAATGATTTGGAGTGTCCCAATACTTTTGGCAATATAGTTTATGGGCCCTATTTTAACGATCTGAAACGCAAGTGTCAAAACGCGAAGCGCAAGTAACTTTGTGGGCGGGTCTCGGCGCTGTTGCTATTTTCCCGGCGGGATAAATGGCTCTTGCGCCCGGCGCAAATCTAAAATGGGTTGGTCTGAAGTAGCTTCATTATTCATAGGTGTGGTTTGGGCGTAACGTGAATAAACCAATCCGAGCGTCATCCAACATTCCCTTTAAAAGCAGGTGCGCAAGTTCCATTATGGATTGCTATTATTATGGCGTATTTACCAGGCGCACGCCAGGAGCGGTTCACAGCCGAGGAGACTGATGTTCTTTTAAGAGCAGTGAAAGACAGAGAAGTGAAGTTGTAATGTTGTACATTATGGTAAAGGTGATTTCACAGTCTTTTTTTTTTCAGTCTTTCAGTTTTTTCAGTTTTTCAGTCGATTTTTGTTCCTGGTTCTTGACGGACAAACCAATTTGTCAGATGTCCTTATATACATATATGTCTTGCCACTATTGGGCAAACAGGTCTTATCCTTAATTATTACAATTAGCCTGAATCATTTGTAAGCTAGATTTATGCCTATTTTTTCACATCTTCGTGGCACACCACAATGATTTCCGTCATATGACGGATGAAGATGAAGATATCTCATGTGTTAATATTTTTTTAGTGTAACAATTTATGATTTGCAAAAATAACTTGCATCTGTGTAGATTACATGAGCAAAGTGTATGCGCGTTGTGCACGCTATACATTATGGTCAAGCATGCGCCCTTAAAATAGCATAATGAACAACGCGCAACGCGCCACTGACTTTAGACTAGGTTTTTTCTGGTCAGTGGCGCAATTGTTTAATGAAACAGCAAAATAGCACCAGGGATTGTTTGCGCCGGAACACGCCTCCTTTTTTGCGCTGAACCGCCCAGGTAGCGCAAGTTCATTCACTAGTTTAGCGACGTGCTTCTGTGGAGGGAAAAGCGCGCTTTGCGCGGGTGCAAAATAGGAATGACACATGCGTCGGTGTACAAAGTCAATTGCGCTGGGTGCAAGATAGGGCCCTATGTGTGTATGTGTGAATTTAGTTAAACAAAACATATTTAATACTAAGCTAATGTTACCCTTGAAATCAGAAAAATAGTGAGAAATATTTGCCTGACTGGATGGACAGGGCTCTGGTTATAATTGCTCTTTTAAACTGTTCTGATAGCAGTTTTGTTTAAAATTTGAGGGGTTCTGATTTGGGTAAGGAGGTCTGTTCCTGAATCAGTGATGAATGGTAATATACCTGAGCAAAAAGAAGCCTGTCCTTGAACACTTCATCTCTATGAGACTATTTTTGACAACACCATTAAGACAAGCTGTCAGTCAGATCCTCCTGTGACAGGAAGTGTTACAAGGTTGTGACTCTCCAGCTTCCAAGCATGGAAGGGCACCCGCCATCAAGTCTGATGAGGTATTTTCATCTTCAAAGTTAACAAAGACATAGATTAAATAAAAAAAAAGAATGTTCTACATTTACATTTACATTTAGTCATTTAGCAGATGCTTTTATCCATCCAAATGAGGGCAATAGAAGCAACTAGAGCAGTCAAGGGCAACAATATGCAAGTTCTGTAACAAGTCTTGATTGGTCAGGTGCTGCTTGAAGAGATGTGTCTTTAGATGTTTTTTGAACCAATGGCTAAAATGGTTCTGGTTATTTATCATTGTTCTTTAAAAGAATAAGAATGGAAAGAAATAAAAAAAGAGAGACATTAGAACCAGATTCAATTGTAGTCATAATCACATTTGTATCATGTCCTGATGTGTTACACAAAACATCAAATGGCTGTCTATTCAAATTAACATTTGTGCTAACAATAGTTTAAATGTGATAGGTAGGTAAAATGTGATGCTTGAAACTACATGTTTGTGGTGAGATTGACATTTGGAAGAATAATTTGAAAAAGCATACAACTTTTATAACATTTTAGAGCTTTATCATACATGTAGTGACACACTGCTATAGTAAGTCATGTATGTTGTCACAAAATCAGAGACAGAATCACAAGTTGGACAGTATTTGAAATGCCATGTGCCATGTCAGGTGTAAACAGCAATCTGTCTCGCCTGACCACTTGTGATCAGATCATCCGAGACGGATGTTAATACCAGGTGTAAACAGGGCCTAGGGCCCTAACAGTCCAATCAGATCAGTGACTGGTTTAATCACTAGGCATTGTTCAAAGCTATTTGGCAACGTTGCTGTCCAGCTGTGTAATCAGGCACAGATTATTCAATAAACATTCTGGGTTTCTTAATGAGAGGTCTGAATTGTTTGAAAGGCTCATTCAGAGAACTAAAATAGGTAGGTAAGAAAAGAGCCTCAACGGAGCTGAAAACCCTGCAACATTTGATCAGGTTGAAGCACCTGCAATATAACATATTCAAATCGAGATGAAAAACAATACACTGCCCTGGGATCATTTCTCCATTGTGGAAAAACCTGTTTATAAACAAGTATAAATGTTAGTTTTAAATGACCATTAGCTTTGCAATGATAGATCTAAATGTGATTATCTGAAGCAAGAGTTGATGGTGTTAAGAAAAAGTCCAAATGAATAATGCTTTGTGTGTGCATGTGTGGGCAAGGTGGGGATTTAGGGCTGGTATACACATACACTACTCAAAATTCATGTGCTGAAATTAAATCACCAGTGATCCAGCCAATCCATACAATTCATTCAGAGACACTCACAATCAATAAATAAACAGCACAAAGCGGTACAAGAGAGGAAGACACAATAGATTACACAGGAAAAAAAGACAATAGGGAGACACTGACATGATAAAGGAGGAAAAGACGGAGAGCTTGAGACAAGGGAGTCATCAGCGCCGTTTCATTTTTTCCAGGAAATGTCTTCTTGGATGCCAGAGAAGGTAAAGATGGAGAGGCATCTGGAGAGAGGGGATGCATGTAGGAGTGTATGTGTATATGTGTGTTGTGTATAGGGACTGGAGATGAATGGAGGAGATTTCAACACTGATTTGGGACTGCAAACAATCCCCACACACCGATAAAGAGGGGAAATCACGCAACAGTGCTCACACTACCCTCCACTGATCCTCCCTCGATTTCTCTCTCTCTTTGCATAATCATCCATCTATGTCTGTCTGTCTGTCTCTCTCTCTCTATGTCTGTCTGTTTATCTGTCTGTCTATTCCACATGAATATAAGTATTTTACACATGCAAATATGATGGTGGAATCGCTTTTTCTTTCTGCTTCATAATAGTCAATGGAAAAAAGTAAAGGGTTTAAGTAACGATATAATGATTGTGAAAATATTCTGTTCTCTGTTTCTGCCCCAGATTTTTCTTTGTATATCTATCCGCCTTTTCATCCTCCTTTATTCTTCATTCCTCTGTAATGACAACACATATACAAAATCACATGTAAAACAGATTGTAACGTGTTTATCATGCTCAGCCGTAAAAGTCCCTGTAAAGGCAATTCTGAGATTTGTGTCTAAACACGTTATAAATGTTTGAAATATATTGCTGAAATACGTTACAAAGACTGTGAACTGTATAGTAGCCTACTGAATTGTGGAGTAAGACCGTTAAACAGTTTTTCACCGTTGCTGTGTTCAGGATTTTTTGGCCGGGGCTAAAACCGTGGCTCGATTACGCACTGGAGCCACTGAGCCTGGCTCCTCCTTTAACACCATCATAGACTTGGTCGCCGTTGTGTCATAGCTGGGGGCGTGGCGTGGGGGGCAGAGTCGACATGGGGGAAAACAGTCCATTCCCCCACAGTGTAAATGCTTGGGGTTAACCCGGTTAAGCCTGTGAAGAATCACTTTTGCCGCTCGACTGTCACGTCAAAAACAAAGGAAAACTGGTGCGAGGACTCAAGTGCAGGCGAAAAGGTATTTATTACAAAATAAACATAAACACAAAACAAAACCCACAATGGGGGAAAACAAAATCAAACTCATAAACAGAAACAAACTCAAAACATACCAAACACGGGGAGACGTTGACATGACATAGAACAATGTACCAGCACAGGACAGAGAACACAATGAGTTTAAATAAGGGAAAAACAAGGCAGGTGATGAGAAACAACAGGTGGGGCAAATAATCAATGATTGGATAACAAGAGGGGTGGAGTCAGACAAGGACAAGAGCACATGCTCAAAATAACAAAACCCCACATGTGATCAACTAGACAGGACAGACATGTAACATTACCCCCTCCCTACGGAGCGGCTACCAGACACTCCACCAGGGGACCCAGGAGAAACACACGGACAGACCAGGGAGGGACGGGATGGACAGACCAGGGAGGGACGGGGGAAACAAAGTTCAGAAGGCCAGGGCGGCGTGCGGGAAGAGCCAGACGCCAGGGCGGCGCGGTCAGAGCAGGACACCAGTGCGGCGCGGTCAGAGTAGGTGCGGGCAGAGCAGGGCGCCTGGGCAGAGCAGGCAGAGCAGGGACCACCGGAACAGTCGCGGAGGAAGCCTTCCTTCTCCTCCTCCACTTCGAGACTACCGGAACAGGGTCCACCGGCACAGGGACCACCGGAACTGGGACCACCGGAGCTGGGACCACCGGAACTGGGACCACCGGAACAGGCATGGAGGGAGCCTCTCTCCTTCTCCTCCGTTTCGGAACCACGAGATCGGGACCCCCAGAACTGGGTCCACCGGAACACGATCCACCGGAAGTGGGTCCACCGGAACATGATCCACCGGAAGTGGGTCCACCGGAACCCGGACCACCGGAAGTGGGTCCACCGGAACCCGGACCACGGGAACAAGGATCACCGGAACAGGCATGGAGGGAGCCTTTCTCCTCCTCCTCCCCTTCAGAACGAGGACCACTGGAACAATCGGGACTATGGTCATAGGAGGACTGAAGTCCAGACGGTCCACAAACTCCCAGAAAGCCGGAGTCCCCATTTTCTCAATCTCCTTCGGACTGAGGGGCATATCAAGGCAGAGGTTGAAGACCTTCTCCATCTCGTTGAGGAACAGGTGATGCACCTCAACGAGGAATTGGCAGGCAAACTCTCTTACACCCGCCCCCTGCTGATGGATGTATTTAGAGTTTACCTGCCGCATCACCTGTAAGCTTCTGCTAAGCTCCATGGTCACAGGGGAAAAGAGAACAAAAAATCCTCCTGCTGAGTCCTCTCAAAGGCTGGTACGTTCTGTCACGTCAAAAACAAAGGAAAACTGGTGCGAGGACTCAAGTGCAGGGAAAAAGGTATTTATTACAAAATAAACATAAACAAAAAACAAATCCCACAATGGGGCAAAACATAATCAAACTCATAAACAGAAACAAACTCAAAACATACCAAACACGGTGAGACGTTGACATGACATAGAACAACATACCAGCACAGAACAGAGAACGTCTCGGTTACGACTGTAACCTTAGTTCCCTGATGGGAACGAGACGCTGCGTCACCGCTTTGGGAACGCCCCTGCGTGATTGCGTCGTGAAGCACGTATGTCATCAGTCCAATAGAGAGACGGAACGTCATAGGCGGGTGACGTCATAGACCCGGAAGCTATAAAGCACACCAGCAAACACACGCCGTTAGCTTCTGAAGAAGGCCTGAAACAAGGCGCTTGCGGGCATGCGAGGAGTATGGCCGGGTGACGCAGCGTCTCGTTCCCATCAGGGAACTAAGGTTACAGTCGTAACCGAGACGTTCCCCTTCAAGGGAACTCGAGCTGCGTCACCGCTTTGGGAACGAGAATACCCACGTCCCCATGCGAGTCTGGATGCCCGCCTGTAACAGCTACGAGGCGAGCACCCGAGACCCCGGAGTAGCAGAAACATCTAGTTCATAGAACCTGACAAATGTATGCCACCCCGAGGACCACCCCGCCGCATCACACACTTCCTGCAGGGAGGCCCCTGCCAAGAGAGCTTGAGAAGCAGCCATACTCCTAGTGGAATGGGACCGAACAGCCAAAGGAGAGGGCTGTCCGGCCGCCACATAAGCCAGTGAGATAGCCTCGACTACCCACTTGCTCATCCTCTGCTTTGACACCGGACCCCCACGGGATGGAGGTCCGTAGCAAACAAACAACTGATCAGTTTTTCTCCACAGGGCAGCTCTGTGGATATAGGCGTCTAAGGCGCGAACTGGACAAAGCAGATTTAACTTTTCCTGGTCTGACGTCACAAAGGGAGGAGGACAGAAGGCCTGGAGCACAATAGGTCTCACAGGATTAGTGAGGACCTTAGGAATATACCCGGGCCTCGGAGAGAGAAAGGCCTTAGCCATACCCGGGGCAAACTCCAAGCACGAGGGTGCGACAGAGAGGGCTTGCAAGTCCCCAATTCTTTTAAGAGAAGAAATAGCAAGAAGAAAAATAGTTTTGAAAGTGAGAAATTTCTCAGGAACTTCCTCGAGCGGCTCGAAGGGAGCCTCGGAAAGGCCTCGAAGGACGATGGATAAGTCCCAGGCCGGCACCCTGGTGCGTGTCACAGGTCTCAGCCTCAAGGTTCCACGGAGGAAACGAGTTACTAGAGGGTGTCGCCCTAATGAAACACCACTCAAAGGAGTGTGGTAAGCAGCTATGGCCGCCACGTACACCTTTAGTGTGGAGGGGGCTAACCCAGCAGAGAATCTCTCCTGCAGGAACTCCAGCACCACGCTCGCAGGGCAGTTAACTGGATCCCGCAGGCGATCTCGACACCATAAGGTGAAGAGTCTCCACTTCAGGTAGTAAAGTTTCCTCGTAGAAGGAGCTCTGGAGTGTAGAATGGTCTCAACAACCTCAGTTGAGAGACCGGAACTTATGAGCTGGGCCCCCTCAGAGGCCAAGCCCACAGTTTCCACAACTCCGGGCGGGGGTGAACAAAAACTCCGCCCGCCTGAGAGAGAAGGTCCCTCCGGAACGGAATCTCCAGGGGAGAGCCGTCGAGGAGAGACACCAGATCCGAGAACCATACCCGGCCCGGCCAGAACGGGGCTACTAGAAGGAGACGGGCCCCGTCCCGGCGCACTCTCTCTAGAACTCCCGGAAGCAGAGCGATCGGGGGGAAAGCGTACAGGGGCAGCCTCGGCCACTCCTGTACCATCGCATCCAGTCCGAGAGGAGCTGGAGGCGACAGGGAGAACCACAGATGACAATGAGAGTTCTCGTGAGTGGCGAACAGGTCCACTTGGGCCCTGCCAAACTTCTCCCAAAGGAGCTCCACCACATCGGTGTGGAGTCTCCACTCCCCGGGCCTTGGCCCCTGCCTCGACAGGATGTCTGCTTCCACGTTCAACCGCCCAGGAATGTACATAGCCCTGACTGACAGCAATTTTCCCTGAGCCCAGAGGAGGATAAGGCGCGCCAGCTTGTATAAGCGACGAGACCTCAAGCCCCCCTGATGGTTGATGTAGGAGACCACCGATGTGCTGTCTGTGCGTACAAGCACATGATGGCCCCTGAGATGCGGCAGGAAGTGCTTCAGAGCCTGAAACACCGCCAACATTTCCAGGCAATTTATATGCCATGAACGCTGGTGCTCCTGCCACAGACCCTGGGCCGAGCGACCACTCATGGTCGCCCCCCAGCCCGTCAGGGAGGCATCCGTGGTCAGAGAAGTACGCTGACACGGTGCCCCCAGCGACGGGCCCTGGGTCAGGAACCTGGGGTCCTTCCACATAACCAAGGTGCGGAGACACCGCCGCGTTGCCTTGATTACGCGAAAGGGGTTCCCCCTCGGGGAAAAACCCCTGGTCTTGAGCCACCACTGTAGCGGCCTCATGAACAGCAGGCCCGAAGGAATAACATTGGACGCGGCTGCCATCAGACCCAACAGTCTCTGAAACTGCTTTACAGTGAGCGGCTGGTCTAGCTTCACCCCTTTCACGGCTGAGAGGATTGACCCCACGCGAGGCTCCGACAGACGAGCCTGCATAGCGACCGAATCCCAACTCACCCCGAGATAAGTGATCTTCTGCACAGGAGAGAGAACACTCTTCTTGGAGTTGAGCCTCAGCCCCAACCTCCACATATGCGCGAGAACAACATCTCGATGCTGAACCGCGAGACGCGCTGACTGTGCTAGTATCAGCCAGTCGTCGATGTAATTGAGGATGCGGATCCCCTGCAAACGCAAGGGGACCAGAGCAGCGTCCACACACTTCGTGAACGTGCGGGGTGAAAGGGCTAAACCGAAAGGAAGCACCCGATATTGGTACGCTTCTCCCCTGAAAGCGAACCTCAGGAACTTCCTGTGCTGCGGAAGGATGGAGACATGGAAATACGCATCTTTGAGATCTATCGTGACAAACCAGTCCTCGGACCTGATCTGAGACACGATCTGTTTGAGTGTCAGCATCCTGAACTTGAGCTTTGCCACGGCTCGGTTCAGGACGCGAAGATCCAAGATGGGGCGCAGCCCACCATCCTTCTTTGGCACTATGAAGTACCGGCTGTAAAAGCCTGACTCCCTGTCCGGGGGGGGAACCCTCTCTATAGCCCCCTTTTGCAGCAGAGTCTGTACTTCTTGAGTCATCACCAGAGCCTGCACCGGGTCCACCACAGTGGAGAGGACCCCGTTGAAGTTGGGGGGACGGCATCTGAACTGAATCGCGTACCCCAACTTTACACATCGCAGGACCCAACGAGATATGTGAGGCAGATTTTCCCACTCTGACACAAAATCTACTAAGGGAACCAGCCCCTCGAGGCTGGTCTCTGATGTACTCTGCACCGCGAGTGCAGCGCCCTGAAGCGGCGAACCGGCAGGGAACGACTGACTCGACGGCATAATTTCCCTCCGAAGAGGGTGCGGGTCCTTGAATGACCCGCGGGGCCCCTCCGCGCCCCGGCACTCGGGCGGGGTTGGCGGACTGACCCCGTGAGGGTACCGCGGACGCACGGGTACCGTGTACAGCGGTAAGCACCGTGCGCCCGCGGAGGGGACCACCCTCACTGTCCTGGGCCCAGAGGCGTCAGGACTTCTTTGACGCAGCCTTCCTCGCCACAATGACTGTCCTCAGATCAGCCCTGGGGTTAGAAGGCTGCGCCTGTGAGCGCCGCGCACCCGACGACCCTTTCTGCGGGGGTGTACGAGTGGCGACACTCACTTTTTGCTGCGCCCTGTGCGAGGAGCTTGTACTCGGCATCTGCTGCTCCCGCCCAGCAGCAGACGAGACCTGGGGCTTACGGGGAAGGAACTGCTTGAGCGCCGCTGCCTGTTTTTTCGCCTCCAGGAACCTGTCGGTAACCGTGGTGACAGCGTCACCGAACAGGCCCTCCGGAGACAACGGCGCATCAAGCAAAAAGCTCTTGTCCCTTTCCTTAATATCTGTAAGGTTTAGCCATAAATGCCTCTCCGTGGCCACTAGGGCTGCCATAGAACGGCCGACGCATCGAGCCGTCTCCTTGGTGGCACGGAGAGCGAGATCGGCAGTCGATCGAAGTTCATTAATAGTATCGACTCCGATCTCGTGGCTTTCCCCCAGGTCCCTTAGCAGATCAGCCTGATATGCCTGCACGATAGACATCGTGTGCAGACACGCGGCGGCTTGACCTGCTGCCGAGTATGCTTTGCCCACAAAAGATGATGTCACTTTAAGAGGCTTTGTGGGCAAAGACGGAGCCTTTACGGTCGACGCAGACTCGGGTGACAGATGGCTCGCAAGCGTCTGTTCAACCCGAGGCAGCTGACCATAACCGTGTCTCTTACACCCCGCGATATTACTATACACGGACGTTTGCGGGGTGAAAATGCGTGCAGACACGGGCCGCTTCCAAGACCTCGACACCTCGGTGTGGAGGTCCGGGAAAAACGGCAGACTCCTTCGGGGAGGCTGAACAGAGCGCGCGGGGAGAAAGCGCTCGTCGAGTCTGCTTTTTACAGCAGCTCGCTCATGATGTTCATGTGGCCAGTCAATGTGAAGTCTGGCCACCGCTCTGCTCAGCACCTCCATGAGCTCCTCACTTGCAGGGGAATGAAGTGACGAGTCTCCACCCCCTGCATCGATGCTACAGACATCAACCTCCTCGGAGGAAGATAGCTGCAGTATCGCGGCCGCTCCCCGGGCGGGAGAAGCCGCAGAGCGGGCTCCCGAACCCAGAGAGGCAGCGCTGGATCTGGCGGGTGAAGGAAGAGATAGGGCGGGGCCCGTCTCCATCCCCTCCGTCAGATCCTTTTGCGAACCCCACGACATGAGTCGCCGCTGAGCCTCAGCCGCAGCGGGACCCGTGCCGTGGGGAGCGTTAACCGGGACGCCCTCCTCGAAGAGCGCCCGGCGGGATCGCAGCACGCGAAGAGGCAGAGCCTCACAATGCTCGCAGCCGGCACCCTCGAGTGCCGACTGCGCGTGCTGCTCTCCCAAACAAACAACGCACATCAAGTGTGTATCCCCGCTCGGGATGTAGCGTGAGCAGGGAGGAACACACTGTCTGTAACGCTGTTCGCTCGTCATACTTTTTTTCTCTTGTATCAATGTGGTGAATAGTGCAAACGTAACAAAACAGTCTGAACTCAGACACAACACAAAGACACTTGGACAGAATAACACAGAGCGCTTGTTGAAGGCAACAGAAGCTAACGGCGTGTGTTTGCTGGTGTGCTTTATAGCTTCCGGGTCTATGACGTCACCCGCCTATGACGTTCCGTCTCTCTATTGGACTGATGACATACGTGCTTCACGACGCAATCACGCAGGGGCGTTCCCAAAGCGGTGACGCAGCTCGAGTTCCCTTGAAGGGGAACACAATGAGTTTAAATAAGGGACAAACAAGGCAGGTGATGAGGAACAACAGGCGGGGCAAATAATCAATGATTGGATAACAAGAGGGGACAAGAGGGGTCAACGAGACAGGACAGACATGTGACATCGACAGAGCAAGATATATAGAAAAACTGAGCCATATTGGGTCAGATTGTCCGTACAGTATCTGTGACTGATAAATGACCCAACGGGATCAATGGCCAGAGGTGTCATTTTCTCATCAAAATACATGCTGCTCCGCCGACCCATATATGGGTATGACATGCCTACTTCATAAATCCAGCCAGTCTTTCAATGAAGACGTTAATTCAGTGTTCCTGATTTTAATGGATTAAAAGTATGTATTACATACATTTAACGTTTTAAAATGATCATAAAACGTGTCTTGTGTTATGAAATTGATATTTGGACCTGACATGTCAGTGTCACAATATTATTAGAATTACTGACAATAGCAAAGTTTTTTATTTACTTTTTTTTATAGCAACCGTCTTCATCAAAAGACTGGGTGATTTATAGCCTAGCTATTATGTTGTGTAATATTTGTGGGAGCAGCATGCATTTTGATGAGAAAATGTACAAGTGTTGTAAATTTGTGACTATCAGCTTGAAGCACAAGCATGAGCCCAGCCCTTCCCATCATGAAATAAAGAAGACTTTTGAATGTTTTGTCCATTAATAACCTCACGCATTATGTGGGTATGTGATCGTTAATCGTGAAAAACTGCTTTAACGATAAATTGACAACATTTCTGACACAGTTCGAGTCCCGTGACAAGTATGACTTTATTGGCGTTTGGTTCAGCAAGCTTTTGCCATTGCAATTAATGTTTGTTTTTTTTTTTTATCTTTTTTTTTATCTTTACTATAATACCAGCATCATGTAGTGCAAATGTTTCATTGTAATGGACGTATTGCAGGCTTTTGGAATTGGCGAACGGCTCCATCTGTTTATTTAGCTGTATAAAACTTCAGATCAGGGTTTTTTAACTTACTAGAGGTGCAGAACGCCACATGGCAATTGTTTGGGACTGCATCAAGCAAAAATAAATTGTAATCATTACAAAGAGTAAAGATAAAGCGTCTAACAAGGTCTACATGCATTCATTCTAATGGCTTGTTTTCCCCCACGTCATATGGCGGATATGACGTTTTGTGGGCGTTCCCAGCCGACCAAGTCTATAACTAGAGTACATTCGCACCAGTTTGCCCGCTCGATCACGAGTTACTGTCAGTACCGTTAGTTACTACAGCCTACAACTTACAAAACAGTTTACAAAACGAAAATGATGATATCAAGAAGAGGTGGATTAATTTTGTGAACAGCTACCTTGATGGAGAGCAGAGGATCACCACCAACACCTGCATTTGCAGTGACTTTACACCCGATAGTTTTACAAACTTTGATCTGGACATTCATGGATAATCCGCTGCAGAATGGGGCGAACCGATTATCTCCTGCCCGGGCCTTCATCCTCCCGTCCCACCGACATCTGGTGCTGTCGTGAACTATACGTGAGTGTTGTCCAAGGGTGTAATCCAGCCCCCAGAAAGCGTACCTTCCATAGGGGCAGCCATTGCTAACCAAGCCATCACCAGCTGTTAGCATTCCATTGACTCCCATTCAATTTGGCCTCACTTTGACAGTGAATATCTTTACATCTGAGGCGTTTAAAGACTCTATTCGTCCATTGTTTATTTCTAAACAAACACGACAATGTATAAAAGGCTCCATTACCTTGTATCTTACACTATCGTCCCGTTGAAGCTGTTTTTGTAAAATATAGGCTAACGATTGCCTCATAACCAAATTGCAAATTACCGTATAGACCCGAGGAGAAGCTCGTAGGCAATCTTTTACTGTCTATGAGGCAATCGGGGGGACGTGGAGGCATAAACGCTGATAGAGATGTTGCAGATCCTGCTTCATTCATCAAAAGTTGCTCCTGCTCACCCTCTCTGTCTCTGCAAGATTCGGTGATTCAGATTTCACTTTGCACAACTACTAGAAGGCTTACAACTGTCCGACTGGTTGCTCACGTCACATCTACAACGTCAAGCTCAGTCTGAGGCTGCGCAGTACGCTCAGCCATCAGGAAGTGAGTGCTTCTAAATGACTTCAATTTTCACCGTGGAAGTCTATGGGGTCGCTGTGTCCATTTCTTTTACTGTCTATGGTGTTGTCTTGTGTGCTAATGGCAGCTTTCCTGTGAGTGGGCGTGGTTTCAGCGCAGACAGTGAACACGCCCCCAGCGTTTGAGAGCAGAGAATGCTGCTTATTTTTATACAAGATTTTGATAAGCTATTTTATTTACTTGGTGGATTTTTTTATGATTCAAATTTGGCTGAGTGGTTATAAATAACACATTTGTCTGTGGTGTAACAAACTCAGAACATATATTTAATTTTGACTTTACAGGTACTTTAACAGCATAAACTCGATCATACATTCTCCTGTTGTGTTCTTACGAGCCTGCAAAAAGTAATTCAACAAATCGTTACAGCATGACAATCAAGACACTCAGACCAAATAAACAACACAAAGTCTAACAGTTTGTGTGAGTAAGTGCATGTCCATGCATCTGTTTGCATGTGCTCTAATTTCAGTTCAATCAATCAAGATAGTGTCATATAAATATGTGTTTTAGAGACACGCAATACCCTTTCCATTATCATAAAACATGTATTCTTATCCTTGATGATAGATCCTTCTCTCTCTCACACTCACACACACACACACACACACACACAAACACAACTTCAACACACAGACACATTCACACAACTTATGATGTGCTGAAAGGATATAAATCCCTTCAGATGACTGGCCAGTAGGGAATGGGTGGGTGTGTCAGGAAGTGTCAGACATTTTTGAGTGTGTTCCTGTTGCCCAGTCTTCCTTTTCCACTGCCGCACACACACACACACACCAATATAGACAAACCCATACACTTTCCAGGCAGAGGTAGGGTGTGATATGGATAATATTAGTCAGTTAGTCACACATCCTGTCGATCACTCACATTTACCAAGTTTGGGGACAAATTGTGCTCAGAAGTTGTAACTACTGTATAAACATTCATACATTAAAATGTGTTTTTTAGGCAAAGGTTAGTCTTCAGTATTTAGAATTGCCTTTACACAAAAACAGTAGGCAGAAGTCTATGGTATGTCCTCATTCAGATGGCTATGTAAATGTGTGTCAAATGTTCCTCACATAATATGTACACCTGAACCTAACATACACAAACACTGTTTCAAGCACACACATATTTACACAAAACACACAATCTATGACATAACCACTCCAAACGACAAGAAGTGCCATCCACTTTACCAGAATGCAAACATCTAGGGTAAAAGTAACAAGTTAAATCTAAATTTATTATAATTAATGTTGAAATAGTTTACCCAATCCAATCTTAATGTGCACAACATTATAAGATAGCTACAAGCATTTTGTACACTGATTCTCCCAAAAAGTGAGAGTGCTCTGTTTGTTTAGGAATCAACACCAGCCTAACACCTGGGGTCCGTTCTTCGTACCTCGCTTAATACATCTGAGATGATTTGACAGATCCCAGATCGTTTCATCGTGATAACTGATGTCTGGCTAATTTGGTTCTTCAAACTAATTTGCGGATTGGATTTAAATATCTGGATTAAATTATCTAAGATCACTGCGCGTTCTTGTTTTCCCTGAAGAGGGCAGATGCATCGATACTCGAAACCATGATCAGTAATGCAGCGATTGGCTGGTGTCAAGACAGCACGTAATGACATCATATAATTAAAAAAGCCACCTGGCAAAAAAACATGGCAAATTACACAAAAAAAACCCACAAATAGGAAACAGCTAAACGACCAAACCAACATAAAAGTTATAGATCAATGATTTTTTTTATTATTTTTTTTTATACATGATTACCAATTATTTATATTCATTTTATACAGTATTTGTACACCCTTTAAATTTTTATTTCAATGTTGTAATTAAATTTTTAATTCAATTTGAAGCAGATTTGTAATGTGACAGTATTAAAATTTCTTAAGGGTCAAGATCAAATTCTCTGCATCTCCAAGTGGCTGTGTCTATCGTATTATACACAACATTATAATATTATATACATTCTCATATACATATACAATTTAAAATTTGTATATTATTATTATTTAAAATTTCAGTAATGAACTCTTGTAATAAAGTAGCAGTGGCTGGGACAGATTTTAAGTATCACCTCAAGATGCAATCTAATCATGTTTACATGAAATAAGCCTGCTCCCGAGCAGGTTTAAGCTTACGGGCCTGTTGCTATGACAGCAAGTCCAGGATGAGCGTCGAAGAACCAAACAATCCAAGATCATGCCAAATCGTCAACAATCAAATCCAGCTAACTGGATTGCATCTTGAGGTGATACTTAAAATCTGTCCCAGCCACTGCTAGTTCATTACTGAACCAGGGGCAATAATAATATTAATTAATTAATAATAATAATAATATAAAAATGTATTTGAGAATTATATTATAATGTTGTGTATTATACTATAGACACAGCCACTTGATTAAGGATGGAATAACTACTTTATAATTTTATTGGAGGTTTACACACATGTTGTACAGTTGTTCTGAGGCCTGCATTAATTTGAGTGATGACGAATATTATGGGAGTGTCTTGATGCAGCACAAGAGATGCAGAGAACTTAATCTTGACCCTTAGCGCTTGAGAGCGTTTTGGCAGCGCAACGTTTTTTTCAGTTGAGAGACTCTTTGCTTGTTATGATACAGGATTTCCGCGGAAGTGTTACTAGTATCTCATTTCGCAGACAGTTTGTTTCTGTATTGATTCTATACAAAAATGTCGATACAATGTAAAGTATTTGCTCTGGCTCTTGTTTTAAATGATTTTGTTCCATTATTATGCTTCTTGTTTTCATCTGTTGACATTGTACAAGCAGAATGTTGCGGTTGGTTGGTGATGCATTTGTCCCGCCCCTCCTCCACTGTGATTGGACGGCTGGGTGAAAAGTGACAGTGATGAACGCTGCGTTTTACTCGAAGTTGAACATTCTTCAACTCTTGGCGACCAGTAAAAAACACTGAGCGCTTAGCGCTTAGCGCTTGAGCGTGAAATACTTGCTCAGCGCCTTGTGGTCATGGCATTCAAAAAACGCTTTGGTGGACACACGGCCTTAAGAAACTTTAATACTGTCACGTAACAAACCTGCTTAAAATTGAATAAAAAAAATGTATGAATTGCTAATTACAACATTGAAATAAAAATTTAAAGAGTGTACAAATACTATAAAATTGTGAATATAAATAATTGGGAGTCATTTTTTAAAAAGACAGTGGACACTTCATTAATCTATTATAACTTTTCTGTTGGTTTGGTCATTTCCTTATAAAGGTCCAGAAATTTGTGTTTTTTTTTTTTTTTGTCAAGTTTTTTGACAGGTGGCTTTTTTAATTATATGATGTCATTACGTTGCTGTCTTGCCGCCAGCCTATCGCTGCATTGCTGATCGTGGTTTCGAGTATCTATGCATCTGCCCTCTTCAAGGAACACAGAAAGCGCAGTAATCCTAGACAATTAAATCCAATATTTTAATCCAATCTGCAAATTCATTTGAAGAACCGGAATAGCCAGAGATCAGTTATCACGATTAAAAGATCTGGGATCTGTCAAATCATCTCAGATGTAATAAGAGAGGTACGAAGAATGGACCCCAGGCCCCATTCCAATTGCCTAAACCTAATCCCTTACAAACCTCCTCTAAATGCCCATTCATACCAAGAATGATAATTATAAAGGTAACTATTACAATAACTATATTAGCATCCATACTAAAGTGTTCATGTCTTGATATGTTCTGTTTAGTTTTGTTTATAGGCTACTTTTCATTGTTATCATTTCCCTGAGTTCTCGTTCATTTTTAGTTGTCATGGTTTCTGATTAGTTATGCACCTGTTTCTTGTTCTGTTGATCATTCCCTCTGTGTATTTAAGCCCCTAGTTTCCTCAGTTCTGTGTTTGTTGTTAAAGTTGGTATATGTAGTGTTCTTGCTCATTGTATGGATTAAGCTTTTGTTTCATACTCATTCTGCGTCAGACATTTCTCTCGTTTTTTGGAATATTCTACACTCAACCGTTACAAGCGCACAGTAACGCTCTGTTTAATATAAAAGTACGCAGACACTTTAAATGTTCTTTAAAACAGGATGGATTCTGATTGGCTGTTGTTGTGGAAATCCCTAATACAAATACAACCTATTTTGGCTGTTGTTGTGGAAAAACCCTAATACAAATACAACCTATTTTACAAGAAATAATCTGACTTTTCCACTTGACAATTCAGACAACATCCAGTTGTCAATATAGGCTAATACATACAATACTTTGCGCAACCTCCAGTTGCTCAAATATTCGATGCAGTGACGGCATCCCATTTAAAAGCTACTATCACTACCCCAATTCACAGGACATGCCTTTAGCATCCATATATATTTTAACATCTTTAGCTCTTTGCAGGAATAAATGTTTATTGACAGCCGACTGGGAACACTCAGGCCCTAATCTTGTTGTGCTAATCTTTATACATTTAGGACTATAAAGTTATCGTCCTTGGTGTGAATGGGCCTTAACACTTGGTGATGTAATACTGCATAGACTGTTGGGTAGTAGCCTGTTGGCATTGGTGCAAGCCCAGCAAAGGAACAGAAGATACAAAGAGTGCTCATGAGGACCCTTCCGAAACCTAGAAGGCCAAATTGGATAACCTTGATCTTGTGTATACACAACAACCATTGCAAGTCCACAACAACACATTAAAGGCAGGGTAGGTGATTTTTTCGAGATTTTTTTTTTTGTTATGCTGGTGGAAAGTCTCTTCACAATTATAGACATATAATACTACAACAAATGTTAGGGGAATGTTAGGAGAATGTTCTGTGTTCTGTGAGTTCAGGGCGGGGCTGTTTGTCTTACCAGTGGTAGAAAACCAATTGCAATTCTTTATAGTGACACATTAATGGTGCATAAATTACACACAAAAGCATTAACGTTTTTTTTTTAAAGCTTGATTATTCGTTTTTTGACAAAAGAGTTAAGAGTATGTGAGTGTTGTTATATGTATGTTTTTGTGTGTCTGGGAACAAAATTGTAAGTCCCTGTACACTAATAAATGAAAACCCATTACATTTGCCATAAGGGTACCCGTCC
The DNA here is from genome assembly GCF_949357685.1 of Gobio gobio. Classification (NCBI taxonomy): domain Eukaryota; kingdom Metazoa; phylum Chordata; class Actinopteri; order Cypriniformes; family Gobionidae; genus Gobio; species Gobio gobio. Next base: position 25,985,983 of record NC_137099.1, on the reverse strand, counting down.
CAGTTATTTCAGAATGAGAGAAAATGTGTGAAAGGGAGAAAAAGAGGAAGGAAGAATGAGGTGATCTTGGAGGGAGAGATGGAAACAGTGTTTTATTTTCAAAAGAATGAGCCCGCTGAGACATTTATCAGGAATGAATAGCCTATAAACATACACATTCACACACACATCCTCAGGGTTTGGGTTGGATCCACTATGCTATTGTTAGCTTGTGTTTTCATATACGACGCAACTTAGATAAACAAACTAAAGTTACGAGTCACATGAGTGTAGCTATAAGAGGTAAATAACGCTCATAATGTTAGCATATGTAAGTGGTCCGTGCAAGCATGCACATGTATAAGTGTGTCAGACAGATTAGCACAGCTGTACTGGTCAGTGTAGATCAGCGATGTATCACAAAGACCTCCTGCTTCATTCATCTTTATTTCAGTTCTACATACATTCACGCTCAAACAAATACAGTAATGTGTGATAGACTTGGACAGATGAACATGTAATACTTCAGTCACTCTCTTTTAAGCTATTATGCAGATACAATTGAGCAGTTCAGAGATTCTAAAAACAAGAAGAGAACTAGCATTTTAAAATCATGGGTTCCCTCAGGAATTTCTAATGGGTTTTTAGAATTGATGTACGAGTAAATTAATATATGTTTTTATTAATAATTGAAGAGACTTGCTTACCTCTCAGTCAAGTCAGGTAGGTCCTTCAGGGTGTCATGGAGGGGCGAGGTGTCTAAGTCGCAAAAACTACTGGGGTGCCTCAGTGTTCAGTGCTTGGACCATTCTCTTCTCCATCTACATGTCATTGTGTCGGTTCTGTATGTGTTTTGGTCTTTTTAAGTTGTGTTTTTATTTCTGTCACATGTTCCTTTGTCACAGTTTCCTGCCACTTGTCTGTTTCCTTAGTACCCCTCGTTAGTATAGTTTGGTTCAGTTGCCAATTGCCACTCACATAAAATTGAAGGTGCACTGGCTCTGCACCCCTATACCTAAACTCACTACTTCAGACCTATGTGCCCTCCAGAAGCTTGCGTTCTGCAAGTGAACGCCGCCTTGTGGTGCCATCCCAAAGAGGCACAAAACCACTTTCACAGACCTTTACCTTCACTGTTACAAGCTGGTTGAATTACCAGTCTAACTTAACCTGGACAAAAACATAATGCTACGTATACTGTAGAACTGACAAAATGTAAAATGTGTACCTTGAATGCAATGTAAGTCGATTTGGATAAAAGCGTCTGCCAAATGCATAAATGTAAATGTAAATGTACTGTGCTAACTAACTGTTGCCCTATTGTTGGTTTGATTCCTTCTATTGCTCTCCTAATTTGTAAGTCGCTTTGGATAAAAACATCTGCTAAATGATTAAATGTAAATGTAAATTGTTAACAAATTGAAACATGAAAACTACAGCAAGTGTGCATATTTAAAGACAAGAATCAGGCCATTGTAGATCTTACCAACTTGTTATCAATTTGCAAACAATGGTTCCCTTTCGAAAGGGAACTCGCGCTGCGTCAGCTTGACGCTACGGGGAACGCCTCCAGCGTGACTGGTGCCTGAAATCACAATGAAAAAACTTCAATCCTATTGACCGGCGACAGCCTATGATGTCATCAAGGTGCGACCAGGAAGTATATAAGGGCGCCTTGCCAGCATGACAGTATCTCTTCGTCTTCAGGGACTGTTTTGCCTGTCTTCACGTGAAACGTCTACAAGAAGGATAACAATGAAGTGTGCTGAGAACGCCACTTCTGTAGGTGTGTTTTGAATGTGTATCTTGCGCTTTGGATACACACACACTTTACGTTTACTGTCTGGGAGAAGAGCATGCATGAGAGGTTTGCGAACCTCTTGTGAAAGTATTTGTGAGCGTTGTCCTCTGGAAACGCTCCGCTCTCGGTGGGACCTCTTCTCGAGGGGAGAGGTTTCAGCATCTGGGAAAGACCACGCTCAAGCTGAGGCTGAGTGGCGTCTGAAATGCGCTTCCCAGATGGATCTGGCTCGTCGCTTGGAGACAGTTATGGTTCTTGAGGACGATCCAGATCGCGAGAGGCTCGAGCAGAGGATGGGTGAGTCAGTTAAAGATGCTGAAGCTTTTCAAACCATCCTGTCCCATGTACGGGGAGTTGCTGGAAGTCATGGAACGCGCTGCGGGTAGACTGCAGCTGCCTTGCGGCGCGTGAGGAGAAAGGCTGAGCGTCCAAACAGTTCGGACGATCGGTTTCTCTCCGCCCATGACCTCCCAACTCCTGGGAGTCTTCCATTCTTTCCAGATCTCCATCAACAGATCTCGAGGGAATGGAAGAAACCATACTCAGCCCCGCATCTGTCGACATCGGCGAGCTAGATGTCGCTGATGTCGAGGGACTGCCTGGCTGGGTATATGTCGATGCCGCCCGTGGACGAGATGTTATGTTTATCTCGCCTCTGGGCGGCCGGCGACACTGTGGCTCCCACCCTGCCGGTCTAAACGCCTGAATGGCAGGGCGTACATGTCAGTGGGTCGCGCTGCAGCGGCTTTGCGGACCTGCTGAGGGACCTCGATCAGGGGGGACGGACCCCCTGAGGCGGTAGTCGAGTCGCGCCGGACCGCGGTTTTCGCTCTCCGGGCCACCGTACAAATAGCGCCGATGCGGCGAGGGTGGCCACGGAGAGACATCTGTGGTTAAACCGTTTGGACATCAGGGAGAAGGAAAAAATCCTTTCTCCCTGATGCCCCGGTTTCGCCATCTGAACTTTTCGGCACCTCCGTAGAGGCGGTGGTGGGAAAGTTCGGAGAGGCGAAGGCGCGCTCGGCGGCATTCAGGACATGCATTCCGCTGAGGTCCGGGACCGTGCCCAGGCAGTCGGGTGTCCCCGGCCCATCCCAGTCTGAGGGCTGGAGACGGGAATAGCGAGCCAGCGTCGCCTCTCGTGCGCCCCGCCGCAGAGGACTGGGGGCGCAGGGGAGGCGGGACACCCGCGACAGGAAGAGGAAGGAAGCCGGGGCTGGTAACCGGAACCAGCGCAGGCAGCAGACTCCACCCCCCGAGGAGCGCGGAGATGAACGCTGCCTTTTTTCCCTTCCTCTGGTTTTCCCCCGGGCGCTTTTACATCAGGCCGGTGGCCTATGATGAGCAGAAAATGTAAGATTCTGCCGGCTCGCCTGGCTAGTTTGGTGAAAGCGCCCCCCTCAGGATGGCGGGCGGATACTAGCTCGATGGCTGGGTTGAAGCACCGCGAGGAGCGATTGGTAAGTCCCCCTCTATGAGGGCGAAACATTTTCAAAACTATGTTTTTCAGGACTTTTTGACCGTCGCTCCCCTGAGGGGTTGCTTGGGGAAATTTTGGATCATCGAGGGATTTCGCAGGGCCTGCAGCTCCCCGTGAGTAAGCTAAGAACGATCTTCTTTGCAACATTATGTGGTTGTCTGTGAATGCCTCACTTTTGCTAGTAGAGTCTTGCTGCCTCTCCGTGTTATTTTTCCCACTATGTGGGTGTTTAATTTGCGCTCTTGCCCAAGGGCTTGTAGTGTAGAGGGCTAGCTGTGTTTTCCTAGCGTAAAAGTGGGAAGTAGCTGAAGACCGGGTACGCGCTAATGCGCGAGCTGTAGTAAGATCTGCGCCCAGCTCTGCGGGGCTTTGGGAAAAGGGGTTTCGGGGCCTCAGTGTGTTATATTAGAGGTAATAATATTTCTTTCCCGAGCCCTGAGTAGATCTAGTGCGGTATGCCGCACCACTTGGCCTAGGCTTTGTCAAGGATGGGGGCGTTCCCTTTTAATGAAGGTTGTTCGCCCCTGGCCTGTCCTTTGATATGAGAACATGGCGTGGTTTATGCATCCTTGTTTCAGCCTCCTCTTGTTACAGAGTCGTCCGGCCAAGGCCCGCCCCCTTCTCTGCGTTCTGGGGTTACGAGTAACGCAGTCGGGGTGTTGCAGCAGACAGCGACTTTGCCAGTGGTCGTGGGGCGGAGTGAAGCGTCTTTCGCTGGTTTTGCGATCAGACTTTATCTGCCGTTTCCGCCTTTCAGAGCTTGGTGGCCGCCATCTTTTGGCGGCCCCCGGCCTCTTCCTGGAGGATGTTCGGCCGGTGGGTTCTATATTTTCTAAAAGAAAAGGTATTGTTTCACCCTTGCTCTATGTCTCTGCTCCACCTCCTTTAGGGCTCGGGTTGAACTGAACATCGGATAAACCTCTGTGAAGGTTCTGGTCGGATGCTCCCCTGAGGCCCGAGCATTACCAATGGCTGACGCCCTCGCACTTATGGTTGGCCGCTGCATGGAAAGTAAGACAGCCGCCCCGAGGCTGGTGACGTAAGTTGTACTCCCCTCGCTTTAGAGGGTCTTTGTTTAAGCACTTTCGCTGAGTACACTGCTGTTGGCAATGTGATTAGGTCCATGTTTGTAGGCGCTGCCCGAGAGACTGCGCCGTCCTAGGGGCCCTAGGACACGGCGATGCAAGTTGTCCCTAGCTGCCTCTGGGATGGAGCCAGCCCAGGTGTGGGCATAGGAGCCAGCTGGTTGTTAGTAGCCAGTCTCGGCAGTCTGGGCAGTTGGACTTCAGGACAGGTAGTAGGCATCAACCGGCCTCCCTGCAAGGAAGTCTCGACGCCGTGGCCCACGAGTGGGCCCTGGAGGCTCTTCTCCACTGGTGTCGACTTCAGCAGTAACCTCGTCAGCTACTCTCCTTGGGGATGAGTTCCCAGGTGTGAACTGGATTTCCAGGCTTTGTCAGCAGCAGACAGCTGCCGCCAGCCCAGGCGCAGCAGCCAGCCTTCTTAAGGCCGCCCTGAGGGGTAGGCTCCCGGTTTGGTTTACCTTTACTCAGATGGTAGGCCCGATTGGCCTCCCTGAGGGCCTGCTGTGGTCAGCAGGCGCTGCCTGGTCTCCCCCGAGGGGGCACGACTGGCATTGAGTCCCTCGATGGCTGGTATAAGCTGCTAGTAGGCGCTGTATGGCTAGCACGAGTGCTAGTAGGTAGTAGGCCTCAACCGGCCTCCCCTAATGCAGCTGCTGGGGCGGTGAACATGAAGTGCCATGAGTAGCACATTCTGGCTTGGGCGGCTCGCTCTGCTATCAGGTGGAGGCATTGCGCCTCCCTGAAATCGTTCCCCGGTCCCCAGGTTTGGTAACGGATCGTAGCACGGGATGCTATCAGGCAAAGCTGCACGGGGCTTCCCTGTGGGATTCGCTTGGAGTAGTAGGCCCCACGTGGCCTCCTCTGAGGGCACGCTCCTGTCTCGTGGTCTCTGGATAGGTCCAGTCACTGAGCAGAGGGCTGTGATGGAGAAATGCCCGGCATTGTTGCAGGTGGTAGGCCCGTTAGGCCTCCCTGATGATGCGAGTCCCAATCTTCCCTGCTACCTCGAGGGCTAGCACGACTGCGATCAGGTTTCAGGCCCGTTTGGCCTTCCTGAGGGCGAGCTCCGCTGTTGGACACGCGAGCAGTCGGCAAGGGTTACCAGGTGGAGGCTCCTCTCGGCCTCCATGGGGAACGAGTTCCCCTGGCGGGAACGCACAACTGGCTTTACGCTGACAGCTAGTGGTCACCCGCTATCAGGCGCCGGTCTCTGGCCGTTCGCGAGACCTGGAGGCGGTGTTCTTACCCTAGCACGACGAAACTTACTGCTGCTATGTGGTCCCCACGGGAGGGGACTTTCATAGTTTGCCTACTGCATGGTTACCTACCAGGCAGGCTTATGAGCTCCTCTCGAATGAGGGTCTACTATGAGCTTACGGCTGCTTGGCGCTGGTTAAGGGTTGTAGGCCCCTCGGGGCCTCCCTGGCATAATCAGCCTGTAAGGCCTCTGGCCTCCTAAGCACGTTTTAAAGTAGGTGCTTGGTAGATCCGAGGATCGAGCGGCTAAACTCCCCTCGCTAGCAAGGGTTATATAGCACTTCGCTGAGAGCTGCTCTCCGGGATAACCCGTCTCTGAGATCTGGCTAGTGGATGTCACTGCCTTTTTTGCAGCACCCTAGCGGGATGCCTCTTCGGAGGCGAGTACCAGAGGCTCTGTACTGTACAGACAGGGTTGACCGTATTACGTGTCCCATAACACACTGGGTCACCTGATCAGGTCTCCCTGGTGGCATTCGGTGAGAACCTCCCGAATAGTGACTGGCATAGGGTTCCCTCGTAGTTCCTTTGCCACGTTCCCTTAAAGGAACCCCTTCTAAGTCGAATGGGCTGGTTCCAGGCCTTCGAGCAGGGCCTGGGAAGGACCTCATGTGTGTGAAGGTTCCTTCTTGGGCGATAGCTTGGGCTATGACCGTAGGGAGCGCTGTCACTGACAGCCTAATGTGACCAGAAGGGGAGTGGTTCAGGCATCTCAGTAGAATTTGCTTGTCTTGACAGTTGTCACTGCCAGTGGGCATGCACTCCCGTCGGCATGGCGGCGTTGGTATATCGTTCCCCGTAGCGTCAAGCTGACGCAGCGCGAGTTCCCTTTCGAAAGGGAACGTCTCAGGTTACGAATGTAACCATTGTTCCCTGAGAACAGGGAACGAGACGCTGCGTCGCTGTGCCATGCCGCAGGGCCTGCCTGCCGAAAACAGTCCCTTCAGACGATTAGATACTGTCATGCTGGCAAGGCGCCCTTATATACTTCCTGGTCGCACCTTGATGACATCATAGGCTGTCGCCGGTCAATAGGATTGAAGTTTTTTCATTGTGATTTCAGGCACCAGTCACGCTGGAGGCGTTCCCCGTAGCGTCAAGCTGACGCAGCGTCTCGTTCCCTGTTCTCAGGGAACAATGGTTACATTCGTAACCTGAGACGTTTTTCAAATTGCATTTGAGGTATGATACGCATAGGTACAGATACGCATCTGTATGTAATTTATGTTATAGAATGAAAATCTGAAAGTACTGTTCACCGTGGACCAGCATTTTGCCAAGCAACTGTCAGTGAGATGAATGGGAATGCTTACAGAGGTCATAGGCCTACATAAGTGGGGGGGAAAGCCAAAAAAACCCCATAAAAAATCAATTATTGTGGAAATGAAACCATAAAATGCCAGAAGGTGGTAAAATGCACCAAAATGCTTCCAATGCTTCCAAAACCAAAGAGCTTCAAGTACCATTATGTCTATAATTCCTATATATGGACACTATACACCAATCAGGCATAACATTATGACCTAGTATTGTGTTATCCCTTTTGCTGCCAAAACAGCAGCAGATCCTTTAAGTTCTAGGGTGGGGCTTCCATGGATCGGACTTGTTTGTTCAGCATATCTCACAGATGCTCGATTGGATTGAGATCTGGGGTATTTGGAGGTCAAGTCAATGCCTCAAACTCATTGTTGCGCTCCTCAAACCATTCCTGAAACATTTTTGCTTTGTGAGAGGGCGCATTATCCTGCTGAAAGAAGCCACAGCCACCAGGGAATACCGTTTCCATGAAAGGGTGTACATAATCTGCAACAATGCTTAGTTAGGTGGTACGTGTCGAAGTAACATCCACATGAATGGCAGGACCCAAGGTTTCCCAGCAGAACGTTGCCCAAAGCATCACACTGTCTACGCCCACTTGTTAATTTATACTGTATATAAACACTATGTGTAATACCTGTGTAATTCAGTAATCTGAAGTACTGAAGTAAACTGTTTACTGAAGTAAACAGTAGGCAATACAATTTCACAAATAAAATAAAACATGATTTTTAAATATCATCCATGAAACAAATTCAACAGCTGTGCGTATCCACCTGGGGCCTTATTCACAAAACATGTTATATTACCACAAAGAGTAAAAGGCAGTAAAAGTTGTTAGTTAAGAGTTTTCTCTTAAAACCTATTAACAAAGCTTTCACTAAGGAATCTTTTACTCTTTTACTAAGGAATAGAGAGAAGTCTTAAGTTAAGAGTAAGGGTGCGTGTGGTTGAGCCAGCTGCAAATGGGTGGGTCAGCAGCAAGTGGGTGGAGCTTTAGCCGCAAGTGGGCTGTACAAACTTCCAGAGGATTTTGATTGGTTTATTTAGTATAACCTGTGTATAGCTATTGGTTCTTGCTCCACAGTTGGTGGCAGTAATATTGTAAGTTTTGTTGCAATCCATCAGAAAACAAGGAAGAAAACAACCACTTTCACGTGTTCATCACAGTTCCCTTTCGAGGGAACTCGCACTGCATCGGAACGGCGCTTTGGGGATGCTCCCTTAGCATCAGCGAATCTGAAACCAGAATGCCAACTAGGCCAATCCGATTGGCGTGCGTGATGACGTCATCGTGACGGCATACCCGGAAGTATAAAAGGGGAGCTGGAACGTAATGGCGGTAGTTATTGCTCTTCAGCAAGCGCTATCTGTGAACTGTCTGTCTATTTACTGTTGTATGGCAGTGAGAGTGTGTGAAAAAGAAAAAAAAAGAAATATGGAAAGTGAGAGAGTGAGAGAATTTAAGCAGTGTGTGCATCCGTGTCCCAGGTTTATGACGGGCTCGGATACACACCTGCTTTGTGTGCACTGCCTGGGCGTCCAGCATGCCCAAGCGGCTCTCGAGGGAGCCGCTTGTGAGCATTGCGAGAAATTGACGCTCAGGGTGCTCCGCTCTCGGCTGGCTGCGTTCGATGAGGCCGGCCAGCCTCGTGAGCCCCGTGGTTCTGGACCCGCAGTCGCTGAGGCGGCTCGGCGTCGCAGATCATGGGGCTCACAGCGGGATTTGTCAGAGGGTTTCGGGACTGCTGCGGCACTTTCCCGATCCTCCTCTGACAGTTCCGAAGATCTTCCTCCCCGTGTGGAAGCCCGCTCTGCGGCTTCTTCCCCCGGGGTGGGAGGTCCGGTGCTTGTTCTCTCCGGTTCCGAGGAGCCGGAGGAAATGGGCACCGAGGCGGGGGATGAAGCAGGAATTGTTTCATCGCTTCATCCACCCGCCCAAGAGGAGCTGGTCGAGGTGTTGACCCGGGCTGTGGCTAAATTAAATATAAGTTGGCCACAAGAGGCTCCGGAAATCCAGCCACCCAGCAGGCTGGATGACCGGTTCCTCTCACACCGGGTCCAAACACCTCGCCGGGGCCTGCCTTTTTTCCCGGATCTACACACCGAGGTGTGTAGATCATGGAAACGGCCCTATTCCTCGCGTGTTTCCAATCCTCCAGTGTTGGATTATTCTAACGTTCTGGGGGCACGCGAGGCGGGCTATGGGGCGATGCCTCGGGTGGAAGAGGCTCTCGCGAGCTACCTTTCACCCGATTCTGCATCGTCCCTTAAGGCTCCGGTTTTGCCCACCAAACCCTGTCGGGATACCTCATCTTTGGTGGGCAAAGCATATATGGCGGCTGGTCGGGCTGGTGGTTCCCTGCACACATTATCAATTCTGCAGGCCTACCAGGCCGACCTCCTTAAAGAGTTGGACGAGGGAGATGGTCCCTCTCCGGAGGACATTCTGGAACTGAGGAAGGCTGCAGATTTGTCTCTCCGCGTCACCAAGGAGACGGCCCGCGCTATCGGCCGCTCCATGGCTTCCATGGTGACTGTGGAGAGACATCTCTGGCTGAATCTGTCGGGGATAAAGGAGAAGGATAGATCTTTTCTCCTGGACTCCCCGATCTCGCCTTCTGGGTTGTTTGGAGACGCGGTTAACACCGTCGTTTCCAGACACCAGGAGGCGAAGAAACAGTCGGCAGCCTTCCACCAGTATCTCCCTCGCCGCTCTAAACCTGGGAAGGCTGGCCCTAGCGGGCAGCCTCAGCCGTCATCCAGCTCCTCGCACCGGAAGGTGCAAAAGGAGAGCGTCGCATCTAGAGCCCCTCCCCCGGGAGCCTGGCAACAGAGGCGGCGCTCTCAGCAGCAGTCTTCCGCTCCTAAGGGCGATCTAAGGAACGTCCTTCAGGCGCGGAAGGCTGCTGGGAAGAAGTCCTAGCTGCGGCAGGGCTTCTAAGAGCGGTCCCTCCCGTGGAGAAGCAACCGAGGTTGTTTCCTCCACGGCGCTCTGGGGAAATCGATGTGGTAATCCCGCCGTCTATGACGCTTCGGGCCACATCGGTTTCCCGCGAACGCATGCTGCACCAGCCGCCTCTGGAAAGACCTGCGGCTGGGCAGCTCGCGCGTCCGCACACGGAGAACGGCTCGGAGGATGAGGCCTGCGGCTCGGTCCAGAGTTCCAACCTGGGATCTGGCAGTGGTTCTCGAAGGATTGGCTGAGGCCCCCTTCGAGCCATTGGAGTCGGCTGGACCAAAAAATCTGACCCTTAAGGTGGCTTTTCTCCTTGCCATTACCTCTCTTAGGAGAGTGGGAGATCTCCAGGCCTTGGCGGTAACGCCGACCTGCCTGGAGTTTGCCCCGGGAGGAGTAAAGGCCATCTTACACCCTAGGCCGGGCTACGTGCCTAAGGTGCCTTCCAGGGTGGTCAGGTCATTGGTCCTGCAGGCATTTCATTTCAAGAGGGGAGACTTCACCTACTCTGCCCGGTTAGGGCTCTAAGAGTTTATCTGGAGAAGTCTGCACAGTGGAGGAGATCACAACAACTGTTGGTGTGTTTTGGTTCACCTAAGAAGGGATTGCCTGCGTCTACTCAGACAATCAGTAACTGGATTGTCCAGGCGATTACCATGGCCTACCAGGTGCGCAGTTTGCCTTCACCGGTGGCCGTGAGGGCTCATTCCACCAGAGGCATGGCCTCTTCGGTGGCCCTTCTTTCTGGGGTCCCCTTGCAGGATATCTGTGAGGCGGCCGGGTGGGCTACCCCACACACTTTCATCAGGTTTTATAGCCTGGATCTCCCTACGACGCCTGGTGCGAGGGTGCTCCAGTCCTAGCTGTGCCCGGTCTCCGGCTTCACACTAGGGCAGGTGCTACCCTTCGGTGTGGCCTAGTGGGTACTCGTTCCCCAAAGCGTCGTTCCGATGCAGTGCGAGTTCCCTCGAAAGGGAACTGCTCGGGTTATGTATATAACCCTTGTTCCCTGAGAAGGGGAACGAGCACTGCATCCCGACGCCACACCTTGGCGCGCCTGGAGCGCATGCTTCAGAGCAATTACTACCGCCATTACGTTCCAGCTCCCCTTTTATACTTCCGGGTATGCTGTCACGATGACGTCATCACACACGCCAATCGGATTGGCCTAGTTGGCATTCTGGTTTCAGATTCGCTGATGCTAAGGGAGCATCCCCAAAGCGTCGTTCCGATGCAGTGCTCGTTCCCCTTCTCAGGGAACAAGGGTTATATACATAACCCGAGCAGTTTTTAGGTTTGTAAAAAAAAAAAAAAAAAAAAGCATTAGGCCCTATAAGTTGTGAAAAAAAAATGTCATAATGCCGTTTCTACACTGTTTTTAGTCTTGGTAAAATCAATGTATCCAAATTCATTTCTGTCGTTTTTTAGTAGCACACACAAATTACAAAATCTGTAACGTGCATGACAAGATCTTTTCTGCATTCCAATTCTACAATTTGCTCTCAAGATCATGGATTCTGAAGACCATAATAAGGTATTGTGTAAGTGTAATTTTTGTAATTTTCTAATTAATTCGATTTTTTCGAATTAAAGTCTTTACTGTATTTTGTGATCTATTTAATGCATGCTTGCATTCAATTAATTTTGATATTGTACTGGTTATATTGCTTACTTTATTTGCTTTTGTTGCATGACAATCAAATTGTGGAAGACAATTCCTTCTATTGCTCTCCTAATTTGTAAGTCGCTTTGGATAAAAACATCTGCTAAATTATTAAATGTAAATGTAAATTGCTAACAAACTGAAACATGAAAACTACAGCAAGTATGCATATTTAAAGACAAGAATCAGGCCATTGTAGATCTATATAGAATAAGAATAAGTACTTTTTATATATATTAAAAATTAATGGATAATTTTATCCATTTATAATTAGTTTTATTCTAATCCACTTTCAGAAGAAAAATGCCCTGCACTTCTTCCTGAAACCTATGGCAAGGAAAAAACAGAACTTGCATATGAAAGTAAGAACTTTGATAAGAAACAAAATACATATAATATGCTGGGATTCAAATTATGTAACTATAGTATTGGTCAGCTAATTTTAAATTACTTTAGCAGACCAAACCCCAGTTGTGCCCTCTGTTTTTAGCAAGGTATGCATAATCAATTTTAATGATGATTTAAAATGTGTATCATAGAACAATTTTAATCCACTTATATTTTTCTTTAAGGATGAGCTGTTAAGAGATGATGACCCTCCATAATGCTTCATCTTCAAGGTAGTTGAATAATGTTAGATAATGTGCTTTTTAACTTTTTTAACGGCCTGTGCTAACTGTTGCTATCTTTTCAGTTATCAGGAGCGTTGCTAAAGAACATATTGCTTGAAGTTGTTCTTGAGGAAGGAGATGAGGCCTACATGCCCCTGTCGTTGGTTTGCTCTAGGTTCAGGGACATAGTTGGGGATGGAAACTTCCAAAAATCAGACACACTTCTTATGGCAAAAAATAAAATAAAACGCATAACAAGAACAACATTGATAATGTTAAATGTTATGTTAATTTTTTTTTCTTCCCCTCAGGTGTTGCATGTTGGAAAAATAAATCTTCACATTACAACTCTTCTGGAAAATGTACTCCATCTCCACTTGTTTGGAGTGTTGTTTTGAGTACAAATGCTCCACACCTGGTACATTTTGTGTAAATTGGTGATGAATAAACTAGTTGTTAGTCTAGTTGTGGCATTTAAAAGGAATACTAAAAATAGTTATAAAGTCTAATTTATTTACATGTGTCAACCCTTGGAGTTTAAAAGTTCTGGACACCATTCACTTGCATGGCATGGACCTACAGAGCTGAGGAATTATTCTTAATGTTTGTAAATGTTCAATGTCAACTATAAATCCTAGTGCTTATTGTGCCTCTTGTGTATCCACCAGGATATGCATGGGAAGGGAAAGCGAGGCGAGCTCCAGGGCATTTATTCGGAAACATTCCACCCTGGATTTTGCAGTGTTCCTTGCATGCAGATCAATTCCAATGAGCTGCAATAATGTAGTACATTCAAATAATAAAAAAGACTAAAAATAATAAAATGAATGAGTGACTTGTACATGATTTTATTCATTGAAAATAATTTATCCACCCTGAGATTTCAATTTAATATATGTGTAACATGTTCAGAAGAACATTAGTCTGCTATTTAAAAAAAATATGCAGTAAAGATGGATGGTAACTAAAAAAATGTTTACATTAGCCAAATGTTTTTCATGTATTTACACATTCACTTCACTGAGTGCAATTGCATCTCATTGTGTTCATATGTTCATTTTCTTGATACTGTAGAATTGTAGAATACGTTTCACAGATAGCTAGTTTTAGCGCTAAAATGCTTTGTGAAATTTAGGAGTCCTAAAATTAGGACTGACATGCCCATTATTTTTAAAAGTTTCTCCTAAATTGGCAAGTTAGGAGCTACTTTTAGCCTTAAGATGTTTTGTGAATGTGGCCCTGAATTACAGTTTCAGATTAACTGAATTAGATGAACAGTTTCAGATTAACTGAATCAGATGAACATTTGTGATCTCTATGAGTAAATTTAGAGCTAAAGAGATTTGGGTTAGCCTATAATCCACAAAATGGTGTCACATGAGATTGTAGTAAATTCCATAGACCGTAAAAGAAATGGACAGAGCGACCGCATAGACTTCAACGGAGATAATTGAAGTCAGGTAGAAGCACTCACTTCCTGATGGCTGAGCGTACTGCACAGCCTCAGACTGAGCTTGACGACGTAGATGTGACGTGATCAGCCTGTCCGACAGTGGCAAGTCTTCTAGTAGTTGTGCAAAGTGAAATCTGAACCACCGAATCTTGCAGAGACAGAGAGGGTGAGCAGGAGCAACTTTTGATGAATGAAGCAGTATCTGCAACATCTCTATCTGCGTTTATGCCTCCACGTCCCCCCGATTGCCTCATAGACAGTAAAAGATTGCCTACGGGTGTCTCCTCGGGTCTATACGGTAATTTGCTCAACAGCACAACACAGTCGCGTGGTTATGACGCAATCGTTAGCCTATATTTTACAAAAACAGCTTCAACGGGGCAATAGTGTAAGATACAAGGTAATGGAGCCTTTTATACATTGTCGTGTTTGTTTAGAAATAAACGATGGACGAATGGAGTCTTTAAACGCCTCAGATGTAAAGATATTCACTGTCAAAGTGAGGCCAAAATGAATGGGAGTCAATGGGATGCTAACAGCAGGTGATGGCTTGGTTAGCAATGGCCGCACCTATGGAAGGTACGGTTTCCGGGGGCTGGATTACCCCCTTGGTAAATTCATCATTATGTTAAATATGATTGTATATGGTTAAGCAGGAATTTTTACCTGTTCTGCTGGAATTAAAGATGGTGAATAAATTCACTCAGATGCACACACACACACACACACATACACAACTTCTGCTTGTGGTTTAGTTCGTTATCTATCAAGTTCTCAGTATTTCAAAGCCTGTGTGTGTATGAGAACATATAAATAATAGGAAGTCAAGCTGTGTGTTTGCTTTTCAGGAACTAAGTTGAAAGCAAAGCAGAGCGTGTTTACAAGGATACACATCATTACACGCTAAACTAAATGACTGCATTTAGTCTAATAATCAACATAGATTAATCCCACCACCACCAATCTCTCCTTCATCATATCTCTCTTCACATCATTTTGTTCTTTGTTGTCTGTACAATGGATATTCTTTCGTTCTCACTTTCACACATATACACTCACTGACCTGTCCACAGCTTTATTCCTTAAGATTCTGGAATGCTGAGCGTTGTTTCTTACTCATTACCTTAATTACTCTTAAACCCTTTTCATTATTCATCAGTTCTCATTAATTATTCATGATTTAACATTCAAGTCCATGCCCCCTGTATTCAGCCTATTAGCTAGATATTCCCTCAGGGGGTCTGTGTGCATGTGTGGATGTCTCTGTATGTGTGTTTATAGCAAAATCGTCTATGGAAAATTAAATATATATCATGACAAAATAAATCAAATGAATTTGATAGACACTCATTTGATATAAGCATTATATATATATATATATATATATATATATATATATATATATATATATATATATATATATATATATATATATATATATATATATATATATATATATATATATATATATATATATATATATATGATTTGATATGGCAGCTTTATTGGAAGCATCTGATATCTGACTGTAAATACACAGCTGGGTTTGCATGTTTTATGGGGACATTCCATAGACATAATGATTTTTACACTGTACAAACTGCAGATTCTATCCTATTCTGTTCACCAGCTCCACCTTGGCACGTGGATCCCTTAGACCCACCTCCAGTCACTGGTCTCCTAACTCCACCACGGCTCATCTACCAGTCGGCTCCACCTTGGCTTCTTCCTCCCTCGGCTCCACCTGGGATCATCGTCCTTACAGCTCCACAAGGCTCCCTCTTTCCTCCGGCTCTGCCTTGGTCAGTCGTCGCTGCTGTACTTCGTCTCTCCACCCCTTCGGCTCTGCCTTCCCTCCAGCTCCACCTTGGTCCTCAGTCCCACCGTTTCAGTGTGTTTTAGTTTGACACAACATGAAACTATATAAATTTCCATTTTCATTCCAAAAATCCATTTTGGTTTCATGGGGTCTTTAACACTGGATAAATCCATTCAAAATGTGAAAATGTTGACTCAGTGAGTACAAAATATATGAAGGTATATATTTTCAGTTGTTTGTGCATATTTACATTTAAATTTATTCATTTAGCAGATACAAATAACAAGCATACACAAGCATAAAATGAAAAAGATTCAATACATGTACTTTTAGTTGAAGACCAGTGGAAAAACAATATGGAAAACATGCCTTTCTTGCTTTAGATTTAAATGCATTTTATTTTATGCATTCTACTTCTATATTGACTGCAATGGCTGTGAGGTTGATATTATGGTTCCTCTGACTGAAATCATCCAAGTCATTTCAGAGCAAATACATAAATATTGAGATATATATCGAATTGCCAAAAGGCTGAAAATAATCAAGATGTAATTTATTTAGCAATATTGCCCAGCCCTATATTCTCAAATACACACACACACGTAAATCTGCCATGCAAAATTATTAGTTTTTAGTACTTACATTTTTCACATTGTCTGTTCTTATCTGGGTGCAGCACACACATTTGACAGGCCAGCCAGGAACAGCCTGCATAAACACAAACGGAGGAATTCTCACCCCAGAGCAAAAGGTCCTCAGAGACAGCCTTATCTTCCTCCATATCTGAACAGAGTTTCTACAGTTTACATTGAAGTTAATCTTCCCAGAATGCAAAAGAGAGAGAACTAAAATAAAAAAGTTGTCCAAAACGCCTTAATGAAATGGATAAGCAGTCAATACGAAGAGCTCTAATATTTCACAGTCTCCATCAAATTCATTTTCAGATGACACTCAAAATCTCCTCCACCACTGCACCCTCTAAATGAGTAGGCTAATACTAAATATTTTCTGTTTTCTGTACATTAACCCTTTGGAATCATTTAAAATCATAAACAAACAAGGGTGTCCTGCGCCTATTTTACTTGAGGGGGAACCAGTCTCTCAGAGATTAATTTGGTTCCCTAGAAGACTCTCCCAAATGAAAAATTAAGAAAAATGTTTTTTATTTACTTAGTATTTACTTTATTGTGTAAAACAGAACAATCTAATGGTTGAGGCTTTAAGTGTGAAACAGGGACGTCGTTAGGCCTATTTTAGGGGGGCTGAAGCTACCCCAAAATGTTCCTAAGCCCCCCTAAATGATAATTAGAACAACAATAACAATTTGATTTATCAATAACTGTATCCACATTCATATTTAGATGCAACAAATTATAAATATCCAGCTACAAAAAAATTGCCGAAAAGTCGGAAGTTGGACAGAAGTACGAGTTGTGCTATGATGCACCGCGTCTCCTTGCATTGGTGTGAACTGTGGCAGGTTTCAGAGCGTTGCAGACCGGAGCGCTACTGCAAGTTACTGCCTGGACTCGAGGATTCATCTCCTCTCGTCGTTACCAAGGTTATAATCGTTAACGAAAATGAACGAAAAAACTAAAACTCGGTGGGTTGTCGTTAACTGAAAAAAACAACAAAAAAAAACAGAGGCATTACAAAAAAAACGATATATCTAACCAAATCTGTAATGTGTGTTTGGCAAAACTAACTAAAATAAAATTATAGATTAAAATGTCCTTAGCTGTCGTCTTTATCAATGTCTTTCATAGAGCAAATAACGTTCAGCTGCATTTCCTTTCCCTGCGTCTCTCACTCACGCACGCCGCGCCCCACACACACACACACACACACACACACACACACACACACACACACACACAGCCCATCCCCTCCGTGCGAGTGTTTGACGTTGAAACCATAGACCGTATATGTTGAAACTAGCAAGTTCGCGAAAGGTTGGTATCTCGTGAACACCTTAACACAATCACACATTAAAAAGTGGTATAAAATATTTTTAATTCAGGATATAATTTTGTCAGTGTTAATGTCGACCCGAGAAAGCGATTGCTACTTTAGAAAGTTAACTAGTCACAAGTTTGAGGTAAAATGCACTTGGGTTGTCGACGTCAAAACACTACATAAGCTGTGATTCAAATATTAAATAATGTTATGTCATTAGGCTATTGTAGGCTATAGGGTAAATTTAGTATAGGGTGTGAAAATTGTACAGCTGTGGCATTTGTATAGGTTTAGCTCAATTTAGGTTTAGCTGTAGCCTATATTTGTATTTTAGCTCAAATGGGTTGAATACATGCGGTTCTGTGTAATTAAATAGCATTCTGTGGACAACTTATATAGAGAGGAATTAGATATTGTGTGCTATTACTTTATCATGTACATGAGCAGACAGATAGCATTTTCATTGTTTATAGTAACTCATCAGGAGCAAAGTCTGGCCTAAGTAAATTCCCCCATGCAGCTTTGATGTGTCTATAAAGCTAACATTACAGTAACTTTTCTTTAACAGAGTAGAAATGGATGAAGAGGATTTCTGTCACATTTTACTTGTTAACATCTTGGTTTCATGACTGGTTGTTGACATAAGTGTAGCTCTAGATGTGAGTGCAAAGATTTTGCAAACGCAAATTACAAATACCCTGGGGGCTAAGCCCCCCCTGTCTTCCAATCCTAGTGACGTCCCTGGTGTGAAAGGGAACGGTCACCATGATTTTGCCAATAGCCTACATGTTCCTGTTCAACATTCATGTCTGAAAATGTTGTCCTAATCCCTACCCCTAAACCTAACACTACCCATATGTTATCCCTAAAATCAGAGGGAAATAATAGCTGAATAACACTGATGTAGAAGCACCTAACCCTGTTTGTATGCCTAAACTTGACGAACTGTCTTTCAAATTTGATTGGTTGATTGGAATGTTGTTCCAGGATCAACAAAGATGTTGATGCAGGAACATGTTGTACTTGGTGAAATCACGTTCACGAAAGGAAACTTAGGTAAAATTTCCATCCTCTATAGGTTTGTGTCTTAAAAAAAACAATGTACAACTGAATGACAGCCAGTGATCAGGGCCGTTGGCAGGGTTTTATAATTCACAGAGCTCCCAAATTTGAGATAGGGGGGCTGGGGGGCATTAGCCTAGAAATCTAGACGCACCCTAGCGGCAGAAAATTTATTTTGCTGCGAGTGTAGTCTAGCAACTCTCGGTAGACCTGAGAGCTGGAAAAAACAAACTCTGGTCAGGCCAATCACAGCGTGTGTAGAGTCGGTGGGCGGGCTTAACATAATGACGGTACGTCACGGCAGAGTTGTGGAGGTTCTGCGTGCTACTCGTAAACACAGAAGCTGGCGAACAGCGGTCTTTTGAATCGGCTTTGGCCGCGACTCTGGAAGACTTGGAGTTAAGCTTTTAATTTGAGAAAAGAACAAAGAACGGCACTGAAGTCATTCTTAAGTAAAGAAGATATGTTCAAAGTTTTGCCGACCGGATACGGCGAAAGTCTATCAACTAACGTTAGCTCGGCTTCACCTTCTTCTTCGCTCTAGTTGGTTGTGGCGGTCATGGCGCTATCCAATTGCATGCAGAGGGAATTTGAAAGACAACCGTTTATCCCGCCCTTCGGATTGAGACCTGTCAATGGTGAGTTTCCAGACCCAACATCCTTGATGTGGGTCTGGCTTGTCAGGCTAGGGGGGCATACTCCACAGAGAACATTTTAATTTCTCTGATCTACATAAAATATGAGCATTTTAAGATGTTTGAATGACAAAAAAATGGATAAGAAATAGCTTTAAAACCATGTCAGTGCGGGCAGCAGATAATTCATCAATACCTGCTCTCTCCTCATCTCAATCACTTTCTTTTCTCTCAGTCTCCTTCCCTGACTCTTCCCCTCCTAAAGCTGAACTTTGACTTGTACAGTCTTCTCCTTTTCATCTGTGTCAGTGAAGAAAGTATAGGGCCAACTGATACTTATGTTTTCTTAGACACGTTAATTTACTGAAGGCTACCAGGAAAGCTAGGTAACTAAGTTTAGTAAATGTATTCACAATATGAACACATTCATTATTAATCTTATGCTAATATGATAAACGCTTTGTTAATGTTTCTTGTCCTCTCACATTGAGAGTTACTAATTATTACTAATGAATCACGTCAAAATGGCGAAATGAGACAAAAGTGTATTAGTTTGCAAGATTAATTTTGTCGGTTGTTTAAAATGTCTAACCTAAAACAGCAGTCAAATATGAAATGTTTAGTTTAGCCACTTACATCTTATCTTGCACTTTATATGTCACCGACTGGGTTGTAGAGACAAGGAGAAAGAGGATACTTGCAGCAGAGTAACTTTATTTTCCAAGAACACTAGAAAAAAGAAAAAAAAACACTCAGGAACAACCAAGCATACAGTGACAATGACAGACAACTGAACAGGGCAAAACACAGGACTTAAATGGACAGAGAACTGAAAAGCTAATTAACAAGACACATCTGAACAGAACTAACAATCAATTAGAAACTATAGAGACAAACAGGGAGGGTGCATCTCAATCAGCTCCCTGGTTCAGTAGTCAGGGCACTGATCAGAACATAAGTCAATGGGCTGACTCCCTGATCAGTGCCCTGACTACTGAACTAGGGAGCTGATTGAGACGCACCCGGAGAGAACAGAACCAATTAATACACTAGAAGATTAACAAGAAAAACAAACATGAACAGAACAGAGAAACAAATCAAAACAAAAATCTCAATGAACAAATAGACTAAACACGTGACTGTAACAGTTTTTGTTATGGGAAGGAGGAGGAGGGAACAGGATAACTTTTAAACACTTTAATAAATCATAAAACAAACAAACACCAAACAAAAGGACGCCTCACGGACGACTGCCGCACACAGATAATAAAACATAAACAAAACATATCGTAAAAGTCGAGGCCTGAGGCCTATTGCATGAAGCCAGCTGAACAAACTCTGAGTTTCAGAGTAGGTTTAGAGTTGACAAATCCCGATCAATCCAACCTGGGGCCTGTACCATGATGGTAGTTTAAAAAACTCAGGGTTACAGGATTAGTTTAGAGTTAACAAAACCAAACCAATCTATTCAGGCTTTGTTGGTCCCATGATGCTGATCATCAGCTTTCTCTGTCAACTCAGGCTTTGATCCTGAGTTTAGGAGTTTAGCTGTGACATCAGTAGTGAACAGCCAATCACATGCTGTGGATCAGTGAAACAGAGATTCACTTCTTGTGAGAGAAGCAGGGAGATTCATTTCTCTCTTCTGCAGAATATTACATGATTGAAAAATATTAAGAATTTAAACAAATTTACACAGCAAGAAGAAAAGAGCTGTCTATAAAAGAGTACAACTTAAAGAAAATATTCACTACGTCAATGCAAGTAAAAGTTGCAAAGTTAGTTTAGTTGATATATAGAGAATTGAACATTTAAGCTCGCATGTAGTAATTTTTATAGCTTTATTTATTGATTTTAAAGCTTATTTGTATGACCTTTGTATAGACTATTTATATTAATTACAACTAAGTGCCTATTAATGATTGATTAACTAAAATGATACATGTGTAATTGATTACGGGTATAATAATTACATAAATGATATCTAAATTATTCATTCATAATTATTATTATTATAAATAAGGATTGTTAAAAGCCAGACGCTTTAGTCTTTAATAGATAGCCATTTGCTATGTAGTGACCTTTAATTTGGAGTAGAAAAGGGGGAGTGACTTTATTGCATCAGAGGTGTGTCACTTTGTTCACAGCTGATTGGTCCAATTTCAGTTTGATCTCTTATCTAGAACATAACCTACCCTGGAGCAGGTTAGCCGTGGAGTGTAAGTTACTATGCAGATGATGGTACCCAAAACCCAGGATTAGCACAAACTAAGCTTAAACATATCTGGCTAGCCAGCTAAACCGGCTTCATGGTATAGGCCCCTGGTTTAGATCAAGTTCAACGGTCTTTCAAAGCTTGGTATAAACGTTCTCTGTCAACTCAGGTTTAATCCATACTTTGCGATTAACTCTGAAGCGCCTGCACCTGAAAGTGTGACACGTGCGGCAAACAGCCAATCACAGTGTCCGTTTGAATCACTTCTCGCAAGAGAGACGGCGCAATTCACTTCTCTTCTGAATTGAAAATTATCATGTAATTAAATGCGTTTACAAAGTAGGAATAAACACTGCTGCTGCAGCGAAAGTTTGAGAAGGCAGCTGAAAGAATATCTGACTATATCAATGCATGATGTGAATCAAAGAAACATGCCTAATAATTATAGGTTCACAAAGAGCTCAAATAAATACACGTTGTTTAAAAGAATTATGAATGTATGTATTATATTTATATATATTTGGCTACTTGTCAGTTAAAGCTACACTATGTAACTTTTCCGTCCACTAGAGGTCGCCTGTTCAAAACAAAGGCGTAGTTTGATCAAAGAGTATATACTGTTTGGTTTGATGATGCCACGTTTGAGCGCAGAATCTTGGGACATGTGGTCTTCAACTCACAGCCGGTGGAAAAGAGTCAGGATAGGACTCGGGCAGAAATCATGTTCATGTTGTATATGGGGAAGGTTATCTCTGTCATACTAGAATTGTCCCCTAGGTGTCAATAGGGGTCCAACAGTTAAAACGGGATGTGTAGAGCTAGCTGAAGAAGAGTCTGTCAGCCTGTAATGATCTGTGTTGTCTCATGCATGGAAGTAAATCTATCTGATAAACGCTACCTCGCTGTCCGTCTTCCTTGTATGAGTACTCAGGATACTACATATGGCGACGAGGATGGTGGTGAGCTCAGAAGAGAACAAAGAGAAAGAACAGTAAGAAGCTTGAGAGTGCAAGTACGCGGAAACTCTGCGGATTTCGGATGACGAGGAAGCTAACGCTAACCAAGACGTCGAGATGGCTACGGCAATGGTAGGAACACTTACTGCTTTTGACAGTCAGTCCCAAACATGGGAGGAATACGTCAAAGTGTTGGGACATTTTTTCGTTGCCAATGGGATCGTGGATGAGGAAAAAAAGAGGGCAATATTGTTAAGGTCTGTGGGTAGTCGGACATACAGTTTAATGAGAAACTTATTGAGCCCGAACAAGCCTGGTGAAAAATCATATTAGGATTTGACTGACCTGCTGCAGTCACATTACAACCCACCCGATGCCCAGTGAAATAGTCCAAAGATTTAAATTTAATTCAGGGACTAGAGCAGCGAATGAAACTGTGACTGAGTATGTGGCAGTGCTACGAGAGCTCGCTCAACATTGCAACTACGACGATAAATTGAAAGAGATGCTACGTGACAGGCTCGTGTGTGGCGTAGTGGATGATCGCATGCAGAGGAGATTGTTGGCGGAGCCGGAGCTCACATTTGAAAAAGCCTTGAAAGTTGCGCTGGCCATGGAGATAGCAAATAGGGATGTGTGTGATCTGCAACTGAAAACACTGGAGGGTACCGTGAGTACAACTGCACCCCAAATGTTAGTGCATAATGTGGAATCAAACCAGAGAGGGCCTGGGAAGGCAACAACATTAACCTGTTACAGGTGCGGGGGTGAACATATGGCAAGAGACTGTCGTTTTGTCAATGAAAAGTGCCATGGCTGTGGTAAAAGGGGACATTTGAAGAGAGTGTGCCAATCCTTGCCTTTTCTAGACCAGCATCTTAAGGGGGGAGGAAAAAACAAGAAGTCTGTAGGAAGTTTCAGAAACGATAAAAAGCAGTGGGCGCATCACATAAGGGAATATCCGGAGAATGTCACTAGTGATGAAGATGTATTTACAATGTACAATTTAACAGAGCCAAAGATAACGAAAGTAGACCCCATTACTGCACAGCTTACCATAAATAAGAACATTGTTGAATTCGAAGTGGATACTGGCTGTAGTGTGACAATTTTGTCAAAGGCTGAATATGCTAAGTTATGGACCGCAGGGGGTGCACGAGAGTTGCAGGACTGCTCAATGACGTTGAAAACCTATACAGGCGAAAAAGTACCAACACTAGGAGCGGCAGATGTTACAGTAAAGTATAAAGGCCAAGTCAAACAGCTACCAGTAGCGGTCGTAGCGGGGCTAGGACCAAATCTGTTAGGCCGGGCATGGATAAAGGAGCTGGGAATGAACTGTGTTCGTATCAATAAGATGGAGCAGCAAGAATTGACATTTCAGTATGTGCTAAGGCAGCATGAAGAGGTTTTCAAGGAGGAACTGGACACATGGAGAGGCCCACCAGCGAAAATTTACGTTAAAGAAGGCGTGGCTCCAAAGTTTTATAAACCCAGGCCAGTGCCCTATGCGATGAGGAAGAAGGTGGAGATGGAGTTAGAAAGACTCATGAACCAGGGAATTGTTGAGCCAGTGAAATTCTCTGAGGGTTGAAATTCTCTGAGTGGGCAGCACCAATTGTGCCGGTGTTAAAAGCTAATAATTCTGTGCGCATTTGTGGAGACTACAAGCTTACTGTCAACCAGGTGTCGAAGCTCGAGCAGTATCCAATACCGAAATTGGAGGACTTGTT
>NC_137099.1:25689985-25961802 GCF_949357685.1 Gobio gobio | reverse complement strand
GCCTGATCACTAAAGTGTCATGAGTGCTGTTTAGTTACCGCATTACACCCCAGTCCACCACTGGGCTGTCGCCTGCTGAAATGTTACAAGGCAGGAAGTTAAGATCAACAGTAGACCTAATTCATCCGGACCGTAGAAGGGAGGTGGAACAGAAGCAGAGCATTCAAAAGAAACATCATGACAAGCAAGGTTCAGGGAGAAGTTTCCAGGAGGGAGACGCCGTGATTACAAAGAATTTCAGTCATGGACCTAAGTGGATCCCTGGGTTCATTACCAAGATAACAGGTCCTGTCTACTACAAGGTCATGTTAGGAGATGGTAACATTGTGCGCAGGCACGTCAACCAGATATTGTCAAGTTCGCAGGACAAGGACTCAGGGGAACCGATCATGGAACCTATGGCACCATGGAACCAGTCGTTGTCTGAATCGCCAGCTGCAGCTTTTGTAGCGTCAGAGAGTTCCATGCCGGAGGAAAGCTGTTTTGTTCCAGAAGCAGACATTGAGGGGGTGGTAAGGCCTGTTGCAGAACGGGCCAATCCATCAGTGCTGGACATTCAACCTCCAGGTACTCAAATGCAGTCACAATCTTCGACTGCATTGGTACGAAGGTCATCGAGACCTGTGTCAAAGCCACGTTATTTAAAGGACTATGAGTGTAAAAAAAAAAAAAGCATGTTTTTCACAAGAAGTGTATGTTGTTGAGATAGTTGTTCCAGGATGAAGGCAAGAGCTTCGCAAGAGCTGCGATTATTAACATTACTGTAGTATGAAGCAGAGCAGGACCGAGTGTTGTGGAGCTGAGCAAGGCAGCAGGAGCGATTGAAGAGTGGGACTGTTATTATGGCAAAGTCGCCGGCGGGACTTTTATTATGACACGGTCGCCGGCGGCACTTCCTCTTTACCAGTCATGAGTATGATGTAACGCAACTCTGTTTATCGTATTAGATATATCTGATTGTGTTGAAAAGAAAGTTATGACGTTCGCTCAGCGGCTGCTATGACATTTGTTCACACTGCAGTGAGAGTAGCTCACACGTCCCGGTTCTTTGGTTAAAATAGCAATTTCACACGATTTAAAAATAGTTGGAAACATTTGGGATATTGTAAGTACTCAACTGAACAAACTATAAAACACTGGCCTAGTGGTTTTTGGATATTTTACTGCAAAAATCTTACATAGTTCACCTTTAATATAATAATTATATGAATATATTATATAAATTATAATTCATATAAATATTATAAATAATTAGCACCAAAGGATGAGCATTTTTTTGGTCTCTAAAGTTTTTTCACTCTAAACTGCTTTAATTTGGAATGAGAGATACAGGGGGTGTGGCTTTATTGCATCTTTACTTGCAGCTGATTGGTCCAGTTTGGGTTTGCGATCTCTAACCCAGAATAAAACCTGCTACAGAGCAATGAGGTAATGAACACTGCTAAAAACCAATCCACCTTCTTGACCCCGAAAAAACAGAGTTTGCTCAAACTAATCTCGAACTTACCTGGGTAGCAACTGAAACCAGCTTTGTGCAACAGGCCACTGGGGCCTGTACCATGATGGTAGCTGAACAAACTCAGGGTTACAGGATTCGTTTCGAGTTGACACAACCAAACCAATCAAATCTGGCTTTGTTAGTACCATGATGCTGATCATCAGCTTTCTATGTCAACTCAGGCTTTGATCCTGAGTTTATTACATATTATCTGTATATATTAATATTCATTTTTTAACTAAATGTTTATTCATTTATAAACTAAAATTGCTTGTGTGTAATCGTTTAAGGGTATATTAATTATATATATATGTATATGTATATTATTTTATAAGTCAATTATAAATTGTATCATTTTATTATATTAAGTAATCATCATGAAAGCCAGACAATTTATATATTTTTAAATCATATAGTGACCTTTGAGAAACTGGGGGTGTGACTTTATTGCATCAGACATGTCACTTTGCTCACAGCTGACTGGTCCAAATTCAGTTTGAGATCTCTTATCCAGAACATAACCTGCTCCGGAGCAGGTTAGCTGGTGAGCTTAAAGGATTAGTTCACCTCAAAATTAAATTTCTGATAATTTACTCAACCTAATGCCATCCAAGATGTCCTTGTCTTTCTTTCTTCAGTGGAAAATAAATTAAGTTTTTTGAGTAAAACATTTAAGGATTTATCCACACAATGGACTTCAATTGCAACCAAAATGTTCAAAGTCCACATCAATGCAGTTTTAAAGGGCTTAGAAGTGCTTAAAATGGTACTGCGCGACCCAGCTGTGGAAAAGGGTCTTATCTAGCGAAACAATCTGTCATTTTCTAAAAAAAAAATTAAAATACTTTAACCACAATTGATCATCTTGTGCTGGTCTGCAATGAGCCAGGCATTACGTAATGTACGTTGAAAAGGTCACGCCGAACGTGGGCAGAAGTACCGCCCCATTGTTTAAAAGTGTGGAAAAGGAGGATTTGTATTCCTTTTTCTATGCCATCTTGCATGGTATTGCGGTGAGTAAATTCTCAGGAAATTTTCTTTTTGAGGTGAACTAATCCTTTAAGTTACTATGACGATGAACACTGCTAAAAGCCAAGCCACTTTCATGGTACCTAAAACCCAGGATTGGCTCAATCTAAACTGAAACTTACCTGGCTTGCCACTAAAACTGGCTTCATGGTACAGGCCCCTGGTCCTCTCTTGTCCTTCACTGTCGTCGCTCCACCTTTTATGCATCCGAAGCTCCTCCATGAGAGATACGAGACCGGTGCAGCACGCAGCTGGCTCTCTCTCACAGTCCCTCTGCCTTGTCCTGCTTGCCACAGTGACATTATGACTGTTAACTTAAGCGTTGTGCTGCACTCGAATTCAGGCTCCGCAGTTTCTGTGAACATAAAGCATATTTTTAGTTGTCTTGGAAAAAAGCAGCTTTAACGTTTTTTGTTCTATGGGGGAAACATCATAAGAATCATGAGAATGTAGGTGATGACAAACATTTAAGTAAATTAATTGTGGAAGGTGTGACTCAATAGCAAGGCCAAATTTAGAGATTTAAATGTGTCTTACATAAACATCTACAGTAATTATGCAACTTAATTTTCACAGATTGATTGATTGATTGATTGATTGACTGACTGACTGACTGACTGACTGACTGACTGGTCTGTCGGTCGATTGATTTTGCTTTATGCAGTTTCATCGAAGTTGCATTTAAAATCTGCTTGGGTCAGTTTGGATGGGCGTTGACCGTCTGTACACACATTGAAGTTAAAGAATCTCCCCTGACTGAGTGTGTGAACTCGCATGTGAAACATTTTAAACACACAGTAACTGTCAAACATTGAAATACTACAGAAAAAAAAAGAAAGAAACAACACAGGAACATCACATCTTTGCTCATATGATTGAGACACTCCTGATCTCTCTCTTCCATGTTATTGGATATGCCTACCTCTGCTTTCCCTCTTCCCCATCCCTCCTTCCATCTCTTGTTTTCTAGCCGCCTCATGCTGTGTTCAAATTCCAGAGATGCAATTAACCTTCAGAAACCCAAGCATTTATATTGATGATGTCTTATTTTTCCTCTTTAAACTTGTTCATGACTTTCATAAGAAGTCTTCCCATCAAGCTAGGAGTCTAAAATTTCGATATGTTCATCTCAAAGCAGTCCTTTTAAGCTTGTTCCTGGAATATTCCTGCATCTCACTGACTCAATTTAAATTCCTTAAAAAAGCATATTAGGGGCACAGCTGACCTGAACTTTATATAACCTTCGTACTAAACTAGAATGTTGAAACTTGTGTGATTTCATCTTAGAGCAGCCTTCTAACACTGTATAAAGTTTAATTAGGCTACATGGAAAATTATTTTAAATAGTTTATCAATGATTTATTGAAGGGGCCAAGCTTTGACAAAAGTGGCAGTAAAGACTTTGTTACAAACAAAAAATATAAAAAGCTTTCTATTCATCAAAGAATCCTGAAATAATGCATCACATTTTCCACAAAAATATTAAGTAGCACAACTGTTTGCAACATTGATAATAATAAGAAGAAATGTATCTTGAGCACCAAATCAGCAAATTAGAATGAAATTAGAAAGGACTATGTGACACTGAAGACTGGAGTAATGATGCTAAATAGTCTGCTATGCCATCACAGATTAAATCTTAAAATATATTAAAATGGAACACCGTTTTAACCATATTTAATAATATTACTGTTTCTGTGTTTTTGATCAACTAAATGCAGCCTTGATGAGCATGAGACTTCTTTAAAAAGCAAAAATATCTAACCACCAAACTGGTAAATACTAGCTAGAGTACTAAATTTGATCCAAAGTAGACAGGAGGCATTTTGTCAGTTTTAAACTGTAAATATTTTCTAGCCAAATTTATTGCATTGATACATACCAGAACATTAGCAGCTGTTGTTTTGCGTTGTTTCACTCATATTTCATGAAACATTGGTATTATTTAGTTGCTTAAAAAAGGAATGCAATTTTTCAACAGTGAGTCTCTGGGGATTAAAAACAAACACACACTCATATAATCAGCCGTTAACGGTTCTAGTTCTGGGAACAAGGGCCCTAAATACTTCTAACAAGGGCATAAATTCTTCAAACTCAAAGCCATGTCATATTAGTTTTAGATATTTTACTTCTAAAACCACCTCACACACTTCAACTCAGACATTGGACTTAATGGATTTTGTTCGTGCCCACTGGGTCTGTGGTTAGCCACAAGCCAATCAAGGAATCAATGTAGTGCTGCCTTATAAGAAAGACTGACAGACATACACCCACTGCTTTAACTGCACTACTCAAGATAGCACAAACTGATTCTTACTGAACATCCACACAACAATACACACATTACAAATTGGTATACACACATAGGCTACTCATACTAAAGATTGGGTTAAATTTATCAACAAACATTGTTGCCGTATAACACAGCTGTAATCAAAATCTTCAGTAATTCTCAATCCCACACACACTATCAACAGAATAATTTCCGTATAAAGTTTTAAATCCAACCTGTTTCTTTCTCTGACTTTCCCTTTTTTATTTTACTCTTTATACAAAAACAAGTGTTTTTGAAAATCATAGGCACAATCACCCTGCTTAGTTTCAGCAATTATTGAAAAAAGAGAGCGAGAGAATAGCAGAGTTTTTTTCTGTTATATGCTTGGATCCAATAACTGTCTAATTTTGATTAATGAGATATTCAAATGGTTCTGAGTGTTGGCTCTGTAATGCAAGGAACACACGCACATGCACACGCAAATTTTTGTAAAACAATGAACTTCACAGTGTTTTGTAGCTACATGTATCCCCAATGTCCTGTTATCATACCGTGAGCTTAAATGACGTTGATCAAATGTGACCATAGGGTCAGGGCCATAGGAGTTCAGCATGTGCATGATCAGTGCACCAAAAAAAATAATTGTCATTTCGTTTCAGATTCCTCATACACAATTAAGGAATACACACATACATGATAGAGCCATTTACCTTGTTAGGTGACCATGTGAAAGAAAAGCTGACAGCCTGGGCTGAGCTGAAGAGTTTAGATCGTTGTCGCCATCTAGTGGAGATTTGGAGCTAATATCAATCTACTCTATGTGCGTTTGTTTTTTAAGAAACTGGATGGTCAGTTACAAAAATGTTTTAACTATATTTTAACTTGGTTAGAAATAGTGTGACATGTTTTTGAGTAAAATGTTTCAGACGATTTTTATTTTTAATAGCCTGAATGAGATTGTGCAACAGTATAAATAGGAGATTGCATATGTTTTGGTCTGATGCATACTGATGTCTGATGTTTTTTGGGTTTTTTTTTTTTTTGCTGGACTGTGCTGATCATGTATGGCCATTAGCTGGTCCAAGCTGATCAAGAGCTGGAAGACCATTCCAAATCATCTTCCATATGCCAAAAAAACAGCTTGACCACCTTAAGAGGATTTAACATGATTTTCCAGCAAATTCAGATACTAATTTTCTAAGTATCTAATACAAATTTTATGCTAACATTTTTGTAGCACTCACTGTTAATTTTTTATTGATAATCTGTCCCACTTACATCTGAAACAGTTCAACAGTTCATACATTTAAATGTCTATTACATATCACCTATCATACAATACATTAAACACTGTGTAAAAAAAAAAACCTTCCATGTAAAAGATCACAAAGAATATAAACCTTTAATCAGTATTCCATCCTATGATGAATCTACCCAAAACTGTTCCACTTTTGCATAGTTCACCCTAAATGTCAAAATATATCACATAACTAAATATTAAATATATATAAATATAATATAATATCTGAACATGCATTCAATTTATGTTTCAAACAAATCACTATAATAATTCTTGGTATAAAATTAAACAATAAATAAGAGGAAAAATATTTTCTTAAACCAATAAAACTTGGCAACACAACATTCTGTCTCTTGGATCTAATTTACTTGCCATGCAATTACAGTGTTCTTGGGTAAAGTTCTAGATTTGAGTTTTGTATTTGTGTGTGTGAGCAGACTTGGATCATGTTCCTGAAACCAGTATGGCTTGTTTAATTTGTGGAATTTCTAAATTAGTGTGTAAACAGAGGCCCAGTTTAGAGTTGGGACCAATATGAGGAAGGAGGGGGGTGAGGTGCAGTCAAAATGGATGAAAATGAAAGGAGTTGTCTGAAAGCTTTTCCCTCAGACAACTCAGTTACTTTCACTAGGTCAAGACAGGATGTTAATAATTTGCTTTGCATTGTTTGCTTTATTTTCATTTATTATTATTATTATTATTATTCATATTCCTTTATATGATTACTTGTTTGTATTTCTGCGTGGTATTTGTTTTCCAGCTTTTCTTTGGTTTCATTTATGTTATGATAACGAAGGTCTTTTATTTTGACATCCGGTTGAGCAGAGGATGTGGATATATTGAGTGTTGTTCAAACAGTTCAGTATGGAACGAGGCCTAGATGCACAAGTCTTAGCATCGACGGTTCACGGTGCAAGGAGTTTTTAGCTTCTGGTTTAAATGGAGAACAAGGTACGGTCTTTGACTTCTGTTATCCGTGTGTTTTGATTCTGTTTCTTTGTGTAAAGATTGTTTGTTTGTAGTGTTGCAGTAGGTTTCGGTACGTTTTGAATCATTTCGTTTATTTGTTTGTTTTCATGTATGTTTGTTTCATGGTTTATTCATTTGCTGTTTTGTTTTTTGTACAAAGCTCTTACGGGTTGATTCCCTCGAAGCATGATGGCGATGTTTATGGTGTCCAACGATGATCGCAATAAAGTGTGGGAATCACCAGTCCAAGACTCAATCCAATTATTAAGCCAGGTAGCTACAGTAAGAGCTTGCCATCGTCGATCCACTGTATTGCTTCAAGGAACGCCATGGCTGAAGGAGGAGCTTTGATGTCGGAGCGCTCGTCGGGGACAGTGTGATTGCGTTCTTAATGGATCAAGTTTCAAGCAACGTTTCAGCGGATGGCTCAATGAATCTACGGGGAGCGATTGGACCGATTTAATGAACTGGCAAAGGAACTGTTACAAGTTGTTTGGTGGATCGCAGTGAGTACCAAAGACAAAGAAATTGATTCTGAAGAGACTCTTTTCTCGTTTTTCCCTGATTTAAAGGGCTTTGAACATTGCTGCAATTAATTTGCCTATGTATGGACTAACGTGTATTGAAACGTTCAGTTTCACATTTAAGGGTTAATGTTTTAGCACATGTGGTAAAGGTGAATCTGCTGAACATATGTTATCAATCAACTTGAATGTTAAATGAGAAAAATGTCGTTTTAATGTAATTTTAGTGAAATTTAAATGCAAGAGAAAATGTCAAAGTCAGATGCAGGTGCAAAGGAGGCCGATAGGCAACTTGATGGTCAGGTAGAAACTCAAAGTGAGAGTGCACGCCGTTCAAAGCGCACGCATGTTCCTACTGAAAAAATGTTAGCTTATCAGCAAGAAGAGCTACAAAAGAAAGAGAAAAGGGTTGAATCTCTATATAATCACTGGAAAATAGAAGCTCGCAGTGCACGTGAGCATCTTAAATCAGATGCCCTACAGACTCAGTTAGCTATTTTGGTCGACACTTTAGAGGAGGCCAAGAACAAAGTTTTAAATGCCTATGATGACTTTAGAGAGCATGTCTCACCTGCTATTGAAATGAGGAGAAAAATGGACGCATGTGAAGCGGTAACAGCTGATATTGTTAAAATTGTTTATGAGAGAATATCAGGTGTAGATGGAGATTTTAATGATGTAAGGGAGAGAAGCCGTCTTCGCACCTTATTAAACCATCAATATGCCCACTCAATTTTTGGTTCAACAAGTTCACGAGTCAGTCAGAAAACTAGTAATTATTCTAGTAATCCCTCTGTCATGTCAAGCTTAGAAGTCAAGCGAGTAGATGCTGCAGCAGAAGTAGCGGCCAAGCAAGCTGCGTATAATGTTCTGCTAGAAGAAACAAAGCAAAAGGAAAAGATAAACCAGTTAGAAGAACAGCACAAAAGAGTCATTGATGGTGAGTGGAAGGAGCTAGAGCGAATTCAAGCACAAAAAGATCTAAAAGCAGCTCAAGCTAAGTTAGAAATCTATAGTCAAGAATTTGAGAAAGAAAAGATTAATTCGCCCAAAGATTGTAGTGGCATGAACAGGTCAGAGTCTGATTTCCCTCAAGAAGGTATGGCAAAGCAAGAAACGTCTCAAAGGGTGGGTCATGAAACCAGAAGGGCGACAGTTCAAGCATCAGTGACTGACACATCGCTTCTTGTTCAAGCATTTCAAGACGGCATGGTTATGAGCAAATTGCCAGTACCAGAACCTCCTGTCTTCACGGGTGACCCCATTCATTTCATTGAGTTTAAACAATCCTTTACGGCCCTTATTGACAAGAGAACCATTTCTTCTGCTGATAAGATGTTTTATCTCAGGAAATATGTGAGTGGTCCTGCTAGAAACGCTTTAGAAGGAACTTTCTTCAGAACAGATGACGAAGCCTATCAAGATGCATGGTGCAGATTGAACAGTCGTTATGGCCAGCCATTTGTGGTTCAAAAGGCGTTCAGAGAAAGGCTTGCAAGCTGGCCTAGAATTCAGCCAAAGGATGCCATTGGTCTTCAGACTTTCTCTGACTTTCTAAATGCATGCCAGGGTGCCATGCCACATGTCAAAGGCCTTCAAATTTTAAATGACTACCAAGAAAATCAGAAACTTGTGTTGAAATTACCTGATTGGGCAATTAGCAGATGGAATCGTCAAGTCACACAATCTCTTTCTGAAAACCATGAGTATCCCACTTTTAAAAAATTTGCTGCATTTGTGTCAACTGAAGCAGAGGTTGCTTGTAATCCAGTTACCTCCTTTCACACTCTCCGTGCTGCAGAACCTGTAAATGAGAAGGCAAGTCTGAAAGAGACCAACAGAAACAGAGTAAGAGTTTTCAGTACTCAAACGAACGTAGAGAGTCAAAAAGTTACCAAACCAGGGAATAAGATTCTGTGTGTGCTTTGTCAGAAAGATAACCATCACCTTGACAACTGTTTCAGTTTTCTCAGCAGACCATTGGAGGAGCGACGGAAATGTGTCCAGGAAAAGAGGCTTTGCTATGGATGTCTCAAGTCTGGCCACAGTGCTAAGGAATGTCGCTGCCGTCTCACTTGTAATGTGTGTAAGAGGAGACATCCAACTAGTTTGCATGATGAGAACTTTGCAATGGCAATTAAGACATCACTTCCTGCTGTTCAGTCTCAAAGTGAATCTAATGTGACGAATGCAGTGGCCTTAAGTGTAACTGGAGAAGAGCGAAGTACGTATACTTCAATGATTGTACCTGTCTGGGTGTCCACAAGGCAGAAACCAAGCTGTGAGAAACTGGTGTATGCGCTTTTGGATTCACAGAGTGATACCACATTTATTGATAAAGAAGTGTGTGATGCTTTACAGGCAACAACGTTTCCAGTGCAATTGAAGCTCACCACCATGCTTGGAAAGGATACCGTTCTGCAAAGTGACAGAGTGTCAGGACTTCGAGTCAGAGCATATAAGTCCGGTAATTATATTGACTTGCCACCTACATACACCAAGGACTGCATACCAGTTAATCGTAACCACATTCCTACTTGTGATGATGCTAAAAAGTGGAATCATCTTACAGTCATTGCGGACAAGATGCCATCATTGCAAGACTGTGATGTTGCTCTTTTAATAGGCTACAATTGCTCAAGGTCGATGACTCCCCGAGAAGTAATAACAGGAGGAGATGATGATCCCTATGCCATTCGGACAGACTTGGGATGGAGCATAGTAGGTTGTTCTTCACCACATTCCGATCTGCCTGGAATCAGTGGACTGTGTCATCGCACTACGGTTAAGGAGCTCCCTTCTATCACTCCAGGTGATGTGATTCGTGTCCTCGAGAGTGAGTTTAAAGACACTGAAGAAGAGAGTGCAAGGGTGTCTCAGGATGACATTCTTTTTCTCGAAAAATTGAAGGAAGGGATATGGAAGAATGTCCATGGCCATTATCAAATGCCACTTCCATTTAAGGTGAGACCCAATTTGCCAAGCAACAAACAATGCGCTATGGTTAGACTCAATCATCTCAAAAGAAAGATGCTAAAGGATGAGTTGTATAAGGAACGCTACAGTGAGTTCATGAATGAGATCTTTCAGAGAGGAGATGCTGAGGAAGTGCACAGCAGTGGCAAGGAAGGAGAAACCTGGTACTTACCTCATCATGGTGTCTTCCATCCAAAGAAGGTTGACAAGCTGCGTGTAGTCTTCGATTGTTCTGCAAGGTATGAAGGCTATTCCTTGAATGATCATCTACTACAAGGTCCTGATTTGATTAACAATCTTAATGGCATCTTAATTCGTTTTCGTCAACATCCCATTGCTCTTATGTGTGACGTAGAGAAGATGTATCATCAGTTTCATGTAGATGAGTCTGACCGAGACTTCTTGCGATTCTTGTGGTGGAAGGATGGAAATCTTAACCAACCCGCCAATGAGTTTCGTATGAAAGTTCATCTCTTTGGTGCCACCTCATCCTCAGGGTGTGCAAATTATGGCTTGAAACATCTTGCAACTGAAAACAGTGATTTGTATCCCTTTGGTTCACAGTTTGTGATCAAAAACTTTTATGTAGATGATGGAGTAATCAGTGTGGAGAATGCAGAAGAAGCCATTAAGGTTGCAGTTGAGGCAAGGAAGCTCTGTGCTATGGGTGGCCTACGGCTCCACAAATTTGTCTCCAACAGCAAAATAGTACTGGACGGCATTCCCACTTCAGAAAAGATCTATGACATGAAAAACTTTGATCTTGCATTTGATGAGCTACCCCTAGAAAGAACTCTTGGCATACAATGGGAAAGAGAATCTGACTGTTTGAAGTTCAAGGTTCAGTTGAAAAATCAGCCTGCTACTCGGCGAGGCATATTGTCTACTGTTGCTTCTGTCTATGATCCTTTAGGACTCATCGTACCTGTTTTGTTGAGTGGAAAGAGAACACTGCAGGAAGTGTGTAAGCGCGGCAGTGGATGGGACGATCCTCTGCCAGATGCACTCAATCTAAGGTGGGAGCGATGGAGACAAGATTTGAATAATCTGCAGAAAATAGATGTACCACGAACATATGCACCATCTAGTTTCGGAAGAGCTATTCAAATTGAATTGCATCACTTTTCTGATGCTAGTGTCTACGGGTATGGTCAATGTTCATATTTGAGACTTAAAAATAAGGATGGAGATATTCACTGTGCACTAGTGATGGCAAAATCGCGAGTTGCACCTCTTAAGGTTACAACAATCCCCAGATTGGAGCTAGCTGCTGCTGTTGTTTCTGTCAAAGTGAGTAGCCTGCTTAAGCGAGAACTGGACTATGTTGTTCAGGAAGAGACATTCTGGACTGATTCCAAAGTAGTATTAGGATATATAAGTAATGAGGCACGCAGATTTCACACTTTTGTTGCAAATCGAGTACAAAGAATACATCTCAGTACAACTCCTCAGCAGTGGAAGTATGTTCCGACGGAGGAAAACCCTGCTGATCATGCATCCAGGGGTTTGACAGTGAAGGAGTTACTTACCTCAAACTGGTTTACTGGCCCAAAGTTCTTGTGGGACAAAGAAATGTCTGTGCCAGAAGAGCATGTTCCTGAACTTCTTTTTGGAGATCCAGAGATAAAGTCATGTTGTGTTTTAAATACAGAGTGCACAAGGAGTTGGGGCCTGCTTGATGGTCTTTCAAAGTTTTCTTCTTGGTCAAAGGCAACCAGAGCTGTAGCTCGTCTCTTGAGAAGAGCCAACAAAGTCAAGTCTAATCACATCAGTACTGTATCAGAGCAACAAAAGGCGAAACTTTGCATAATCAAATGTCTGCAATCTAGTTCCTACAAGGATGAGCTGAAAGAAATAACGGGTGGGAGAAGCGTCTCGTCTCGCAGCACCTTGTACCCTCTTGACCCTTTCATGGATGAAGATGGTGTGTTAAGGGTGGGAGGTAGGCTTTGCCGTTCAACCTTTCCAGACTCTGTGAAACATCCAATAATAATTCCTAAGAATCATCATGTCACAGGATTCACTATAAATGAGATTCGATCTAATGGCTTTTGGATCCCAGGGATTAACAGAATTGTAGCATCTTGCATCAGGAGTTGCATTGTTTGCAGGAACCACAGGCGACCTGTTGAAGAACAGAGAATGGCTGATTTCCCCTCAGAGAGAGTGGTTCCATCATCTCCGTTTACATATACTGGCATGGACTGCTTTGGCCCATTTCTTATCAAGCAGGGCAGAAGTGTTCATAAGAGATACGGTCTTCTCCTTACTTGTTTTAGTTCTCGTGCTATACACATCGAAATGCTTACTGACATGACCACAGATTCATTTATCAATGCTCTGCGTTGTTTTATTGCCATAAGAGGTACTGTGCAACAGATAAGGTCTGATCAAGGCAGCAACTTCGTTGGCGCAAAAAATGAGTTGAAGGATGCACTTAAGGAGATGGACGTGGAAAGAGTGACAACCTTCCTACTGGAGAAGCAGTGTGACTTCCTTATGAATGCACCACGTGCAAGTCATGTTGGTGGTGTGTGGGAACGTCAAGTTAGAACCATAAGATCTGTGCTGAATGCGACTCTTGCACTTCACCCAGGAAGGCTAAATGACTCCTCTTTACGAGCTTTCTTGTATGAAGCAATGGCCATTGTGAATAGTAGACCGCTCACCGTGGATTGCTTGACTGATCCTCAGAGTCTAGCACCAATTACTCCGAATCATCTACTCACGTTAAAAACGACTGCTGCTTTGCCTCCACCAGGAAACTTTATCCGGGAGGATGTGTTTGCACGGAAAAGATGGAGACATGTGCAGTACTTGGCGGAACAATTTTGGAGTCGTTGGAGGAAAGAGTATCTTGCGAGTATAACCGCCCGACAGAAGTGGAATGTGACTAGGAGAAACCTTCAAGTCAATGACGTTGTCATTATCAAGGAAGAGGAAGTGCCTAGAAACGAATGGAGGCTTGGCAGGATAAAGGACGTTGTTGTTAGCAGTGACGGGCTTGTGAGAAGGGCCAAGATTCTTCTAGGTGACTCAAAGCTTAACGCAAAGGGCAAGCGTATTAGTAAACCGTCCATAATCGAAAGACCAGTGCAAAAACTTGTTTTATTAATGGAGGGACATTAGGATCTTTCAAGGGTTTATCATTGAGACATTGTAAGATCAATGATTATTTTAATATTTCTAAACTCATGTTTCGGAATTTTAATGTTTTTTTTGGGGTCATAAAGGTCAAAAAAAAAAAAAAAACGAAAGTAAAAGGAAAGAAAAAAAAAAAGGGACAAAGGGAAATTATTCGTGCTTGTACATTTGGTGTGATGTTTGCACTCATAATTTGGTGGGAGTGTTAATAATTTGCTTTGCATTGTTTGCTTTATTTTCATTTATTATTATTATTATTATTATTATTCATATTCCTTTATATGATTACTTGTTTGTATTTCTGCGTGGTATTTGTTTTCCAGCTTTTCTTTGGTTTCATTTATGTTATGATAACGAAGGTCTTTTATTTTGACATCCGGTTGAGCAGAGGATGTGGATATATTGAGTGTTGTTCAAACAGTTCAGTATGGAACGAGGCCTAGATGCACAAGTCTTAGCATCGACGGTTCACGGTGCAAGGAGTTTTTAGCTTCTGGTTTAAATGGAGAACAAGGTACGGTCTTTGACTTCTGTTATCCGTGTGTTTTGATTCTGTTTCTTTGTGTAAAGATTGTTTGTTTGTAGTGTTGCAGTAGGTTTCGGTACGTTTTGAATCATTTCGTTTATTTGTTTGTTTTTCATGTATGTTTGTTTCATGGTTTATTCATTTGCTGTTTTGTTTTTTGTACAAAGCTCTTACGGGTTGATTCCCTCGAAGCATGATGGCGATGTTTATGGTGTCCAACGATGATCGCAATAAAGTGTGGGAATCACCAGTCCAAGACTCAATCCAATTATTAAGCCAGGTAGCTACACAGGACACAACAAGTCTCTGCACACACACACACACACACACACACACACACACAAGTCATGCATTAATCATGGGAGATCCATTCAAGAGTCACTGAGAATGAGAGAGAGACAGGGAGAGATGGGAAGTCATTCCGAAGCATGGGTATGTAATCAGGTTTCTCATTTGTGTATTTCAAAGTAATATATGTGCATTTGTGTGTATAAGTTGTATATTTGTGTTTCAAACTGGACCTTAACTGCAGTGAAATGAAAACATACACAATGCTACTGGTTTTGGTCGCTTCACCAAACAACATAACACAAACCAGGTGCCTGTGTCTCCTGTTCTCTCTCTCTCTCAGTGTGGCACCTTTAACCCAAAACATCTGTTTGCGTTCTCATTTTGTAAGGCTTTAACTGCAGTCAGATATAAACCGATACAGACAAAAAAAATCAAAGCATAAAATCAAGCAAAAAAAACATTAAACAGTCTTAGAGCTTCACACTTTGAAGATTATTTCACTGTTTTGATCAGTAAGAATCTGAGTCTGGCCAATTTCCCTCTATTTTCCTGAAATATCTGGAAAGCTCAGGGCACGTGGGGGTCCTAATGAGAAAACATTGATTTTCTACAGGAAATGGAAGAGAGGAGATTAAATGGTTTATTCCACCAGCGATGTTTGCACGTTCCTTCACACACCACAAAGTTCTTCTCCGCTGCCAAACATTTTATCTATCAACGGCAGATCCATTGAGTGATTTATACCAATGTCCCGAACCACCCCACCACCACGCCAAATACAACCACAGCAAATTATTACAATAATTTAAAATCCTACAACAGACATGATATAGTACAAAGATCTTCCTTTTTTTCTAGGAACATGCAGGAATGAGGATAGTGAGAGTTATCAAAACCTTTTGGAAAGCGTTAAGTTCCTTCATGGAAATGAGCCTGGTGTGCATGAGCTCTGGAGTCCTTGTGGGTTTGCCAGAAGCTTTAAAAAACCACTTAGCATTGAAAAAATTTAAGTGTTAATGGATTCACTGCCAGGGATAGTGCCTAAAACTTTTAAAAACCTGCTAGCACATGTCCAATTGCAACAGTGCCGTTATTATTTTAACATAAATCAGCCACCAAGTAAAAAATAAAATAAAAAAAATTATGAGAATACAGCAAGACAATTGCAGTCACCATATTTACTTTTTAATTATTTGTGTCAACATTTGAACACAAATGATGCTCCAAATGTCATAACATGCAATAATGTATCGTGCGGGTAAACCTCACTCCCCTGGCCTCAAGAGGTGCACTAGCGACTGACGCTATAGGCTGCAGACTTCACCGTCCTTGTTAGCATGCCTGCCTCCTACGCCGGTTTAAATCCCGGTAGAGTTACACTGGTGCTGTGACCTGGGTGGGAGTGAGGTTTAGGGGGGTGAGCGAAACAGAGGCCAGCTATTAAGCGTGCAAGTAAACCGGGCTAGCAACTGATGCTAGAGCAGGGGTGCAAAACCCAGTTCCTGGA
This sequence comes from Gobio gobio, assembly GCF_949357685.1. NCBI lineage: Eukaryota > Metazoa > Chordata > Actinopteri > Cypriniformes > Gobionidae > Gobio > Gobio gobio. Next base: position 25,945,763 of record NC_137099.1, on the reverse strand, counting down.
GGGCCACAGCCCTGCTGAATTTAGTTCCAACACATATACCTGTAATTTTCATTTAAGCCTAAATGATTAGCTGGATCAGCTGGAGCTACCCCTCTGAGCGGTGTAAGTAGAACCGGTGGGGTTCTATCTGGATTTACGTCAAACACACACATATCTAGTCCTCCATGTCTGTTGATTATAAGCATTTTGGAGTTCGTATATATGTTAGAACTTAAAAATATAGCTGCAGGCAGTGATGACAAGCCTCACCACTATGGTTCCATCACCACGTGATGGTTCTAGGAAAACAATGCAAGATGGGCAAATGCATTTAAAGGAACACACCGCAGTGATATTACACACACATTACGTCAACATAACCAACGTGACAGCGTGCTGGGGACTATTTTCAGGCGCTGCGTAATATCATTGTGCCGCTGCACTCATGGTACGGCATAAAGTTCCTTAAAGGGTTAGTTCACCCAAAAATGAAAATTCTGTCATTAATTACTTACCCTCATGTCGTTCGACACCCGTCAGACCTCCGTTCATCTTCGGAACAGAAATGAAGATATTTTAGTTGAAATCTGATGAATCAGTGAGCCGAATCAGCAGTTTGAATCGCCAAATTTCAGCAGTTTGGCGGTTTGACACACGATCCGAATCATCATTCGGCTCACTGATTCATAACGCTTCGAAGCTTCATGATGCCGTGTTTTGAAATCGTCATCACTATGTAAGTCGTTATTTAGGTTTTTTTTGCGCACAAAGGGCCCTATTTTAACGATCTGAAACGCAAGTGTCAAAGCGCGAAGCGCAAGTAACTTTGTGGGCGGGTCTCGGGCGGGTCTCGGCGCTGTTGCTATTTTCCCGGCGGGATAAATGGCTCTTGCGCTTGGCGCAAATCTAAAATGGGTTGGTCTGAAGTAGCTTCATTATTCATAGGTGTGGTTTGGGCGTAACGTGAATAAACCAATCCGAGCGTCATCCAACATTCCCTTTAAAAGCAGGTGCGCAAGTTCCATTATGGATTGCTATTATTATGGCGTATTTACCAGGCGCACGCCAGGATCGGTTCACAGCCGAGGAGACTGATGTTCTTGTAAGAGCAGTGAAAGACAGAGAAGTGAAGTTGTAATGTTGTACATTATGGTAAAGGTGATTTCACAGTCTTTTTTTTCTTTCTGTTTTTTCAGTTTTTCAGTCGATTTTTTTTTTCCTGGTTCTTGACGGACAAACCAATTTGTCAGATGTCCTTATATACATATATGTCTTGCCACTATTGGGCAAACAGGTCTTATCCTTAATTATTACAATTAGCCTGAATCATTTGTAAGCTAGATTTATGCCTATTTTTTCACATCTTCGTGGCACACCACAATGATTTCCGTCATCTCATGTGTTAATATTTTTTTAGTGTAACAATTTATGATTTGCAAAAATAACTGTTGCATCTGTGTAGGTTACATGAGCAAAGTGTATGCGCGTTGTGCACGCTATACATTATGGTCAAGCATGCGCCCTTAAAATAGCATAATGAACAACGCGCAACGCGCCACTGACTTTAGACTAGGTTTTTTCTGGTCAGTGGCGCAATTGTTTAATGAAACAGCAAAATAGCACCAGGGATTGTTTGCGCCGGAACACGCCTCCTTTTTTGCGCTGAACCGCCCAGGGAGCGCAAGTTCATTCAATAGTTTAGCGACGTGCTTTTGTGGAGGGAAAAGCGCGCTTTGCGCGGGTGCAAAATAGGAATGACACATGCGTCGGTGTACAAAGTCAATTGCGCTGGGTGCAAGATAGGGCCCATTAGGTTGTTCCATGTACTACATGTAAATGGCTTTGGATAAAAATATCAGCTAAATGAAAAATTAGCAAATTAGAAGTAATTAGAAATCCAAAATTTAAATACATTCACTAAGCACCTCCTCTGGCAATTATGATGCCCTATGATACTGCAATTATACGTGCTATTAAACTTGAATTGTTGGTATGTAGGTTTTCATGTCTTTTCATATATCAGGTTCCTGAAGAGCCCTGCGGTAAAATATACAAATATATCCAAGGCTAAAAACATCCTGATAATTGTACATAATTCAGCACAATAGGCTCTCTGAGCCATAAAGGGACCCTTTGGAATTTTTTTCTCATAACTAACAGTAGCCACCCAAATAGTAGATCAGTTGTAATATTCAGTCTCAAGTTTTCATTTAAATTTCATCTACTTTTACTATAATATTCATATTTACATACATGTCTTTAGTTTATCTTGTAAATGGTTCAGTGCAGCCTTCAGTTTATAGTTAATAATTTAGTCTTGCCTTTGTTTATTGTGATTATGGTGTTAATGTCTGTATATGATTTTACCCAGTATTCAGTTGCTGCTTCTTGGAGTGGACACAATTTGTCTTCAGTGTGTATTTTGGAATGCCAGCAACATGCCACACACCACTGATCAGTCCAGACAGATGAGTTTGAATTTTCCATTGTGAAGATTGCAGATATTGTATTCATCTGCTGACACTTTTCTCCTGAGTTCTTTGTGAGTCTCTTAAGTGGCAAAAGCCTTGAAATAAAAACACTTGCATTCTCTTTAGAGCCAATTACATGTTATCAAATAACACACACATACAGGCATACATTATGAGTGTTTCATTCAGTTTACTTTTTTTTTTTTAAATCCCTATAACCACCATTTGGATATTTACTCTGGTTCACATGCAAAACAATGCCAAACACACACCATCATGCAATACTTCTATTGTTCTGCTGCTCCATACTCTATTGCAAGTATTTTTCAGTAATTTTAAACTCTGCAAACAATATATTCAAATCAGGACAACCTTCAGTTTCTATTATCCCTGTTAGGCTGTATAACTCTCCCCTAGCCATAGGTGTTAATACTGTACTGTGTCAATGCATCCTGAACTTTTTGTCCTGTAGGAAACAATATGTCAAAATTCATAATCATATGTCATCAACCAGGGTTCTTAACATTGGCCTGTCCTGTCTCCTCTTTTATACTCTCTTTATACACACAACTGTACGTCCCATTCAACATCTGTCAAACTGTTCAAATTCACGGATGATACCACTATAGGTCTTATCTCTGATGGGGATGAATCTGTTTAACGGGGTGAAGTGGAACAGCTGGTGAAGTGGTGCGAGGACAGGTTAGGGTTACCCCTAACCCTAACCCTCAAAAGGTTGATCTGTATTAATTCTACATTGTTCCACAGTTTCAGTACTTGTTTTTTCCCAATTCTTAATTTATTTAAATTGGTATACAGTACATTTCTTTGAAATTAGCTATTCAGAAATTAATTTTCTTTTAAATTCTTCAAAACCCTGTGATAAATCCATTATATGAACTAAAAGGAAATTCAATTTTACCCAAACCTGTTGGTTGGCTTAATTGTGATCAGACAGCATACACAAGCATTTGCCATTAAAAAAAAAAAATCTGTCAAATGATTTATCAAATGAGTGCTTGGAACCAAATATGGAAGTTACATTTGCACTGTAAGATCCTGCAGGTCCATGTGGAGGCCAGCAGATGGCTCAGCAAGAAGACCTGAACTACCGTACATCACAGGCCCTGGGTGCATCTCAATCAGCTCCCTAGTTCAGTAGTTCAGCTGACTCCCTGATCCGTGCCCTGACTACTAAACTAGGGAGCTGATTGAGACGCGCCCCCTGTCTCGAACATAGACCGTAATGGCACACAGGAGCTGTTTCAAATCGCCTCCTACCCTCGTTCACTTATTCCTACATTAGTCCACTTGAAGGAGTGAATGAGAACGACCCATATAGCAAGCAGTTATTCAAACAAAGTTGAGTCAATGTTGATGCGGCAAAGCTAATTGCATTGAATTAATGTTACAAAATGATGTTAGTTCAATATTACTTTTGCACCCGCAATTAATTTTGAAACAAGATATTTTTCAACAACAAAAAATCAACGACAATGTCATTCACTTTTAAAACGGTTAGTTCCTGTCCTTGATTCTGATAGCTGATAGGCTACGATAAAATACGGCTATAACCATAGACATTTTATTTAATTATTAATTTTTTAATTAAATACATAAAGGAACAATAACAACAATTTTCATCATTGTCATACCACAATAAAGGACTAAAACACCAAGGTCCTTCAGTATTTCAGTCGAGATTAAGTTTCAAGTCCATAAACACAGCCACTGTTCTCGAAGCTTTTAGCTATGTTTTTAGAAAACTCAATGGATTCAAAATACATTTTCATCTCAAGTTAAAATCTTTAAAAAAAGAGGTTTGCTGTTAGAAAGTTTACATTTATGAATGTGATATTTGGCTAACAGAAAAACAAGATTTATAAAATAAATATAATTTTTCTCTTCACCTTCATGAAAAGCATAACCATAGACATACAGGTTTTAATGGTCATCATTATCGTAAATCATTTATATATATATATATATATATATATATATATATATATATATATATATATATATATATATATATATATATATATATATATATATATATATATAATTTTTTTTTAATGTATGTACATTTATAACACTAATACTTTGTAGGCTATTATATTAATTTTGCATCAAATTTAAAAACAAGTTGCTGTTTTGAGGGTGTTTCTACAGTGTCTATGGGAGTGATGGTAAAAATGAACACCTTTCTCTCTTTTCACTGCCTTTATCAATCAAATTTTTTCCCTCTTTTTGAAAGTTGTGAAATCACTATGGTGGATTTTTTCTTTTGGTATTTGAACAAAAGGGGAATAAAAAATATATATATTTAATGTATACTCTCATTCACCGCTATAAAAGTTAACCCAACTATGACGACGGTAGACCTTTCTCACAACTTCCATATTTATGACTGGAAATACGCAATCGTTGTGGTAATCTTCTTCCTCACCGGTCAGGGCAACAGGTAAACAAATGGCGTAAACAACGAGCAAGAGTTATTGTAGCTTACCAGGCTGTTCTTGTTATTCACAAAAGCAGCCATATCTGTCGTTTCTTTCCTTCCCTGTTGGTGGTGAAGTTTGGCGGAAATGGATTCAGGCTATCCGGCGGGATGAAGGACCAAACATTCCTGCTTGTGTCCTACATCCCTCTACATCCCTTGCGCACTTACTTACTGTCGCATGCACGCGCTTTTAAGTGGCTGAGACCGCAAATGTGGGAATTTGGACAGGGCACGAGAAGTGCACATGCGAAACAAAAATGGCCGTTTACCAATCGGTGGCCTTTTTCAAATTGTTTCTCAACAGATTTGCTAAAATCATGAAGGCCCACCCCTAAACCAGCCCCCAGTGGATTAGAGAAAATCAGGTAAAGATTCTGAAAATGTCCATTGTGGTTGGAAAATGCCTCACTGATTGGGAAACACCCACTAGTGTTCTGCAGAGATACGTACATACCTGCCTGGTCTTGTGGTCATCAACTACAAATCAATGTCACTGTCTCCACCCATCTGTGCTGTCGGCTTTCGTCAAAATTTCAAAGCTGATCCAACATACTTAAACACTGAAATGTCAACCTGAACGAAAATGATGGTTTGGATCAAATCTCAACATTGTATCAATGTCACCTTGCTATCTGGGGAGTGAGCGAATTCTGACTCAGAGTCCACTGGAATGGCTGGAGCTTTTGCATAATTTGTGCTTGCTGTTTAATAATCATATTAAACGTAGCAAACTGGCAGCTCTATTAGTAATGAGAAGATGTATTGTGAATTCTGTCATAAAAACTAGCATGAATAAACAATAATAGATCATTTTCAAATAATCAATTAAAAAGGAATTTATACCTGCTTTAGCCACATTAGACCAGCTGTTTGGAAAATGGATGGATGGATGATTCAGCGAAGGGCGCATTTGAAGGCTGATTGCATCACCACGGCATGACGAAGGCTGTCCCAATTCGAAGGCTCCTTCAAATGCGGGCTCCAAATGCTTCCTTTGTTTCCTGTGCAATGAAAGATACAACAGATGGATCCTTCGCTGCCTGCCTTGCTGCATTGCGCATTATTGATGACAGGATTTTTTGGAGAGAAATTGCCGAATTACACTTTTAAATGTAAGTATTGGGTTTCAACTTACTCAAATATCTAATGATACAAATGTAAAATTCATGAGTTTACACGTACATGAAATTAAATATATCCGAGCTCGGAATTTGGCCCGATCCCAGAGTATTCCACTCCTTGACTGGGATAGAAACAGCCTAGAGTGAGGCGATGGGGTGGTGGAGGGATGTGGTGAAACTTATCATGGGACAGAGGTGAGAGACAGCTATATATACCGGCTTCCTCTTGTGCTAATTGGTTGATTACCTGAAGGTGCTCCTCCCGAACTTTGTTAAATAAAACTTTAAAGCAGTTCAAATGTTGACTTATATCCCGCAAGCTCCACAGCAGATTTCTACCCGACAGTCAAAGCGGCATTACTTCACGAAAGTGTGGACTCGGTGGAAGATCACAAGGGCTTAGGGTTCCATTTGGGAGAGGGCCACAAATATTCAACTCAGCCATCAACCTGGAATTCACGAGTTCACACTTACAAATAAGTCAGATAGAATGAATGGTATGCGTATTTGGCGTGCTGTCCGAGGAGAGGGCTCCGAGCTCGGTATTTGGCCCGAACCCAGAGTACTCCCCCCATATGTCTGGTTTAGAAAGTAACCAGGTGAGTGTGAGGAAGATGGGGTGGTGGAGGGATGCTGCAAAACTTGTCGAGGATCATTGGTAAGTTGACGGGGTATTTATATGATCCTCCACTTGTGCCTATTGGGTAGACATGTTGATTACTGATTGCTGACAGCTGGTTGGAATGACATGATGATTAGATAGATCATTTGAACGTGCTCCTCCCGAACTTTGTTACTGAAACATAATTTCACAAGTTCACGCTTACAAATAAGTCAGATAGAATGATTGGTATGCGTATTTGGTGTGCTGTCCGAGGAGAGGGCTCCGAGCTCGGTATTTGGCCCGAACCCAAAGTACTCCCCCAAAAATTGCAACTAACGTGGGACAGCAGCCGGTAAATTATGTTGATACCCCCCAAAAGTTGCAGAGCATGAAGCTGATGCTGTGCCAATCGAAGGGAGAGGGTAAGTCACTGGATCGGGAGGTCTTGTTTGTCATCGTCTGAGGTTTTGATGGTCGTGGTATCAGAAAAGTGAACCTCGTTGGTAGTCAGCTGGGGATGGCTGGGGATGGAGATAGCACTGCTGCGGCAGTGGCAACAAACTCCTTCCTTTTCCAACTTGTTTTCAAACTATCCAATGAGCCAGTTGTATGGAGAACTGGGTTCCTGCAGGAGTGGAAAAGAAGACATTTCTGTGGCAGTGAAGCGAGTTTGGATGGAATAACAAAGCTCCTGTGATGGCAGAGTTGACGACACTGCTGTGGCAATGGAGATGAGACATATTTAACTTGCTTTACAACTATCCAATGAGCCAGCTGTACAGAGAATTGGGCTCCTGTGGGAGTGGAAGAGATGACACTGCTGTGGCAGTGGAGCGAGTTTGGATGTTTGGAACGACACTGCTGCAGCAGTGGAGATGAGCCGTTTTCAACTTGCTTTCCAACTATCCAGTGAGCCAGTTTTACGGGGAATAGAGCTCCTGCGGGAGCGGAGTTGACGACACTGCTGCGGCAGTGGAGACGAGCCGTTTCGAAACTTGCTTTCCAACTATCCAGTGAGCCAGTTTTTACGGGGGAATTGGGCTCCTTTGGGAGTGGAAGAGATGACACTGCTGTTGCAGTGGAGCGAGTTTGGATGGAGTAACAGAGCTCCTGTGGGAGCGGAGTTGACGACACTGCTGCGGCAGTGGAGATGAGCCGTTTTCAACTTGCTTTCCAACTATCCAGTGAGCCAGTTGTACGGGGAATCGGGCTCCTGCGGGAGTGGAAAAGATGACACTGCTGTGGCAGTGGAGCGAGTTTGGAAGGAGAAACAGAGCTCCTCCGGGAGCGGAGTTGACGACACTGCTGCGGCAGTGGAAATGAGCCGTTTTCAACTTGCTTTCCAACTATCCAGTGAGCCAGTTGTACGGGGAATCGGGCTCCTGTGGGAGCGGAAAAGATGACACTGCTGTGGCAGTGGAGCGAGTTTGGATGGAGTAACAGAGCTCCTGCGGGAGCGGAGTTGACAATATTGCTGCGGCAGTGGAGACGAGCCGTTTCAAACTTGCTTTTTGAATATCCGGTGAACCGGGTTAGACGTAGGACTGAGCTCCAGTATGGAGATAACACTGCTGCGGCAGTAGAGGCAAGTTGAATGGAAATAATGGAACTGCTGCGGCAGTGGAGGCCTTTTGGGCAGAGAACTGGGCTTTTGTTAGAATGAAGGAGATGACACTGCTTTGGCAGTAAAAACCAGTTGGATGGAGAAACTGAGCTTCTGTTGGAACGAAAGAGATAACACTTCTGCAGCAGTGACAGAATGAGGCGGCTCCAGTGGGAGCGACTGGGGAGATGCTGCCCGGGGCAGTGAATGTATGATCGTTTCCCTTAGTGGATTGATGATGTTGAATTGAAGCAGATGCGGTGATCCTGTAGGTTTGGGTGTATGGAAACAGAACACAGTCTTCTTTCCAAGAACTGCCACACAACGGAAGAAGTGAATGGCCACAACCTAAAACGTCACCGGCCTTCACCACAGAACTTGTCCCGGCCAACAAAAGAGAGCTCATCCCAGCAGACTCCGAACCTGCACAGAAGATGACTTTTTGAAAACCTCGACAAGCTCGCTAAGAACATCACCCAGTTCAACCCAAACTCCACGGAGGGACGACATCCAGGCCTACCTCCGAGATATTGACTTCTACCTAGAGGCAAGACCTCAGGTGACCGACCGAGACAGGTTATACCTCCTCAGAGCCACATCCAGTCACGAGGTACGAAGCTTTCTAGATCGGCAACCTGTTCACGTAAAGTACAACTACCAGCTACTACGTGAGACGCTGACCCAAGAATTTACAGGCCCTGAGTCTGAACACGGACTGTTAATCGCCTGGGAAACCAAACAAGGTCGACAAGAGACTCCCCAAGCCTACTATAGCCGTTTCCGACAAGCCTACTTTGGTGCATATAACGAACCTGAACTTGAAGAGGATGTGAACTTCAAAACCCTCTTCCTAAGAAACATGCACCCTGGAGTGAGTCGTCATCTAGGCATCATGGCCTGCCCAGACACGATGACAATCCAACAGCTGCGTGAGCTGACACACAAGGCCTACATCAAAAGATGGCCTCAAAGAAAGGTTTGAAAACATCCACAGTGTCAATCTCCGTCAGCCAAGACCCAAGCCTTGCACTGGACGACACCCAGTGGCATGACTACACCACAGTCCATCATAAAGAGCACAGAGAACGTGACTCCCATGACAGCTACCACACCAACCGCTGGGAAAAGCCATGGGACCAGCCTCGCTTCTCAAGAAACCCTAAAGATGCCGAAGGCCATCATCATCCCACACATTCCAGAGCATCTAACGTGGGTAAGCGACGACAAAACCCACCTCGGCACCACTCAGTCAAGCACAGCACTGAGTACGCCCAAGAACAAGACTCTCATGCCAATGCTAGATCCAAACAACCAGACGGCCGCTGGCACAAGCAAAGCAGCGATTCACAAGAAGTCATGCTGCTATTGAGAGAATTCCTCAAATGCAATGAAGAGGACAGGAAATGGGACGAGTCAGATTCTGATTGACACGCCTTCCAGGAAAGGGGGGACCAAAACAGACTAGAACAGATCTGACCATACATCCACTACGTTACATACACTACGTAACTGACATACTCGCTAACATACAGAAGTTAACCACATCTGCCAGGGAAAACATTCAACAAACATGTTCTTCTCACAGGTAGAAACTAGCTTCAGAAACTATCTTAGCATGGACCCGGCTACACTCATCATAGGAAACATTGCACAATCTTCCCAACAAGTAGAACACCTCTCATTAAGTTAGGGTACACGACACCTTAGCTGCACGAGTAGTTGTAGGCAAGACCTAGAGACACTCAACTGTTTTGTTTTGTTTCACCTCTTCCTTCCCTCTCATTCTTCTTTTATTAGGTAAAATGCCTGTCTACCCCATAAGGGTCAAGGTCACGATATAGGGATTGATGCACCACGCCTAATATCGGCAGGCCACCTTCAAACGAATGTGAGCTAGAGAGCTCCATGATTAAGGGGTCACCTCATTTGTACCACAAATGATGTCACCACGTCATGAAGAAAGGTACAACGGTCTCAACCTAGTACGATTTAGAAGAGAAGAAAACAAACAAAACAAAAGTTAATCACAGAATTTGGTCAAAGAGTCACCGTACCGAACCAAATTAAAATAACAATACCAAAGTTAAACTACATTACGTTGACACAATAAACCGAGGAAAGTTAAAACGTTAACTTCAAGTTAACCGTAAGTTCAAAGTTTAAAACCGTTAGTACTCGAATAATCTAAGGCCCTGCACCAGTACAGTGGCCAATCATGGGGTTGTTGTCTTGTTGTTTGTTGTGTATTGTGTCTGCTTCTGCTCCCTGTGTTTCTACAGCGTTCGCCGATGTCTTCATCCAAACACATCGCCTAACGAAGTGGGGAATGTAACGAATGTAGCAATTATGGGCGCAGACATAGATGAATTAATCTTCCAAATTATTCAATCAAATGAACATCCCCTTCACAAAGCCCAATTCAGCTCCAGACCCCAGGAAATCGACCATCGATCACGAGAGAGATGGAGGCTCGATTCTGCCCAGAGCTACTAGTTGTTGATAACTGACTTCCTATGGACTCGTGACCAAAACTCAGTTAAAGAGGACAAAGGACTCGTTGTGGTCACAAGACAAAGAAACAACCAGACCTCTGTCTTTTCAATGACCGGTAAATGAACTCCACGTGACAGCTAAAACTCCAAGCAAGCTCACAGAAACTGTTACATACTGATTACATATCAAATAACTGATTATTGGACTTTCATTCAAATAGCCTTCGACAGAGCCTGTTAGTGTGTTACAACTGATACTCGTGACTATTATGCATGTACATCACTCCCAATTCATGCAATTATGTAACTATTGAATCAGTGGATGAAAAGGCACAGTGTTTGATATTGTTGTGTTCGTATGGATATAATCCAACAGATGAGCTGAATGAAATCTTTATAGAATTGATCATGTCCTTATAGTAAGAAATTAGGTCTAAATTTACTCTCTGCTTAAGAGCAGGAAACTGAATTACCATAGATAACCCAATTTTATGGGAGGGGTGGAGACACAGTCACCCCTGAAGCCTAATTGGCCAGAACCCATCCAGGGGATGGGCAAATATTTGAGTTTAATCTCAGAACACAAACGAAGAGTTCAGAAGAGTTCTGTTCAGTTCACGTTTAGTTCTGTTCAAGTTAGCTCAAGTTCTTTTCCAGTTCGGTTCGAGCTGGTTCGCGGCCTGTTCGCAGTTCAGAGATGAGCTAAGTCCTAGCAGTTTGACCAGAGTTGAGTTCTGAACGGAGAGCTCCCAGGAGACGATCTGACGATCGTGGCAGACCAAGATCAGAGAAAATGGGTTAACAACGATTTCATTCAGGCCATCTGTCTTTCTCTCACTTTCCTTTCTTTTACTTAAAGTTTATTTTATTTCCGTTAAGTCTCGGGTTCTGTTAAGTTCCGCCGCAAAAGCTTCTCAACAACGAGTCTCCAATCGCGCGCTTCAACTTCAAACAACGCCCACAAGACTTTCATCCTGCCGCCAACACACCACGTGATTGGCTTCCCAAGACGATCCAAGACACGACCAGACCTTAAGCGAATCAAAGACCCGGGAAAACCCCTTGTCCAGCAAGGAAGAAGGGATCCCCCTTGTCAGACAACACACGAGACACAAACGCAAGTAGTGCCTCTTGATTCCGAGCTGAACTGGTGAATTAGATCAAATGTAATAACCCTGCATAAGAAACGATAGGAGGTTAAATTACTGATCAATGGTTTCTTCAGGTCATGTGTCATAAATGCATATATTGCTAAGGATTTCATAATTTCTCTCTCTTAGAACTTATTCTTTTCCTCACCTTCTTCCTTTCTGCAACGTGTGAATGTGCGAGTGCATGTGTTTATGTTAGATATTAGTTTGATGTGTTAGAGTAATCAATAAAGTTCCGTTTGTATTCAAAGATAACTGTTCTTGTGTTATGTGCTTATCAATTTAACCCTTTAAGACCTAAGGGTATTTTTACAATTAATTTTCCGCCTGGTGTTATTTACTAAAAAAGCTTGTAAAACATCAACCCTGTTGTGCACAGACAATTGACACACCTCTTTTTTTTCAAGACAAGTTCTGTCAGTATATTTGTGTTGCATTGATGTCACCTGAATGTAAAATAAGTTATGGGACCATAGAGACAAATGAAAACATAAAACGGAAATTGAATCACTCAAATATTTATTGAAAAAACACACAAATAAATAAAAGCTAAGCATATTTCCTCTGGAAAACAGTTTGTTCAAGTCTTTAGAGTCCTGGAACTCAGGAATAAACATGATAACTTATACAGAACCAAAACTATTTACATTTTTCCAAAAAAAGTCCAGGCGCTTTTGGCCTCTTTGGATTTTGGATATTTACTGGTGCCAAGCCTCAAAACAGTTCCTATCTTCTCCTCAAACTTTCTCCTCAAACTTTTTCCTCAAACTTTCTCCACAAAACTACTAAAAACTGCAGCGCGTCTCTCTCTCTCTATCCTCAACACTAGCCGTGCTCTCTTCACAATAAAAGAGCTGTGGTTCATGCGTAATGACGCACACCAACGTGGATGACGGATCAGCCTGTCATTGGTCAAACCCTCATCCAAAATGGCAGCTAGCATCGCGCTAGCGGCAAAAATGACGGAAAATGTATAAATTATGGACATCAAGTGGATATATCTTGGATGTAAGCGTTTTGATTTATTGCTGAACAACTCCAAAAAGATGCACATGTTCCAGGCTGGATAGAAAACCTTCTGTAAAGGCTACAAAGACACCAAAGACACCCCCGTGATGGCTAGCTCGTTAGCTTTCTGCTGGAAAAAACGGTAAGAAAATCGATAAAAGTTTCATGAAAGGTGCCGTGTGACGTCGTGGGCGATGCCGTCGGGCTCTGAGGGTTAATGTCTTGAACTGCCGATCTAAGTTACCTGGCTGTTAAATAGTGTTTCACTATTGTTCGGATATTGATATCCGCTGCAGAGTTGATATTTACAGCCCGTTCAAATGAACGCTGGAAGAGTCATTTGCTCGGCTGTAAAATATACTCTCAAAATTCCCTATGAATTCATTAATTCATTCATTTGAGCTAAATATACATGTTTCCCTTTAACAGAGCCCCCTTTAAGTTCTTACATATCAGCGGACGAATAAGTTAAGGTGTAAACATTAATTCTGAATTATTTATAAATTATAGTGTCATTCGAGTCTTTCATTTTAATTCAGTTCCCCGTTGAGTTATTATTTTATCTGACTCATAGTCGCTACACTGGCAATAACTATCGCACAGTCATAGGAACGATGCAGAGGAAGAGAGACAGCCTGGGACTTACTGAACACTTCCTTCAGGTCGAGGTAGTCCTCCGGCACGTTTGACAGGTTCACCGGCTCCTCCTGCAACACAGAACAAGACACAGATGGACAAGCAGACACTAAACAAGAAGCATGACACTGGTTACTCCATTCGTAAACGGAACTCTGGCCCCAATCGATCCTGGGTCTGTGCTTCACCAGCCACGGATGACCCAGTACGACGGAAACAATTGGAGATCTGGAAATGAGAAAGGAAGTCTGTTCAGTGTGATTACCAGAAGTGATGGGTGTGAGCGAACCGGTGGAGTGCATTATGGCCGGGAGCTTCTATCCGTTAAGAGCGTGAACGGAGATGGTGTGACAGAGTGGAACCATGGGGATCTGAAGACGAATCGCCAAAGAATAATCCAAAAGGTTACCCTCCTCTCCCCAATCTACCAGAGCTCGGCAGCTGTGAGACCCCGTTGCCCATTACAGTCTTACCGGGAGGAGAGTGGTCGACGAGGATTTCTCCATAGATAACCCACCCGACAGTAACCCCTTACCTACTGTCGAGCTTGATCTTTTAAGGGACAATTGATCAAAAAATGTCCAGCCTTCCCGCAGTATAGGCAAAGCCCTCTCGCTCTCCGATGTTCTCTCTCCTCCCGGGAAAGCCGAGCCCTACCCACCTGCACGGGCTCTTCTCTTGGTAGACAGGATGGCTGACCGTGTTACTGCTGCTGACACTGGGAAAATCCGGAAACTTGGGAACCAGAGCCGAACGTGAGCAATTATCTCGTTGCTGCAGACGTGCATCCACGTGCAGAGCCAGTTCCATAAGTCCATCGAGACTCGTCGGTAACTCCAAGGTGTAAATCTCCCGTTGAACACGGTCAGCCAGCCCATGCAGGAACATGTCCCACTGCGCCACCTCGTTCCACTTACACTCAGCTGCCAAAATACAAAACTCAATCGCATAGTTGGAAATGGGTCTGTTCTCCTGACATAGATCAGCGAGCTTGCGAGCCGCCTCACGACCCGCTATTGCACGGTCGAAGACCCGCCTCATCTCCTGTGTGAGTGTAAGGAACGAGGAACAGCAAGGATGTTTGTTCTCCCACACCGCTGTTCCCCACAGAGCCACACGTCCAGAAAGAAGCTTCAGGACCAACCCCACCTTAGATTCCTCTGTAGCGAAAGTCATGGGTTGGAGAGAGAAAAACAGAGAACACTTTGCTAAGAATTCTCTGCAGAGATTCGGCTCACCAGCATATCTCTCAGGTGTGGGAATCCTTGGTTCATGTTGGTTGACGATGTTGGGTGGGTGATGAGAAACGGGCGGTAAGGCTGGCGCAGTGGGCGATGACAGTTGTTGAATTTGGGTAGTGAGCTCGGTCACCTGCATCACCAAAGCCTGCACAGCCCGAGCTGTAGCACGCATCTGTTCATTCTAACGATCCATAGTTGGTCAGATTGTTCTGTCAGACACTGTGATGAAGGAAATACAGAAAGATCCAAATGTGAGTATCAGCCTACACTATCAATGAAGTGGGTTCTACGTTTTTTATCAGTTTTATTTTGATAAACATGACAATATAACATTGCGACTACATAACAAGAGGTTTTACCGTTATGAAAAAAACTGATTCGTGAGCATTAGTGGAACTGAAGGTTTTAGAATAAACACGAAACAATCCGGCCAATTGTGGAACAGCTGTGTCGTCATCAGAGCTTGTGCAGCCGCTCTGGAGAACCTGTGCAAAATGCACCAGCCGGCTGCTCTCTAATCGCTCTCGCGGCACTTAGTTGACATACGTCACAGTCACGTAATGTCTACGCTGCCTCAAGTCAAGTATAGCGGCTTGTTCGGCCCTGTCCCAAATGACACATTTCATGTGCACTTTCGGTCTTGTGAACTTACAATGGCCGCTGCGTGCACGTTAAGTCCACAAGACCGTAGGGTGTCCCATTCGTAATTTAAGTTTAAAGAAGGGTGCTCATGAGCAGTCGGCTGGTGCATTTTGTGTCGTTTCTGCAGTGCGACTGCACGAGCTCTGGGGCACGTTCAAGCTCAAACCGGTGCACAGCGTTTGGCTTGTTTCTGGGTTGAACGACATTTTTCAAACAAGTGTGTTTTGTATTTATTCTAAAACCTTCTGGTTCCACTAATCCTCACAAATAATTTTTTTATAACGGTAAAGCCTCTTTTCATGTAGTTGCGATGTTATATTGTCATGTTTATCAAAATAAAACTGATAAAAAACATAGACCCCACTTCATTGATAGTAGGCTTATATTTTGAACTTTATTCTTGTTCAAACACACGCTATATTAAGCAGTGCATAAAGTATTACATGACAATAATGTCTCTGAAACATCTGTGTATTGATATTTATTTCACTATTTCACAGCTGTGATAAAGTATGCAAACACAGCGCAAGCTTCACTGCGGGAAGCAGAAAGTGTCCGACTTCACATCTCCGTTTGCAGCTCCACCCCGCCTGCACATGGCTACTCTTGCCGATCGGTTGCATCCAGCCGCAGCTGATACCGGGAAATATCGGCCCGATCCTAATCTAAACTCTAACCCTCACCCTCCACATATCAGTCCATTGTAACGACCACTCTGCCACAGTCACCCCATTCCACTCCAGCCAAGTGGACGTCTCCGTTAGGAGTCCAGTGATGGCTCCGTCTCCTAACCAGAGTCCAGTGATGTCGCAGTCTCCTGACCAGAGTCCAGAGATGGCTCCGCCTCCTGACGTCCCGAGTCCAGAGATGGCTCCACCTCCTTTCACCTACAGGGAGTAATGTCGCAAGTCTGTTTGGTCTTTCAGTTGTGTTTTGATTCTGTCATATGTTCCTTTGTCTTAGTTGCCTATCGAGAGGTCTCTCATATTGGGTATGGGAGTTTTCCCATACGCAATAATCGTTCCCTCTCTCATCGAACCGAGGTTACGAGAGTAACCGAGTACGTTCCCTACACTGTAAAAAATGTAAGGCCTTCCCAATTCAAAATTTTCAACATTTTTCAATTGGCCAAATTGAATTTCTGTGAATTGAATTTTATTAATTGTGGCAACAGTCGGTTAACATGGGCTCAATTAGAAATAATATGTTGAGCCAATGGAAAAATGTAATTTACCAACACTGTAAAAAATGTCAGGCCTCTCCAATTTAACATTTTCTAGTGACTGATCACATCTAAATTTTTCAGTTGGCCACATTGAATTTCTGTGAATTGATAAAATTTAATTAACAGAAATTCAATTTGGCCAACTAAAAAATGTAGATGTGATCGGTCACTAGAAAATTTTGAATTGGAGAAATGTTTTACAGTGAAACTGTGAGGTTGGTCCAATTAAATATTTTAAACTGTAGTGACAATTGTTTATTTCTCACTGTCCCAAAAGACAAAAATGACTAAAAACGTAAATATATTAAAGGGGCTGTATGCGTTTTTCTGAAATTTAAACTCGCGACTGACACCTGTGGCCAAAAAACAGAACTGCTCTTATTTTCTGCTCGCTCTCGCAGCGGTGGTGACGTCCCATCCGCAGACAGCGCGGGAAAAAACGACCCGCCAGAAAATAGGAAAAATAGGATACAGGCTTATAGGTGCACCCACTGTGAGCGGACAAGGTGTCAGTATGCTCATCAGGATATGTTTGAGTCATAAATGGTAAAATAAAAAGGCTATTGTTACGTTTATTTAGGGGAAAAAGTTGCATATAGCCCCTTTAAGCAAAATACAGAACACAGACAACAGGGTTGACATTTTATCACATTACTTTATTAACAAGTAAATTCCAACACAGGAT
The DNA here is from genome assembly GCF_949357685.1 of Gobio gobio. Taxonomy (NCBI): domain Eukaryota; kingdom Metazoa; phylum Chordata; class Actinopteri; order Cypriniformes; family Gobionidae; genus Gobio; species Gobio gobio. Next base: position 25,928,402 of record NC_137099.1, on the reverse strand, counting down.
ATTTGGTGAAAATACCTTATTTTCAATAAGGAAAAACTCTGAATATTCAAGAAGTCTTCTGCATAACAGGATGTCAATGTGGTGAAGAAAACGTGGCACTGCATAGGCTAAAAACCTGCAAATAAAAATTAACATTAATGGCAAAGTTTCCCTGCATCACATCTAGCAAATGACAGAACAGAAGTTCTTCATTATATAATGAGGATGAGACGAATGAATGGATGAATAAGAAAAACGAGCTTGACATGTTTGATATTAAAAGGCAATAAGCCCTGAGAGAGGCCGACGCCAAACGCACCGTGTTCAACGGTCGCATGCCGCATATATCACACACATAACTTAATTTACTAATTACCTATCATTTTAGATATAAGACATGAGGAAAATAAAACTATTGGCTACCATTAGACAATTATGTGGTAAACGAGAACACACTCATGAAACCAATGAATGCATGAACTCATGATTATAAGTAAAAATGATTGATAAACACGTCTTTCGAATGGAGATAAATAAAAAAAGCTTAGGGTGTCTTGTTCATAATATTTATTTTCATATAAAAGTAACAGAACTTAAATTACAGCCTGCGGTGGATGTCCAACCCGGCCCACATCCAAGTGTGACGTCAGAGGCCAGGCCAATGCCGCCCTGCAACCGATTTTTAAGATTTTATTGGTCATATCAATCACAGTAGAGACTGCCTCTACACCAAACACGGATCCCTAAACCTACCCATCACTGTAACAAATTAAGTATTGATTGCCTACACCAAACTCTTTTCCCTAAACCTACCCGTCACTGTAACGAATTAAGTACTGATTGCCTACACCAAACACTGATCTCTAAACCTACCCGTCACTGTAACGAATTAAGTACTGATTACCTACACCAAACTCTTTTCCCTAAACCTACCCGTCACTGTAACGAATTAAGTACTGATTGCCTACACCAAACTCTTTTCCCTAAACCTACCCGTCACTGTAACGAATTAAGTACTGATTGCCTACACCAAACACTGATCTCTAAACCTACCCGTCACTGTAACGAATTAAGTACTGATTACCTACACCAAACTCTTTTCCCTAAACCTACCCGTCACTGTAACGAATTAAGTACTGATTGCCTACACCAAACACTGATCTCTAAACCTACCCGTAACTGTAACGAATTAAGTACTGATTGCCTACACCAAACTTCCCTAAACCAACCAGTCACTGTAACGAATTAAGTACTGATTGCCTACACCAAACACTGATCTCTAAACCTACCCGTAACTGTAACGAATTAAGTACTGATTGCCTACACCAAACACTGATCTCTAAACCTACCCGTAACTGTAACGAATTAAGTACTGATTGCCTACACCAAACTTCCCTAAACCAACCAGTCACTGTAACGAATTAAGTACTGATTGCCTACACCAAACACTGATCTCTAAACCTACCCGTAACTGTAACGAATTAAGTACTGATTGCCTACACCAAACACTGATCTCTAAACCTACCCGTAACTGTAACGAATTAAGTACTGATTGCCTACACCAAACACTGATCTCTAAACCTACCCGTAACTGTAACGAATTAAGTACTGATTGCCTACACCAAACACTTTTCCCTAAACCTACCCGTCACTGTAACGAATTAAGTACTGATTGCCTACACCAAACACTGATCTCTAAACCTACCCGTCACTGTAACGAATTAAGTACTGATTACCTACACCAAACTCTTTTCCCTAAACCTACCCGTCACTGTAACGAATTAAGTACTGATTGCCTACACCAAACACTTTTCCCTAAACCAACCAGTCACTGTAACGAATTAAGTACTGATTGCCTACACCAAACACTGATCTCTAAACCTACCCGTAACTGTAACGAATTAAGTACTGATTGCCTACACCAAACACTGATCTCTAAACCTACCCGTAACTGTAACGAATTAAGTACTGATTGCCTACACCAAACTTCCCTAAACCAACCAGTCACTGTAACGAATTAAGTACTGATTGCCTACACCAAACACTGATCTCTAAACCTACCCGTAACTGTAACGAATTAAGTACTGATTGCCTACACCAAACACTGATCTCTAAACCTACCCGTAACTGTAACGAATTAAGTACTGATTGCCTACACCAAACACTTTTCCCTAAACCTACCCGTCACTGTAACGAATTAAGTACTGATTGCCTACACCAAACACTGATCTCTAAACCTACCCGTCACTGTAACGAATTAAGTACTGATTACCTACACCAAACTCTTTTCCCTAAACCTACCCGTCACTGTAACGAATTAAGTACTGATTGCCTACACCAAACTCTTTTCCCTAAACCTACCCGTCACTGTAACGAATTAAGTACTGATTGCCTACACCAAACACTGATCTCTAAACCTACCCGTCACTGTAACGAATTAAGTACTGATTACCTACACCAAACTCTTTTCCCTAAACCTACCCGTCACTGTAACGAATTAAGTACTGATTGCCTACACCAAACACTGATCTCTAAACCTACCCGTAACTGTAACGAATTAAGTACTGATTGCCTACACCAAACTTCCCTAAACCAACCAGTCACTGTAACGAATTAAGTACTGATTGCCTACACCAAACACTGATCTCTAAACCTACCCGTAACTGTAACGAATTAAGTACTGATTGCCTACACCAAACACTGATCTCTAAGCCTACCCGTAACTGTAACGAATTAAGTACTGATTGCCTACACCAAACTTCCCTAAACCAACCAGTCACTGTAACGAATTAAGTACTGATTGCCTACACCAAACACTGATCTCTAAACCTACCCGTAACTGTAACGAATTAAGTACTGATTGCCTACACCAAACACTGATCTCTAAACCTACCCGTAACTGTAACGAATTAAGTACTGATTGCCTACACCAAACACTGATCTCTAAACCTACCCGTAACTGTAACGAATTAAGTACTGATTGCCTACACCAAACACTTTTCCCTAAACCTACCCGTCACTGTAACGAATTAAGTACTGATTGCCTACACCAAACTTCCCTAAACCAACCAGTCACTGTAACGAATTAAGTACTGATTGCCTACACCAAACACTGATCTCTAAACCTACCCGTAACTGTAACGAATTAAGTACTGATTGCCTACACCAAACTCTTTTCCCTAAACCTACCCGTAACTGTAACGAATTAAGTACTGATTGCCTACACCAAACACTTTTCCCTAAACCTACCCGTCACTGTAACGAATTAAGTACTGATTGCTTATACCAAACACTGATCTCTAAACCTACCCGTCACTGTAAGCAATGAAATTAGCTGCAGGGCGGGATTTCTGACGTCACACTTGGATGTGGGCGGAGTTGGATATCCACTGCAGGCTGCAGCGAGCCCTACTTGAGTTTAGGCTTGTTCGACTTCACCCAGCGATGCGCAGACCGATCGGCGGCTGACTTGAAGCAGTGCATGCCGGTTAGAACTTTTGTCCGACTTGAGGCAGCGCCGACGCCACGTGACAGTGACGTATGTCAACAAAGTGCCGCGAGAGCGATTCGAGAGCAGCCGGCGATTACAGCCGGTGCAGTTTCTCCAAAGCAGCTGCTCGAGGCTGCAGGGGCTCTGATGACGACACAGCCGTTCCACGATTGGCCAGACTCACTGCATGACAGCGATCACGTGTGTTTCGTGTTTATTCTAAAACCTTCAGCTCCACTAATGCGCACAAATCTGTTTTTTATAACAGTAAAACCTCCTTTCATGTAGTCGCGATGTTATATTGTCATGTTTATCAAAATATAACTGATTAAAAACATGGACCCCACTTCATTGATAGTGTAGGCTTATATGTTGAACTTTATTCTTGTAAAAACACACGCTGTATTAAGCAGTGCATAAAGTATAACATGACAATAATGTCTCTGAAACATCTGTGTATTGCCAAATATTGCATTTATTTCACTTCAGCTGATAAAGTATGCAAACACAGCGCGAGCGTCACTGCGGGAAGCAGAAAGTGTCAGACTTCACGTCTGTGTTTGCAGCTCCTCCCCGCCTGCACGCGGCTACTCTCGCCGATCAGTTGCATCCAGCCGCAGCCGATGTCGAACACACCTTTTATCAGCAACAAAGCGCACGAGTGTGAATCCCGCGATATCCGCCTTTGATCTCGCAGGTGTCTGATCCACTACGAGAAGAGAGAACTGTCCGGCTTGCCTGCACTTTTTTCACTCCTCCCCTCACTGCAGCCGCCTTGTGAACTGCAGGCGAGGCGCATCTCAAACAAGCCTTTTGTCTGGTCACTGTTATGCATTGTTCTATTATGTTCACGTGAGTTTCCCTGCTTTTCAGCCTGTTCCAGAGTGTGACCAATTAAAGTGTTTGGATTTCATTCTCCTGAGTCTTCAGCCTGTTCCTGTGCACACCTAGGCTACCCGTTACAACTGTGAGCTTTGCTTTACTCACAAAATTTGGGTAAACATGACAGTAATATGGGATATGCTAATTACTTTTTTCTGCTGTAATGCACCAGGAGGCTGTTTTAATAGCACATAATTAACGTATACAGATCCTTTTTCATGATTTCACAATGCTATTTCATTGAACCAATAAATATTTTCTTTCAACATTCAGATTTCAATGATGTATTTAAACAAATCTGTCCTTTTCTCAAAGGATAGTACTGTATATGGCAACATATTTTAATTAAATTATTTGCAGTAGCATGTTAAAGGATTGTTAAAATTCTCCTTGGTTGGAGAAGGAGGCTTTTAATCATTGAAACCCACACACAATCATTATGCACACTCACAACTTTATACTCTGGTTATATTCAAATCAGGACAACCTGTGTCACATGAATATTGATTACAGACAAAATATAATTCGGCACATGACTTCTTCAGATTGTCATCACAATTATGGTTCAGGTATTAAAACTCAACAGTATGAATACAGATCATCACGACTAATTTGAATATTAATTGTCTTAAAGTTGAATCATAACAGAAGAGAGAATCATTTCACAAATTCCTCAGGATTGTGTTTCACACTAAACTGTTTATTAGGTTTTGCTCTAATACTGTATGTCAGTCTGGAGATTGCTCGAGTTCATGTCCAAATCCCCCTTGTCGCTTTATTCTCTCTCTTCTTTTGTATCATCCCATCTTTCTTGAATGCATCAAGAAACAGAGTGGTTGAAATATCTTGCCCACTTTTGGCATACCCCAGTAATCTTAAAGTAAAACAGGGCAACTCTAAAGAGACATTTTAATTGCTGCAGATGTGGTTACCAAGGAGATAAGGCACTGGAGATCAAAAGAACCCATCCAGAGGGAGAATCTGTTTTTATCTGTGAAGATATCAGACAAACCGTGGGGCTCTATGAACCTCGAGAGACAGAGATTGAAAGAATTAAGGCATAAAAGAATGCATGAAAGGTTATGGCATAGTATCACTTCCATGCCATCCATAAAATATCCAATAAATATAAATTATAAAAGGATACTGCCCTGTTCAAGTTCAGGGTCAAGTCAATGAACCTGTGTTTCTAATTAAATTTAAAAAATACAAATATCTTTAAATACATAAAATTACTAAATACCAATAAAAAGCATAAAGAATGTCCTTTTCTCTCAGTGAATAAAATGAAATGTAATATTAGACAAGAGAAACTAAGAAAACGCAAGACATAAGACTCCATTTAGTTTTTAAATGAAAAATTCTAGTCTGATAATCTTCATGACCACCACCACACCCAACTCAGGGCTACTGAGAAGAAATCTGTAAGTCAAAAGAGCTGAGCAGGAATCAATCTTTCCTCTCCTCTTTTTTTGCTGCCAAAGTCCCTTTCTATCGCAACAAGGTCAGCAACACTATTCACAACATTCTTCTTTTCCCTCCTCCACCACCTCTCACTATCTCTCTCACTGTTGATGATGACCTTGCCACTTTTTTACCGATAAGGTGGAGACTATCAGCAACCGTCAACATGAAAATCCTCATTAAGCCTTAACTGGTTCTCTCTCTCTCTCTCTCTCTCTCTCTCTCTCTCTTTTTTTTTTAAAATAACAATTTCTGGGCCTTTTGCTTTTCTATTTAAATGACAGTATAGACTGAGAATTCAACAAGTGAGGGTTAGACACAAACCTTTATGATAATGAATGTGTCTGTCAGTGGAACAATGAAGTTGTCCTTACCTCCCCCTCACATGCAAAACATAGACCTTTAGCCATGGTTGCTGTGGATGAGGGGCATTGTTGCCAGAGCTCTTTGCCTCAGGGACTCATATGAGCAATTAGAATATAGGTAGTTACAGAGAGTCAGCAGTGTGTGTTTAGTAACAAGACTGAGATGAATCAGATGATTTTACATGCCTGACTCCTTCAAAGTAAGCACAGTTATTGTCAGACCTCCTCAGAGCGACTTCGGAGTTACACAGTGCAGGGGAATATGTCTATTCTCATTAACACAATAAGTGTGTGCAATAAATCAATTTCATTTTAAAGTATTTTAAATGCACTATTTGTTTTACTGTTAATTAAAATGGCTTTCTGCAATTTAAAACATGCCTGAATACATACAAGTAGTCATTCTAACAAAGTTGTTATGCTTAAATGGCAAAGCTCAAAATTATTCGGCTTGGAACTTACTTTTAATGGCTTTCCAATACAGAATAATACAAAATGATCAAAAGAAGAAGAATAAAAAACTCTACATGTCCTCCACTACATTCAAACACATTTGATTAGTTGATCTGCTGTTCTCTGAGTTTATAAAAATCCTTATATTACCAAGAGCAAACAAAGACAACGGAGAGAGAGATGTATTATTCGTAAGGCTGAGATTCCCCTGTTCTAGCTGAGAGCCATAAAGCACTACGTCAAGTGGGATTGAAAGCATGCAGTGTGAAAGGTGTATTACAAGGACTGATATCCAAGGGGTTAAAATTTGTTCAAAATGACCTCAGATTACACTCTGATATCAGCATGAATTTTACACACATAGACACTTTGTAAAATCAAAATGAACATGCAGATCAATGCTTTGATATATGACCTGTATATTGATCCAAAATGGAGAAGGAGGATATAAAATCCATTGCATGTGCATCTGAATTAGAAGCAGCATATTGAATTGTAAAACACGTGTGTGTGTTGTCCTGATAAACCTTACATAATGGAGACAAAATGTCCCACACAGATGGCAATATCTGAAATCATTGTCCTTGTGGGGACATATACTAAGTGTTTTTTTTTTTTTTTTTTGAAAATGTAAAAATGCAGAAGGTTTTCTGTGATGGTTAGGTTTAGGGTAAGATTTAGGGACTAGAATATACAGTTTGTACAGTATAAAAATAATTATATCTATGGAATGTCCCCATCAAACATGGAAATGTGTGTGTCTGTGTGTGTGTGTTTGTGTGTGTGCGCGCCTGACATAGATGCTCAGCTGGGCATTAACTCCATCTGTTGTCTCTGAGTGCCTTCCTCTTTCTGGACAGTTGGACTTCACTCGTCAGTGTGTGTGTGTGTGTGTGTGTGTGTGTGTGTGTGGTTGTCACTTTAGTGAAATGGGGGAAGGGCAGACACTGATGCTAAATTATGGAAATGTAAAGACAAAAGGACATATGCTTATAATTCCTTATTCACCATTAAATGCTAGAGCACAATTAAATGAAGAAAATAATGTAGTGTAATTTTTACCTTTTAGAATTTAGTTGACATAATGTGATATCTGGTTGATTCTCCTGACTGGTAAAGCTGCTTATGTGGCAATTATGGAACTCCAAGTGAATTACCATTACAAACAATCAGCTTCTGGTTGATGATTAAAGAGTACAATCTGTTACATAAGAGCTGATAGTTTATGAACACATTGTAAAGGTCTAAACAACTGTGTGACTGTTGTTACAGGTAAGAATAGAACTGGTACAAGAGTTGTTTAGATGACAGGTGCTGACATGTCATCTTAGCCTTAAAGCATGTTTGTAGGCTACTAATAAACACTGTAGCTAATGTAGTTCACCAATAGATAATATACCATACCTCAAATAGCACACAGTAGGGTATTTATCTAGCAATTTTCCTCAATAAATGCACATAGCCACATACTTGGCCGGGGGGGGAAGGATGTTTACATCGCTTAGCCCCGCCCCTGGCCTGTTTTGACACGTGTCAATCAATCGGAACCGTGATATGGATGACGTTTGGTGACGTCACACTCAGAGCCGGGGGGAAGGTGGACGGACAGAATGGCGACCCAGTGCCGGAGCTCCAAATGCACGGTCGAAAGAAAAGGATTCCGGCGGGAACTCGACTCGTGGCGACATAAACTCGTCCACTGTGTCGGTAAGAACAAAACACCCCGTGCACGGAAAAGCAATATTTGTGTGGTTCCATTAGCGGACGTATTACTCTTGGACACCCATTCGCGAGTCTCGCGCTCGCTTTCTTTCTTGCCTGGGTCTCGCGGAGCTCCCTCCCCCAGCCGCTGTTAGCTCGCGGAGTTGCTAAGCGAGATTGTGTCAAGTTCAAAAATATCATTAGCGTAGAGTCGTCGTCTGCGCTAGCTCTGGGTAGCATTTGTAGCTTTTAGCTAACAGATAAAACGGACGGTCAACACCGGCTCCATTTTCTTTGTCCCTACTTCTTGATTTCTCGATAACCGAGGTAGCTGTGCACTCACTGACCCATTTCTGCACCGAATACCGATGTACAAATGACTGTGTAATTGTATTATATTAATAAAGTATCAATACGGTCCGGTTTTTGTCATTTTCCCCCATTGCCCCTTGATTGTTGACGAAATATCTAAAAGTACTAAAATTTTAAGAAGCCATGAGAGAATGTTTGTCTTTAGTGAAATATTGAACGTTCCCTGTGCGTTTGATGTTTTGAAAGTGTGTAGTTAAACAGATAGCCACTTTACTCTTTTAAAATGTGGTAAAACAGTAGTGTTGACAAATGTTTAGCCGAGATGACGGTGGTCAGCGTAAATCCACACGTTCACATGACTGTGCTGCGTAAACGGATCACTAAACCTCAGTTTTATGTGAAATTAGTGCCATTAATTTGATACCGTAAACATAAGAAAATTCACATTTCATGAATTAAAATATTAATATGTAATAATACTTTGTCATCAAATACATATGCAGTAGTTTTTCTAGCAAATATACTCTAATCTGTTGTAACAGGGTTGCAAATTAATTGACTATGTATTTAACTGTGCTAATTAAAATAAGCTATTTTAAAATAGTTTTTTAGAACTACAGTAGAGAAGAATTGATCAATCAATATGAAATTTCTGTCATTAATTACTCACTCATGTTGCTCCAAACCCGTAAGATCTTCGTTCTTCTTCGGAACGCAAATGAAGATATTTTTATGAAATCAGAGAGGTTTCTGAACTGCCCATATGCAGCAGTCATTGCAACTTTCAAGGCCTAGAAAGGTAGTAAAGACATTGTTAAAATATTCCATGTGACTACAGTGGTTCAACCTTAATATTATGAAGCGACAAGTAGGCATGTGCCGGTATAACATTTTCATGTTCCGATTAATTGCTGAAGCATTTATCACGGTATACGGTATTATCACGATATAAAAAAAAACTTTTTTGCAAAAAAAGTGTTGTCATACTATTGGTGCGTTCCATTATGGTCAACGATCCGACTCGGCCCTCGGATATGACGTCACTTCCACACTTCAAGCGTTCTGGTATGTTTTGCGCGTCCGAGTCGGAGAAAAACATGGACGGCGCCTCGTCATGCAGTGCGCGCTCCACACTCCGCACACACACTTGGTTATGCGCCTAATAATAGCTAACAATAATCTAGGTTAACGTTATCAAATCAAATCATGCATTTTCTAACGTTACCTACCGCGAGTCAGCGCTGCGCCAGTTTGAAAAAGGCGGGTACAGGACCCTTTTTAATGAACGTTTGTTGTAGGTCTACTAGGCATAGAGATATCTGAACATCTTTGCCAAATGAACATTTAAACAACTAAATCGGTCCAAAAACAATGAAAACAATTCATACTTACAAGTCACACAGGTCGCAGCCATCTTGTATTCCGATTCGGAATTCTTGCTCGGTGTCCTCACGGTTGTCCAAACTTCCGAGCGGCAAAATCCAAGGAAAGGGGGCGTGTTGGTGCGTGTTGCTAGGTAACGTCTGTCTTCCTAGTCGGAGCTCCGACACGGATAAATAATAGAACGCAGCATATAACTAGGGATGGGAATTTTTGTCAATTTCTCATTTCGATCATCGATAGGTCTCAAAAACGAGTTCTTAAGTAATTGGGGCGGGGCTTGTGTGGGGGGCGGGGCATCTCCGTCATGGAGATATGAAACTATTGTAAGAGTGTTAAGAAAATTAATGTTGACAAATACAAACATCACATGTCTATGAAAACATGAACATATGACTAGAAAAAATAACTGCTAGATTATGATGCATAAATGTAAAATAAAAAAAGAAACATCTAAAAACAAAATAACCGTCTCAAATAACCCAATCAATCATATCATTGTAATTGAACTGAAACTGTGAATAAACAGCACCCTACATAGCTTTGCTAGCAGGTTAATAAACTCAACCAAACGCACCCTATATTCGATTAATTACTTGCATCAGCACAGAAGGACACGAATGCGCACGTGAACTTGGCCGTGCTCGTTTTTACACATTTAGAATGCGCTCTTCCCTTAACAACAACGCTGATTTTTTTAAAGTCAGGGCGATCATCGTTTTCATGATCGATCGTCGCTGTCACATTCGAGTACTCGAGTACTCAATCACTGTTGCCCATCCCTTACTATAACATGTTTAATAACTTTTTTATAACAAAAAGAACCAAACATTTAATTACAATAAAGCAATACACAAAAATGTATAAAGTAAAAAAATATTTTAAACAGATTAAAGTGCAAAATAATTATAAAGAACAATAGGGAACACTTTACAATAAGGTCTTACTAGTTAATGCATTAACATTAACAAAGAGCGAATAGCAACATTTTTACAGAAGTTATTATTCTTTTATGACGTTAGTTTAAAAAAGCAACTGTTAGTTAATGTTAGCTCAGGTCCGTTAAATAATACAGTTACAACTTTTGATTTGAACTCAGATTAATAAATGCTTTAGAAGTATTTTTCATTGTCAGTTTGTTAATGAATGAACTAATGTTAAATAATGGAGCCTTATTGTAAAGTGTGTGACTAAACAAAAAAGAGTCAGAACATATTCAAACAAAATCTAGGGCATGTCATTTAGTCCAGATTAAAATTAAGTATTAAGTTAAGTATTAAGTATTTGGTTATGTGATGAGCACCGTGGCGAATACAGAAAACTGAATGCCTAAAACTAAATGAATGTAGCGCAAGTGCTTTGCTTGCGAGGATTACCAGGTAAACGGCTGCATTTCTGCTGTTTCATCAGCGCCCTCTGCTGTCAGAGAGTGAGAGTGCGTCTCCCTCACTCGTTCTGCCATGCGCTGCTCATGCACGTTGGGTTTGTTTACATCTGTGCGCGTTCCTCTTTGACGTGTTGTTCATTTTAAACGGTTGATGGGTAAGGTATTCTTAAAATGCATTCTAAAAATCTGAATAATTTGTAATAAATAATTATTCACTGTATTTTGAAGTGCCCACGATAACAATATCATGCATGTTCATTATTGTGATATATCGTATTACCGTATACCAGCACATGTCTAGTTCCATGTGAACGCCTTTCGGAAGTATCGATATACAGTAGTGATAAGAACCCATCTGAAGCGGAGTACGCAGAATGAGCTGATGAAGGGAAAGTGCATGATACAATTTGTCCTAAACATGACACATGCTTTATATTAAGGGCTTTTTAAATAACTGGTAAGATAGTTAACACGTATAGTTTAAAGCAGCTTGTCCTGTCAGATGCTCTGAGAAATTGGCTACTTGTGCTGACAGACAGATAGCCTAACGTACTTGCGGTGTTTAATGCGTTTGAAATGTGGTGCTTTAATCAGTGCATAACATTTCACAGGTATATTCTCCATCTGCAAATGTTATAAAGTCATGCTAATATGTCCATTTTGCTGTCCGGTGAGTGCAAGCTTTCTGCATGTGAATCTCCGCTAAAATTCAGACGCGCACCAAACAAACAGCGCACAATAGAACAGGAACGCAATAATTCTGACTAAAGTATACATATTTCTAAAATATTTAATGTTGAACAATAAATGTGCCATATGTGGAATTTTAAACCTACAAGTATGTATATTTTTATGATAGTGACCATTGTAATGGGGTAGTGCTGGGCGGTATACCGGTTCATACCGAATACCGGTATTTATTTTTTTTATGATATGAATTTTGATGATACCGCAGTACCGGTATATGTCGCTTTAACAACGTTCGGAACGTGGCGCAGCGCGTCATTGTTTGAGAGGGGACCCATTTCATTGATGCACTGTATGGCTGAATCCTATACCCTCATTCACTATTCCCTACGTTATCACATTTGAAGGAGTGAATGAAAACGTGCGTGAAGTTGGACAGCGTTGTGTGTACATCGGCTGTACACTCGTTATTGCGGTGCAATGGGATATAATGAGTGCACTCCAATAGGGTTTCGGACACCACTACAAAGCGCTGTCCTCTCCAAATAATGCCCTATTTGAGGTTATGGGGGCGATTTCGGATTCAGCCCTTGATTACAGCGGGGAATTCAAACTACACGCGGCACGCGCGCGAGAGAGAGCGGTTTCTGCGCGGAGCGCCGCTATGGGATTAACAGCGTTCTCCACATGGATCATATAGCACTGATTTAGACCGGAGCCAGCGCGTTTAAGTTTTTAATGGACATATTTCATATACTCTACTGCTCTAGTCTAGACATGAACCAGAAGCGTGCGCGCATATTTCATCACGTCTTATTAAAATGAAATGTATGCACTGATTACACTGATACAACCGTGTGTCTAATCACGAACGCGCTGACACAATGGATTATTCTGCTACACAAAAGACAATGATGTAAATGAATAAATAAACTGACAATTCAAAGAAGAATGGGCCAAAAAGTAACTGCTTTATTCTTTCTATGTTAAACTGATGTGTCATTCGTTCAGAAAGTGCTCTCTTTGATATCCACGTTTCTCCTCGTTTTGGCAGTTTGTTGTTATATAGGATTAGATTTTTAAAATGCTTAAGGTGCCCTCAACTCAACTTTTAATATTCAGGTGTCTGTAAGTATGACTCTGAGTGTGTTGCAGGTCTTTGTTTTATTAGTTGTTGTCTCTCCACAGCATCATTTTATGAGGCATTGTTAACCTGTATTAACTCTAGTGTGGAGTTTTTCTACAATATTCACTCATCATGACAGTAAAACAGGGTATTCTAGTGAATCTCCTGCAGTATTTCCTCTCTCAATCAGTAGAAAATGTGATTAACACCCGGTCATGCATAGGGGAAAAAAATACCGTCATATACCGTGAAACCGATATAATTTAGAAAAATACAGTGATATACATTTTTGGTCATACCGCCCAGCACTATAATGGGGTAATCAAATATAGACTAATATGCTTTTATTTTTAGTTTAGTCAATTAAAAACAAAATTATTATTACATGCCTACATTACATTCACTGTATTTTTTTATAGCCTTCAATATCAACATTGTTTTTAGGACATCATTGGGCAGGATGTGAAATTAAATTATTATTAAAATAAATACAGATTTTTTTTTTATCCAAATAGAAAAACGTAGAAAATACCAGGATATATACCGTGTATCGCCATTCAACCAAAAAAATACAGAGATATGATTTTTTCTGGCCATATCCCCCATCCCTATTAAGTGTCCTGATATGCATAGTGTTATGCAGAAACCCCATTTTAAAGGCATATTAAAATGTTCACTGTATAATGAATAATTTGTGATTATTTAGTACCCTGTTAAAAATATTGTTGCATTACATAATTACCATAAAAATAACACAAATATAATAAAGGCAACATCTATACATGGATTTCTCGGCGACGTCATCACTGCTTGCGCACGCACCCGAGAGGCAGAAAGAAGAAACCTCTCGTGTTGTAGGTTGGTAGCGGCGTGTCTGTAAGTCAAAATGCCAAGGAGTTGCTGCGTGGTTAATTGTACCAACAGAGCCAGTGCTGGGTGCCTGATGTTTAACATACCTAGGGGGAAGCATGCGTTTGCCAAAAAATTATTTTTGTTATTGCAGGTACATTTTGATAGGTAGACCTACCCTGCCATGCATTTGCAGTTAGCCGTGAGGATGTACCCAAGGGCCTTGTGGACATACACCCAGGCATCATAAGGCTTGGCTTTAATCCCTTGCCTTTGACTAGGGAGCACACCTGACCTCAACACGCAAAAATCCGGTGCAGCATCAAAGTATTTATCAAGCTGCACATGACCGCACGTAGTTGTATGCATCGAGGGATTTGTACGCTCTAATACTTTCTCTAGTATACACACTTGGTGTCTGAATTAGATAATTGTATATATCAGGCGATTCAATTGCTGGCCATTTTTTGTCATCCACAATCCACAGATCGTCATGTATAGCGTAAGGATCTGGCAAGATCTCACCATTGCTGAGAGTAAGTTTTTTTATATATATAATCGGCACGGTCGGAGGTACTAAGGCTTCCCACGTAATCCATTGTCAAATATTTTATTTACAGTTTAGTATTTTGTGTATATATGTGCAGTCATGAAATGTGGCACGTAAATAAAAACAAATTCGCGCTGTCCAGTAGATGCGGCTAGTACATTACTAGCCTAACATGATCATTCATACATGTATCACAGCAACACTGCAAAATTAAAGACAGACAAACAGATCCAACTAAAATCACGTTTTATTGAGTCAGCAGTTATATACAAACAATAAGGAAAGCTTCAATACTTAAGGTTGTTGCAGTAGCGGACCAGCTCAGCGATCTGTCTTTCTGCCTCCAGGATGCGCACGCACCCTGTAATGTTTGTAAACAGGAAACCCGTGTATAGTAATTTTTTTTTGAAGATTTGGGAAATGAAGATTTGGGAAAATAAATAAGAGATTCCATGTTCAGTAGAATAAAAGTAAGAGTAACCCTATTGTTAAATTCGTGGAAAATCTGGTGACCAGATCGCAAAACGAAAAGCTTAAATTTAGCTCACCTTACAAAGCCTACCTCGTTCGGCATGATTCCATATGTTGATTCCATGGCTGCGATGTAACATTTAATTGCGAACCTATTATTTCTTTTGTAAATAAAGCTTTGTGCTTCACTCGTGTCATAATATTCACGTAAAAAGTGTTTTGGCCGGCCACTGCCGGTGCTACTCAGCCACCGCGGAGGTGCGGTTGTCACGTTTACCGGCACAGCCCTATCCACCTGTCACTAGAAATAGTTGAATAATGCAAAAAAAAAAGCCTTTAATCTCGGGGCATGTAGTAAAAAATATCTGAAGCTGTCTGTCAGTTCAGTATGATAATATAGAAGAACAATGGTACATTTAATAAGAATACATTTTAATACTAAATTTTGATAACAAGGTTGCGCTTTTGACACTCGCGCTGCCTCATGAGGAGAACAATCAGAACTGCCTCAAACAATCAAAACAAATGGGCGCAGTTCACACAGAGAAATTCAGTTAACATACTGCAGTAAAAGGTTTTTATATTTATAACATATTAGGGTTGGGCGATGTCCCCTAAATTGGCAGTTGACGATGTTTACAGGAAAACATTGTGATGGTTGATGATATTGTGGTGACCCACAAGTAAAACTGAGAGACATTCACCCAGAGACTGTACCTTTAAGGGAGCGGGGTTTCTAGTTAAGCGCTTCCGGGTTAACGTTGTGTGACTGTTGTTTACATCTCGCTGTACAGTAATGTGAATTATTGAAGTGGATAGTAAAGCTGACTCGACGCATCTGTCTCCCGTCTCCTCACTTATAACACTCCACAATATCGTCGTTTGGGGGGTGGGGGGTAAATAGGTAGATAATATACTATATCTCTTTACATAAATACTATTTTCTACTTAACTATCATTTCGTTTCGAACTGTGGCGCGTGTATTGCAACAGACGGTCACATTTTCCGGGGTTCTTCTCCGACCCCAGTACGTCTCGTGCTTTTATTTATTATGGGCTGCATATATCTTCTGTTAATGCGACCTGGTTCCCCTCTGTCCCAAACACATATGCATAATAACATGCTGTATATAGGTAGTTTGCATGATTAAAGGAACATTAAAGTTAAGATATGCCTCTAGCTTTAATCATTTAAATGTGTCTTTGAAGTTTGGGCAAAAACTTCTGGCAGCTTTAGTCGTTGTTTATGCACATCTTCAAAATAGACGACTAGTTATACTATATTAAAACTATGCTGAAAGCTCCTGTATGTGAACCTTTTGCAGATAAATACAAGTGCATTTTCGTTTACTATTGACACAAATCAATAAGTAAATCATACTCAACTACTATAGTAAACAACTTTTCCTAATTAGGCCTACTCTGTATACATTTTATGATGAATAGTATCATTATATATTATGTTTAAAAAGCTTCTTGTGTTCATATATTTCATTATAAAATGGCATAGGCCTACTATGTACACTACCCTTCCTGAAATACAATTAATATTGTCATCATTCATTGATTTCATGTTAAAATAATATACAAATTCACTACCCTCTTTGAAATACAATAATCAGTAAAAAAGAATCATAAGATTAATCCAGGAAAATAATCGTTAGATTAGTCGACTAATCGGAAAAAATAATCGTTAGATTAGTCGACAGAAAAAATAATCGTTAGTTGCAGCTCTAATAGATGCCCAGAATCACTATAGTAACTGCATGTTTTACACAGGTCAGTTAATTGCTGTTCTTTTAGCCTACGCGCTGATACACACACACACACACAGAGAGACGGCGCGCGCAAGCCCCGAAGCCGCGCCCTGAAGGTAGACCTCTTTCACCTGCGTCCTCGCAAAGCTTTGTCATTTGTAGGTGGTTAAGCCCTGTCAGTTTGAACATTAAAGCGAGTTTCGACCATCAGATGTGTATTATGTTGAACTAATGCCTGATTTATTGTGACAAATGAACACTCAGACAGAAGCTCACACATCACGTGAAGATCGCGCGCAGAAACGCAGGATCAACGCTGTCCTGTGACTAAAGTAAAGTCACTAAAGTAGCTTAGAAACTCAACTGTTATTTTAATACCTTTGAAGTAAGTACAAACCACAGCTTCATAATGAATAGAGACAGTAAGAGTAATTCACACACACAATCACTCTCTCATTAATGCATTCAAATAAATGTAATATAGGCCTACAGTGTTAATTTATCTGTATCTGATGTACAACAAACAGAAATCTGCTCCATAGGTTGCATAAACCGTTAAGACTAGTCTTACAAGTTAGACATACATTTTTTTCTTTAAGACTGTTCATAATTTTTTTTAAATCAGTTACATAAAAACATAGACTGGCCTAATTTGATACGAAAAGTAAGACTGAATGCCACTTGCCTAACTGCTAGTGGCTCATACTAGATCTTAAGACACTGTCTTAACATAATGGCGTAGTTTATGCAACTGGCCCCAGAACTGCTGAAAGTCAACCGTTTCCTTCAAGTATTTTAAAATCACAAAGAAATTAACTTTTTCATTAGAAAAAAAAAATCCACCTTTTAATAGTAGAAAATATTTACAGTACAAACCTTATCAGTGAACTTACTCAACCTTATTAGGGCAAAAAAAAAGAGAAGCAAAATAATCGTTCATTAATCGTAATCGAGGTCAAATGTTCAATTAATCGAGGTTTTTATTTTTGGTCAAATCGTTACAGCCCTAGAAGGCATGCAGGTATGATGTTCATTCTATTAATCAGTTTTCATGTTTCAATAACAGTTCATGATGTATTGTGTATTTGCCATGGTAACCCCTAAAAGCTACTTTATTTTCACTGTTATTTTATTTTTTTAATTAGTGTGGTGGCTACTTTATTGTATTAACAAAAACTGCTATTTAATAGCTCTAACTTAAGGCATCTTTACACAGCAAACGCGGCACGGAAACCAAATCTGAAGCAGCATAAAATCACAAAAAGGAGCATTTACACAGACCGTTTAATGCTTCTCTGAAGCAGCATAAATGCATTTACACAGGAATTTAAATCGTGGGAAACAATGCTTTGAACATTATTATTTTAAAACTACAGTTTTAACGAAGCTTTATAAATTAATAAAAAAAATAATGAAATGATAAACAATGAAATAAAAGAAAAATAAGGAATTTTACATTATTTTCCTCTGTATGCTATATATAGGTGCTTTGATTTGTCACAATTCTGTACTGATAGGCTACTGTAGGCTACGGTATAGTTATTTTATATTTCTTAATAAAATTGTGACTGGAACAAAAACTATAAAGAAATTATCAATTACACCCTGTAGATCACCGCAGGATTAAAAGTGGTCAAAAGTTTTTTTTCAAAGAGCCAGAAAGTCACTTTAGAGCAGTTACAACTAGGGTTGGGTACCGAACTTGGTACTTTTAAGGGCACCGACCGAATTACGTCGGTACTACCGAGTACCGATTCACATTAAATCAATCTGTACCAAATTTCGGTACCTGAGAAAGCATATTGTGATATAGACTATGTCTGTGAATATTAAACCGCAAAAAGACCATTTAAATACGATTCATGCGTGTTTCTGTGCGAATGAATGCGTAGACGCGCGGTTTACAGTCTACGGGTTTACCACACACGCATGCACACACACTCAGAATCGTGTGTGACTGTCGCATGTTTCCATCTCTGCCTCTCATATGAGGACATGAACGCATGAACGTCATCTCTAGAGCCACTGAGTCACTTCATGAACATTTTACCGTTTCAATTGAGAAAAACTACCGTCATATCCTAAATAGGGGTGCTCCGATTGATCGGCAACCGATCTCGATCGGTCGATAATCGCTTTGGGATGATTGATCGGCGGTCTCCAAAAAGGCCGATCTCATGAACCGATCGCATGCTGACGACACATAACCCCGCACCTGCCGTGAGAGCTAGGGCATGATATGCAGCGACACAGTCTCATTCTCTTTCCAGCGCGGGTAAAATAGTTATAATGCTGAAGGTGAGGTACAATTCATATTTCTATATTAAATAACTTACGCAGTCATTTGAAAACTTTCTGTGGGACGTAAGTTCACAAACAGCGCGCGTGAATCACCGCGTGCGCGCTCTCTCTCTCCCTTTTGAAAATGCTCAAATGGCTTCACATCAGCGCATCGCATCTGCACTAAAATCGAGCTGCACAGTTGACACAGGATTTGCCACTTTGCACAATCGAGGCAGTGTCGTATCGTAAAACTAAAGTTTATCATTTGCATTTATTTTTGAGTCTTGCCAGTGTTCAAACCGCTCAGCACTCGCGCGCACGGTCTGGAGAGACGAGTGAACGTTTGTGCAACTGCATGTATCCGTGTTCGCTCTTAAAGTGACAGCTGTCGAATAAACTGCTGCTTGATGAACCTTTATGACACTCGCTGCTCTTGAATGACTAACTTTTGCAACCTTAAGTGTAAGGATTAATCTAATTTAATCTATTCGGGGAAGACCAATATTAATTTACATTTGATTTCTTATTAAATGTCTTTAGTATTTCTTACCTCAATACTAATGTTAGACCTACCTGAAAAATTGTTTTTAAAAACAAAAATGCACTGCATGATCAAATATTTAGGTGAGATAATTATATACATTTATTATATACATGTATTTGGGTAAGATGGCCTACAGTAGCCTTAAGTTATCTAATTTTCTAAAATTAACACTTTGTGGTTCTTCAAGATCTTGACTCAGTTAATTTAGAGTTAGTTTAATTTCTACAAATGGTGCAAACTCTGCAAGATTATAGATAAAAGATTGCCTTTCCCCTGCCATTCTGTGATCGGCAAAAAATGCTGATCGGAGCATCTCTAATCCTAAACACACAGAAACTCAGAATCCCGTCAAAATAAAAGTTCGGCTAACTTGACAAATAAATTACTGTTGTACAGTAGAATTTAGATGCGTCTCAATGTAATAAAAATACTAACACTAATGTAATAATAATAAATTATCAAAACTTTATTTTTTTTTATATATTAATTTTTCTTCATGTTTTAATTTTAACCATATAAAGCTCAGTGGTGCAGCACTTTGTTTGACTTAAAAAAAATAATTAAAAGATACATTTAATTAATGTCTTATGTCTTCATTTGATTTCCAGAAAATACATAACACATAATTTGTGGGAAAATAGTAAAAGTTTATCATTTGCATTTATTTTTAAGTCTTGCCAGTGTTCAAACCGCTCAGCACACACACAGGCCATCTCACAAAAAGCTTGCGAGTACAAATTACGCTGAAATGGTCAAATACACACAATATGTACTAAATTATCGTCTTGACGAGTATGCACGTAAACCCCGTCGTGACCCGCGAGTGAACATTCCCCCATTGTCAGAAATAAAATTCAGGCCCTGAATGAATGTTTGTAAAATTCCCTATAAATAATTCTACATGATAAAAAGAAGGCTTCAAATAGATCTGTATAGGTAATCGTATCAGCAGATACTGCTTCCTGTGATCAACGATCTGGGATCGGCTCCAAAAATCCTGATCGGAGCACCCTTACAAAAAGCACAACCAGTTTTATTAATAATGTTACCCTGAGTGAGAAGTGTTACCAGAATTTGTTCTAATTAAGGTGAAAAATAAAAGTTTTGTGTTTAATGTAATTTGTTGATAAACAAATTAAAACATATGGTATCGAAAAAAGTATCGTTAGGAACCGGTATCAAAACTGAGGTATCGAAATTGGCACCGGATCGAAAGATTTTGAACAATACCCAGCCCTAGTTACAACAAATGAACAATGATAGCGTTTCAGGTAGGACAGCAGATATATCAGCAAATATCGTTCTCAAAGAGATTCTTTTTGGAATTTAATATAACAATGCACAATCACAGTAACGACTGGGTTAAGCAGTGGGTTAAGCAGTGCGTTGGTCTGCCAATCTCTTCAAACAAAGATTACAAATGGCGAATGCCAATTGATTGCACGACGATGACTGTTATTTTGGTGGTTTGCTTGACGATGTGAGTACAGGACTCCGCCGCCTTAACTCGGCTGTGTAAAGAGCCCATTATAGGCCTATTTGTTCATCAGTATTAAGTCATATTCATACAATTTATATGTTTAAGTAGGCTAAATGGGACATTACGTGTGTGTGTGTGTGTGTCATCAATTTTTTTTAAATAAATTTGCTTTTGTTTTTTCAAACATTATGGAAAATGGTAAAATGAGTACATTTCTGACTAGTCTACAGTGGAGGCATTCATTATATTTGAGTCTTTTCATTTGTGTAGGTTTATGATAATGTGCTTTTCTAGAGCACTTTTTACTCTTTGGGATTTCATGCTGATAAGATGGTATTGTTTGTTTACAGGGTTTGAAAGTATACTGGAGGGAATATATGGACCAAGGCTGCTGCAAGATCTCAATATATTTGATGGTGAGTTTCGTGTGTGTGTGTGTGTGTGTGTGTGTGTGTGTGTGTGTGTGTGTGCTCTGTCTTAGAAAATTCTCCCTTTCTCTCTTGAGCTTGAGCATATATATTAGCAAAATATTAAATGTGCAAAAAAAAATGTAAAAGACTAGTATTTTCCAAGTTTTCTAGCAGCAGCACCACTAACTTTTAATTGAATAGTCTCGCACATCCCTAGCTCAGTGTCACACATTGTAGCTGGGTATCGGCAAGTACCCAAATGTAAAGTGCTTGTGTACTTGGTCTGAACAAAAAGTGGTATCGGTGCAGCCCTACAATAAACTAGGGATGTCAATTTACATAAATTCCCATAATCAGTCATTGTTTAAATTTAACGATCAATTTAACATTTAGCCTTTTAAATCCAAAGCAGAGGGTGCTACAAAATTATCACTTTGCTTAAACACTTGCTTAAAGGGTAACTCAACCCCAGCTCAGAGCTTAACTCCACCCACTGGCAATATTTGAAAAATGCTGGAAAAGTGGGCAGAGCCCAGCGGAGACAGAGGGACGAACCGGGGGGTCGTGCACCTGAGACCAGCAGTGACGGATTGATTGACAGCTGTCTGACTCGCGAGTTGCAAAGATGGAGAAATACTGGCATCACTCCAGTCATTGCAACAGAGCGGTAATTCTCCCCCACCTTCACATGAAGTGGAAGAGGGTGAATTGTCTGTAGACACAGACCCGGAGCCTTATCAATGCAAGCCGCTGGCTCAAACTGCGTTAACTCCCGATGCCCGCGATGATAGCAAGGCAGCATCGCAAGAGAGAATGAAACAACTGACCTAATCTATCAACAGTCAAATCCTTATACTGAATGCCACTAAAAATGAATCAATAAGCAGCGCAGGACCAAAAAGTTCAAACCTTTGAACCAAAAAGTATTGTTCTTTACCACGGCAACCACTTGCGTGTCAGGGTTTGAAAGTGCGTCTCAAGAATGAAAATTATCTTAAACTTAAAATTAAAAGGATGACGTGTACTGACAACTGCATTATTTAACCGCATTTTCTTCATTACAATGTTAAAGCAAGTGTCAAATAAGTTCCATTCATAATGTTTCTACTTAATGTAACATGACAGTTCATACTGGAGTGAAGCCGTTCTCATCATGTGATTGGGGAAAACGTTTCTTAGGGCGTGGTGAGCTTGTGCAAGGGGCGTGTGTAGTGAGCTGTTGGAAGAACCATCATACGTCACGATGACCTACAACGTCCAATTGGAAAATTCATCTGCATCAGCCACCGTTCAACCTTAAGAGGGCAGCGACTCACCATACACCATAAATTATAGAATTAAAACACTTTATACCCAAATGTCAAAACATTTACTCGAATCAATGAACGGCATTAATAAAGCCCCAGTCTTGCAGATCATTAACTAAAAAAAGTTGGTTTAGGGCTTAGTTACCCTTTAACAAAAACAAAATGTGTATTAACAAAATAAGTTAAAGCTTAGAAGCTTGTCTTTACAGTGAATAGAAGGAATATGACCATCTCTTGACAAGTGCTTTTACATTTGCTGACATATTAGAAGTGCTCTATTTTCATAGTGTGAAAAAATAACTGTTTACATGAAAATGTAATATGTAAAATCATTGAACACAACAGATAGACTTGTCATATATTGTTGAAAGGTCTGAATAAGCAGAATACAACAAGCATATTTGTTTCAGTTAGAGACCAAACTAAAACAAATATTCATATGGAAAAGCGCCACCAACATGTTTCTGTTGAAACTTTCCAAAACATAAACCATATTAGATCACATCTTTTATTTAGAGGAGGTGGCTTCGAATGAGCCCAAACACAACACTTATTACTTGTTTATTCTATGTAATTTTTGTGGCATTTACACAAGTAGTTCTTATGTTCAGTCACAACTTTTTTGTAGGGTTTTTTGGACCCTTGGTTAATTATGTTTCAAAAGAAATGGCTAGCCTACCAAATTCATTGCATGGCTTGAAGAAATTAGGTGTGTTCAACTTGAAGCGGTGCTGGGCAGATTGATCTGTGTATAACATCAGAGTTCCACGAGAGCAATTCGAGAGTAAATGCCTTAATAAATAACTACGGCGTGCGCTTCATTTTTCCACCCGTCTGCTGCATGTTTTGCCCATGAGCTGCACATAACTCAAAAAACTACGCACTCTAATCCTTGCTTAATCGACCATCGCTAAATTTTGATTAAATTATCGACAATTAATCTATTTGTTGCGCATTGAGGGATTTTTTTCTGTAAATGTGCTTCCATCATAGTTCCATCATAGCACGTCGTCTTATCAGATAAATGTATCCACTTCAATTGAGCGTAAAGGTTTTTGTTTATATTTACATTTTTAGAATTTACGACTAGTATCTTGCATCTTGGTATTTCCATCCAGTATTTTTTTAATTCGATACCCCAAAATGCGCATAAAAGGTGGATAAAAACATAGCTACTGACAATGATTCATCTGATTCTCCCTCAGAGTGTGAACCAGAGGCTGTGGATGATTGGTCCATGGATGCAAACTGCTCCTTTTGCAACCTGCAGCTAGAGAAACTGAATGTAAGTCAACCCTCAAAAGCAATAAAAAGATGTTTATTATGGAGTATAAGCTGGCAAGAAAAGGCTTACTTTGACATTTGTATAGAACAAATAGTTCTTTGTTTAAGCAGCTGTTTTGGATGTTTGTTAATGCTGTCTTATAATAAATGCTTAAACAAGTCGTAAGCACATACAGTGTAATTCATAATAATGGTTCACAACTCAAGCCTGTGAGACTATAATCAACATTTTTGGATGTATGTGACGTGTCAGTAACTCTAGTCAACTGAATATTGCATGGGATTTTGACAGGACCATCCTGCTGTGGCCGTGCCCGGGTCGCCACCCCCTGCTGAAACCCCCCCACCTCAGGGCCTTTCCACCTCTGATAAACTCCAGTGCCAAGCAGACCGATTCCTCCATTCTATATTTCGAAAGAAGGGTGAGAAATAAATTTTTATTCCCATTATTCATACAGAACAAAATCATTGACACCTATTACATGCTGTACAATTGCACTACAATTGTCTTCAACTTGAGGGTCATGATCCAAAAATGTAAACCTATAGCAGTAAAATGGCGAAATGAATGGGCTTATCAACATTCAGGGCTCGAAAATAAGGACTGCCCAATGGACTTGATCGCTTGAACGATATATTCACACAATTACGTCAAAATGCCAGCATTGGCAGGTATCCTTGTGAACAGTCTGTCTTAAGTGAACGTAAACCGTTGAGAAATAAAGCTTGTATCATTATATTGGATCCATGCATTGTCTTAAAGTGACAGTAGTCTAATATACCTGCTGCTCTGTTTTTTTGTTAATCAAACAAAGAAGACAAAGAAATCACTCACTGCTCGAATGAATAACATTTATAACTTTATGCAGTGAAGACTGCAGGGTTATTTTGCATTTGATTACAATTGATTTCTGCAAACCACTGTTAGACTTACCTGAAAAACTGAAAAGCACTTTTTATTTCATTTGTATGTTTGTTCTATTATATTTATTTGTGCTACTCCTTGTAATTATTTGTTTATTACTGACTGCTTGCTTGTCTTTAACAATATTTGAATTTTATATAAGAGAGGCTAGTAATTTTTGGCGTCATTACCTTCTTTATTAAGGTTACATTGGTCAAAAACTATGAAAACAATAACTAGGCCGGTATTCTTTTTTTTTTTTTATAACTTTTTTTTTAAGGTGGGGCAAAATTCAAATATTGCAAGTGAACATTTTAACCACTGGTCTGACTAGGCCAGTAGAAAAAATCCTTTGCGTGGAGCCCTGACATTTAAAAGGAAGTAGAAAAAAGTTTCATTCATGTTGTTGTTGTTGTTGTTGTTGATGATGTCAGTGGCCATGCATTAATTCAAACTCTGCAGTATTGTCTTAAATTGTCACTTAGTAGAAACCAAGCAAAATGCTTAGGCTGAGATGCCAAATAATTTTTTACTGATCAAAGATCACAGGAGATGCATATATCACAAAAACACTTTGTAGAGCAAGGCAATAGAGCACATTTTCAAACAAGATACAATAAACCACAAAAACATCTAAAGCAATAGAAATTAAACATACAATAAATGAATAAAAAAAGAAATAAATGGAAATAAATAACATTAAACTGGAAAAAAAAAAAAAAATCATCTTCAGGGAATCAGGAGGTAACTCTTGTAATAGAACCATAATTTATTTTAATCAACAGAGCGTTTTAGCAGCTTTTTAAATTATGAAGTAAACTTTAAATCGACACACAAAAGCCTAAAATTGGGCTTAGAATTTAAATTTATGGAGATGAAACTGGCCACAGAGAGTCATTCATCTCTTTTGACCCTGAGTACCAAATTCAAAACCAGTACATTCATTATTTCAAAAATAAAAAGTTGTAAGCAAAGAAAATAAGCCAAGTTACCTCTTTCTAGAACTCCTTTGCATAATCACATTCAAAAAGCAAATGTTGTATTGTTTCAAGATTTGAATTTCAGAATATGCACTGTGAAGAGAGTTACAGGGATAGTAATTATGAAGAATTTTTTAGTTAAGTTCTTTCAACTTGTCAGGTATCAGAAACGTATTAATGCCAGGGGGCGGACACACACACGCACACAATTTAATTTTAAATATATATAGTGTGCGGGAAGTTTAACAGGAGTGCAAATGCAATTTTTTGTTCATTTAGCCTACATTTCTTCATTTTTAGCATTTAGTAATTTATTTGTAATAAACACTTTAAGTGGCCCATTAAAAAGTATTATTTATATTAATATTTGTTGAATTATGTTGTTAAAACATACACAAGGTTATATTGTGACCGTTGCGGTGTGCGTAGAATGAATGCGTATATAGCGGTAATAGGCACTCCCTGGAGAGCGCCTTTCTGAAGATTCCGTTCATGAGAGCCGCGCGCTCAACCCAGAACGCCCTTTGTGATGTATGCTGGTTCGAATATAGGCCTATCTGAAATAAGTAGGGCTGCCCCAACTAAAGTTTTTTTTCTAGTAGTTCAGCCATTGTTCATGCATTTAAGCCGTTGTTCATGCGGCGCTGGCACCTCCGTGTCATTGTCTGCTATATTTGCTTATTATTAATTAAATGCAGGTAATTGGTTAATAAAACATTGGTTAAAATTAAGAAACAATTTATACAAAACGAAATTCACTTTAAAGAAAGGCTTTCAACAAAACAAAACTTAATGAAGCGGTCAAAATCATTTCTGACCCCTATGTCTTCTGACATATTGCGCATCTTATGTGCCCTGTTCACTTTTCATGAATTTAAAAAATAACATTATAATATTTAAACTTCAGTAATATTTAGGTTCAGTGCACGCGTGTAATGTTACCGAACGGTTTCCGGGTGCAATCTTTAACAGTTCACAGTCGGCTTGTTTTAAGCGCGGAACACACTTCAATCTGAGTTCCCACACGAACATATTAAGTATTCAGTCCATTTTATCACGAAATTCAAACGATAAATGGCATTTTGACGCTATGTGGCATGACTGATCACGGATCACAGTTCAAGCGGCCGCGCGACGTGCACGTGCGTGAACGCGATCATCTCTGAAGGCGATCGATCATCTCTTACTAAAGAATAAACATGAATGACCATTTGAAGGTAGGCTGAGGATACATTACAACTTACTGTCACGTATCATATGTGGTGTAATCTCTAAATCAGTGTTTCAATGGCGGAAAGACCTCAATATAACTGCTGTAAACTAAATGTCATGTAACGTTAACATCACATTTACCTCAGGCAGTCATTCAGTGTCCACAGAATTGTATTCACTAGAGAAATCAACTCTTTCACTAAATATATGACCTATATTAGCCTATATATTCATTATATTCTACTTAACCTGTTAGTGATGTCTTGATTATTTCATGCATGTTAAATAAACCTGTCATGAAAATGACAGACACTGTGTATAAATTATTATATTTCAACAACGAATTGGAGAAAAAAACTATTTTATAATTAGATTTAGAAGTTAATGCAAAACTGCCTTATGTGAAGTTTACATGTTTGTATGCAATGTTGATTATACCTAAAATAAATAACTGAATTTAGGCTAATAGTTTGGGCTCTGTTGTTAGCCTTTAATATTAATGTGCAAGTAATAGTTTACAGCAATATCTTGAATACACTTTTAGATATAATTTAATTAATTCAAGGACGGACACTTTTTTTCTTCTTCAGTAAACCACTGTTAAAACCAGGGCTTAAAAACGGAAAAAATGTAAATCGGTTCACTCCGAGCAGAATCGATATTATAGCGTTTCCGTTTTTGTGTTCCTCAATAAACATTACTGTTCCGAAAACGGTTTGATTAAAAAAAATACCGGTTAATAACGTTATTTTAATTTAGTCTACTTTAAACAAATATGTATAAATAGACTTATTTTCACTTAATAATATAACGCATGGTAATTAAACTTGAATATTTATTTCATAACATTTTTAAAACCACAACAGAAATACATGCATTAATTACAAAGCATAAACAGCGGGACAAATATTGACCTGTTTTAATGGAGCGTTAGACAATCGAAAGTGGCCCTCTATATGCCTAATTCTTTTCAGAAGAGTGATAACATTCTTTGTACATAACTTTTTTTCAACATGACTTGTTATAAAAATTGCATGAATAAAGAATAAATAAACTGGATAACCATTGCTCTTTTAATGCACCGTCAACTGCTAATTTCAAAGCAAACACTGCGCAACACGTCCTTGCATCATATAATCAAATTCAGTCAGATAATAAAGCTTGATCATTTCATGCAATATAACATACCATTAAAAGCATCAACCGTCTGTATAGAAAACATTGACCTGTCCTGTATTGGCAATCTGAAAGACTATAGGAAAAATGTTTGATAGATGCTAGTAACCTACTTGGATAGGCTTAAACGGAATCCATAAACTAGCCTAAAGGCTGCAACATACTCCGCGAGAACAGAGAAAAAAGTTCTCGCTCCCAGGGCTGCCCTGGTTTGGGAGTTCTCGCAGCTCGTCCTCGACACATCGCCTGAGCAGAACTTTTTTCTTGTGGGTGTCCGAGAACTATTGTGTGATTGGTCAGAATTTTATAGTGACCGGGGTTAATGCGGAGAAACGGTGATGTTCGGCACCTGCTTTTCTCGTGAGGTATGGAATGTCCTGGCCAGAACAAACTTTGTTCTTGCTCTTGCCACCTCGAGAAAACGAACAAATTTCCTGATTCTTGCAGAGTATGTTCCAAGCTTAAATCAGTCTATTTGAGCTTAAAGTCCGTACTGCTTATTTAAATGTTCGAAAAGAATGTCCTCCAATACCTGCACATTCGTTGTAGACCTCAGCGGGGAAAGAAATGTACTTGAGGCATGAAAATGCGCTCACACTGACTTGCGTACCTGTAGATTCATAGATGGTGCGCGGGCATTTCACTCACGCTTGATCCGTCAACGTCACATGCAGTACTACTCAATTCATTATTGGTCTCTGCCAAATTAAAATATTAAAGAGAACGATAAAATAACGTTATTAACCGGTTAATGGTCATTTCATATTAACGTTTCTGTTCAGAACGATTCAAATTGATTTTGATTTCGTTTTCGTTTTTGTTCCTCTTAAAATTTAGTTCGTTTCCGGTTTTCGTTTTCGTTCCTTGAACCGGTTCGGAGCCCTGGTTAAAACTAAAAAGAAATTTTGTAAAACTGCTGTACCGAACCGTGATTTAAAAACAGATATGTACCAAACCGTCAGTTTTGTGTACTGTTACACCCCTACAGTCAGTCTTGCGTCACAACACTCCCCCCCCCCCCCCCCCCCCCCCCCCTTGAATTTGGCTCGCCTTACAAAGCTACCTCTTTCGTTCGGCATGAATCCATGTTTCCATGGCTGCGATTTAACATTTAATTGCGAATCTATTATTTATTTTGTAAATAAAGCTTTGTGCTTAACTCGTGTCATAATATTCACGTAAAACAGCATTCACATACAAAAAAAAAGTGTTTTGGCCGACCACCGCCGGTGCTACCCAGTACCCACGTTAGCTGAATATTTTATAATATATGTTTAGTAAGCAGGATTTAATGGCCGCATTCCTGCACTTATTAAATGTGATTCAATTTGGAAGTAATCCAAGTATTCAGAATACATTACTCAGATTACGGAATACGTTACAAATTACATTTTTGGGCATGTATTCTGTAACGAAATACGTTTGAAAGTATCCCTCCCATATATATATATATATATATATATATAATATAAATAATAATTGTATGTTATTTTTATTTTTTCTTCGTAACAAGCTACGAAAATGACGATGTTGCTGGGACTCCAAGGTAGCTTTTTGTCCTTTCACCATGCAACTTGAGCGATCACCCTAGTGACATGCACTTGGAACACAAGTTAGTGTATATTTAGTAAATAATAGTGATGTACCGAAATGAAAATTCTGGGCCGAAACCGAAAATTTAGGATGCACTTGGCCGAAATCCGAAACTGAAGCCGAAAATGGCTTCTTTTAAAAAAGTATTCTAAAATAGTATGTTATGTATGTTATGTATAGCTTGAATTTAATGGATCTGAAATTAAAAGAAAAAAAATCACAAACCAATAAAATAATCAAACTTTTATTAAGTTACATGACAACCTAAAATATATAATTTTTTTACAATAAATATAAATAATAATACCAAATAATATTATTCTTCAAGTTTTATGTTCCATCAAATAAAATAGTTTTTTAACAGTTGTGCAAAAAAGATCCACAATTATCTGAATGACTGCACAGAAAATCACAGAATGGTTCTCATTAAGAACATGAGATGCTGCACTGAATAGTCTGTCTGTGCACTGTTTGTGCTGGTGCTTGGGGCAGATAAATAACCTTCGTGCAATCCGCGCAAGCCATGGAAAGCCTTCATTCGCGCGCCAGTAGTCAAGGGGATTGTCGCTTCTGGCAATGGGTAGTTCAGCTGGATACGTCTCTATTTGTTCTCATACCGCTGACATGCTTAATCTTTGATAGGCAGACGTGTCGCGGGATAACCGCTCGACCTTGAGTGAAACTTAATAGCACAACGGCGAGCGCGTCGAGTATAAACGCCTCGTCCATTTGGGGAGGAGCGCGTGCAGTCAGCGGAGGCTCGCGCTGCGGAGCCAGGTGAAAGTATAAACAAGCGCTTGCGCACGGATGGGAGGGGCGGGTGACATTCATTTTCGGTTTACGTTTTCGGCAGTTTTTTTTTTATTTCGGCCCGCAACCGATAATGCCATTTTCGGTCGAACATTTTCGGTGGCCGAAATTTCGGTGCACCCCTAGTAAATAATATTATTATAATAATATTTTGTAAAAATACAGCTCTTATTAGTTTTTAAAAGTGTACTAATTAATATTTAATCAAATGTCAAATTATTTTGTGGCATAAGGTGAAGTGAGAGTTGGGCTGGGGCAACAGGGGGCGTGGCGTGTTCAGTTTGACATATCGCGGTTTGTACCGTGGGTGGTGTATTGCGGTTTTTCAGTTTGGTTTGAATATCGTGTGTGCGTGTGCGTATATATATAGTAGTGCACCAAGTCTTAGTAAGGATAATACCCTCCCCCACACTTCTGGATTTCATACCTGCGACACAGACAGATGCTCCAGACACGCCGTGGAGGAGACGGGATATCTGAGGAAAAAGTAAGTTTGATTTCTTGTGCAAGGCTCTTAATATAATTTGGTGCTGTTTATTTAACTTGCATATTGTTTGTACACATTGTAACATAAAGTCGTCATTTTATTTCTATAGCGCTTTTCACAATAAGCGTAATCTCAAAGCAGCTATGCAGAAAGTATAGATTAATGTACAAAAATGAAGATAATATATAAATTAGGGCTTTTAGATTCCTAAGAGTCTCAAGATCATGTTTCAAGGCCACAGTTAGGATAGCAAAGGAGACATTTTTAACTGTAATCCACTTATAAACTTCCCTAATTTAAAATGTTCTTTCTAAAACTCCTTGTAAATTCACCAAGATATTTAGCTAAATTTTGGCAACACTCATTTAAGATAGCCAGGAGTTGCAGCTAATTAGCGGCCTGCACATGCAGTCATGTGGAGTCTGAGGCCGGGCAGGATTCATGCCGTTTTATCACACTAAACACCAATATTATGTTTCAACAAAGCAAGTGGGAAGTTTAACAAATTCAGAACACAATTTTTCTACTTCTATAATGCAGATTTCAAGACCAGAAAATAAATGACATTTTCAGTCAAAATCTTATGAAAATGTCTTGGCTCATGTCACAATGTCAATTACTTTAATTTGTACTATTGCAGTTAAAAATACAGTGTAATGTTATGTTAGACCGTGATGTTTGACTGTCTGTGACACTTCTGCTTGCAGGAAGATGAAACTAGTCATAAATCATCTACATATGGCAGCTCTGGTTCCACAGGTGAGATAATGAGAAGATACAGAACACATTTTACTCTTTTGTTGTATGTCAAATGCATCAAATATTACTTAAAATAATTATTAAAGCTTAAATATGTAGTAGGGCTGTCAAAAGATGAATTGCATCCAAAATAAAAGTGTTTACATAATATAATTGTGTGTACTCTGTATAATTATTATGTGTGTATAAATATATATAAATACACAAACATTCATGTATATATTTAAGAAATATTTGCATATATATATATATATATATATATATATATATATATAATATAAAAATATAAAGGTTTTATAAATAAATATAATACATATAATATAATAATACATATAATACATTTTTCTTAAATATATACATGCTTGTGTGTGTATTTATATATAAATAATAATTATACACAGTATACACATATATTATGTAAACATAACATTTTGGATGTGATTAAACGCAATTCATCTTTTGACAGCTCTAATATGTAGCTTTATGAGCCAGAGTTACCCAGGTTTTTAAAAGCACAATCTTGGACAAAAAGAAATATCCAATATAGCCCCCCATGCTCCCTCCTTTTTATTATCTTGCTGCACCCTTCCTCCATGCCAAGTTCATGGATGTGCATGACATTCAGTCCTTCAATCTGGCATGGCTTTTAATGGCGTCTTTTGTTTATAGATAAATGTTGTAATGAATTACCGGTCAGTTTAAATAGAAGTTTAGAGGCCATTACAGTACACACTTTACATGCTTTAAGTGCTTTTAAGTGGCTCTGATGTCCACTACACTGGACGTATGAAATCGAGGTCCTGTTTAGTAACATAAGTAAGTTTAGTAAGTCATATTCTGATTTTGAAACCCCATAATCATTTCCCTAGATATTGATTTACAACAAACTATTTGAAAATTAGATTTAAAGGATAATTGCAAAATATGATCATATTTCTATAAGACTGTAAAATTTGATCATTCAGTCAGTGCCAGCCATATTTAGAGACAGAAGAGGGTGTGGTCATGGTGAAACATCCAAAATGGTATCTCTGAAAATCCCTGAATGTGCTCTTTACAGGACACCCAGACTTAAAAATGTGACGCGTAGGGTGTCAGAAAAAAATCACTGAAACACATCCACTACAGTTAACAAAATGCTATGCTTGAGTCTTGGGGATATTTTGTTTTCTTTTTGCATTAAATATTACATATACGCATGTAATATAATGTGTATTTCCATCACAGGTTTGGTCTTAAATTTCACGTAAGGGGGTATTAAAAAGGTCTTAAAAAGTCTTACATTTAACTTGTTCAGATCTGTAGACACCCTGCATGAAAGCCAGCAAACAAGTCAGTCAGAGATCGCAGATTCTACCCGACTTAAAAGCAACACTCCAGTACCCATTTCAACCGCTAGCTGTCAATCTTACATACTGCACATTAAAGGGATGATTGTAATACTATCTGAGGTGAATTTATGTAAATTTACATGTTTTTTGTTATAACTTGATATGTAAATTTTCTTAACGGTCTTATTGAAAAATAAATCGGATCATCTGTTAGAAAGTAAGGAAAGTGGATAATTTGATATGTTTATTTATTATGTTGATTATATTTCATATATGAAAATGTTCATTTCAAAAAACATTTTCTGTATTTTTACTTTTTTGTTAAACATTTGAAACG
The DNA here is from genome assembly GCF_949357685.1 of Gobio gobio. Taxonomy (NCBI): domain Eukaryota; kingdom Metazoa; phylum Chordata; class Actinopteri; order Cypriniformes; family Gobionidae; genus Gobio; species Gobio gobio. The sequence continues at coordinate 25,894,652 of NC_137099.1, read as the reverse complement.
CTTTCAAATTGACAGAAAATTTTGTATTGTGGCATTAAACAATATAAATACAAGGCTCAATGTTACGGATTTTTCTACTCAAATTAAAAACAAATAATCAAATTACAAGCAATAGCACAAATAAATATAACAGAACAAATAAAATAACCAGGTTTTTCTTGTAGGTCTAAACTAGATTTTTAGGTACAGAAATAGTAATCAAATGTAAAATAAAAATCATCACTGCATATTCTTCACTGTATAAATATAGATTAACCTTTATTAAAGTTATTCAGTCAAGAGCAGTGAGGTTTTTTTTCTTCCTTTTTTCTGTCTTTTGTTTGATTAACATAAAAACAGACGGCAGCAGGAATATTGGGCTGCTCTGATTTTAAGAGCTGCACAGATCCAATATAAAGAGTATTCGCACATTGAGAGACGCAGCGTTCTGGGTGTGTGCTTTGTATGCGTGTTGCACACACAAAACATATCACACAGCGCGAGTACCAAACTGAGAGACGCATGTACTTTCGCATCTACTTGTGCTTGAATATTTAAGTTGGCGAGGCTTAAACGCACAAATTATCAACTTCCGTGAAGATGCTGCACTGGCCCGATCGGGCAAGTGACAGCTCCATGAACCGACCCGAGTGTCTTTCACGCTGGCCCCGGGCCTTTGGGCAGTCCTTATTGTCGAGCTCTGTAAATATGAGTTACCTAACTACAGTATCCACTGAAATTGACATTACACAGGACAACATATTGTATTTACCCAGCACTTACAGTTAAGTTTTTGTTGTAATTTTATCATTGTATGAAATTAAGTCACAGGTCATATTAAATTTGTGGTAACTACAGGTGTTACCAAAATGGTGTCATTGGTGTCGGCCTTATTTCGATACTTATTTTAAGTCTATTGGTTTATTCGAAAATGAGCATTCTCTTGTGGTTTAAGCCTAGAACTAGTAGGAGGAAACTAAATGCAAATATATATGTATATGTATGTGTTTATATATTTATATATTTGAATAACAATAACATTTTGTTTATGTAATTTACATTGCAGTGGCTGATGTGACAGATGGTCTTGAAGAGAAGACAGAGGTAGGCTGTGTCCACATATAAACACACCCATACATATGCATATACACATAGATAAACTACAGAAGATTAAATGGTTAAATCAGTCTGTGATCAGTGTGGACCAAGCACTGAATGTTAAAGAAGAGATTAAATTGATGTATTGCAGCCAAAAGTGATTCACAGGTCTGTATTTTTCAATACCCAAACTTAACCAAGCCATTATAAAAACAAATCTGCACCACCAAGCCTGCAGAATTGTGTCAGGCAACCACCTGAACCCTGCCAGACAAACACAATTTTGTGTGGACATTGTATCCATAACGAAGACATTTCTAATTATTTTTTCTATTTTATCCATTTATTTTCCTGCTCTTTACGAGTTGTTCATTGGAATATAGGGAATCCCCTGTGGCTCACCTGGTAAAATTTCTGCTGTCAACAAGTCCTTATTTAAAGGTTCAGTTCTGGAGGTAGCATAAATGGCAAAAGAAAAGCTCCCAAAAAACTTTAAAACTTATTTTGTTTTGTTTTGTTTTGTACGTTCAAAGCTATAACTTGAGTCGCCTCCAGAAACTTGTAGCACATCACAATGCTTGTGAAGAACAATACATAAAGGCGTACACAAAAACTGTAAATGAGTAGAAGACCATATTTTTTATTTTATATCAGAGCATGAAAACAAAGATTTGTTGAATTAAATCGTTTATATGCCTTCGGTTGCTAGGTCAGTCTTATGTTTGTAAAAAAAGTCATACATCATAACATGTCTTTTTCAGTTAGCAGGCCCTTCTAGTCAGCAGTTGGCCCACAAATTGGTAATGTGTTGGCATGCAGTATAGGGCCTGGGTTAGAAATCGAACCCAGGTCACAGGGCTCAGTGTGCACCCTAGACAGTGAGCCACAGGGTTCCCCAAAATAAAGCTTTAATAGCCTGCCTGGTGATCTTTTACTTGTTCTTATTTTTTTTTTTAAATCATAGGGAATTCTGGTAACAGTCTGCTTTTTCAAATGTAGACAATATCTGCTGTGTTGAACAGTGAAACGGCACTAGGAGAAAGCAGTTCATTTTTGGTTAACGTTGTACTAACTGAATATGCTAGAGTCTAGACTGTCCAGTTTTAAGCACGGCTGCATCAGCTTTCAAAGCTGAAATGAAATATAGGCATTCAATTCTGGTATAGAAATCGGTATGCAAAGTTAAAGCTAAATTGTGACACAGCATATTTGAAATGCAGTAAAATTGTGATTTTGTTTCTTTACAGATCTTTATTGTAGTTAAAATGTGAATTTGATTGTATTTTTCTGTTTATTTTTCAGGAAGCACACCAGTGCTCCAATGATAGTGATGGTACTGTTATCCTTGACCTCTCTCCAGACACGGACACAAGTGTACCTGAGCTTGGAAGAACTGACAGTGTAATCGTAAGTTTATTTGCACATCTTAACATGTTAATATGAAAAGTATCCCTTTTATCCTGCACATAGGACAAAGGACAAAAAAAAAAGTAACCGCAGAATTCCAATATAAAAAACCAACAACAAAAAAACAATTAAGATTAAAGTATGTTACCGTAATACATATTCAGACCTGCTAACCTTGGGGAAAAAAAATTCTAATTCTCTAAAGGCATCTTTACACAGCAGACGAGGCACAGAAACCGATTCTGAAATGCACCGTATAAATGCATTTACACAGGAATGAAAATCGCGGGAAACAATGCTTTGAACATTACAACAGTTTAAACAAAGTGTTATAAATTAATTAAAAAAATTATGGAATATATAAAAATTAAATAAAAAATACAGAATTTTTAATAATTTTCCTCTGCGTGCTGGCGCTTTTGATGTTTGTCATGATTCTGTATAGGCTTGTAGGCTACGGTGTAGCCTAGTTGTTTTATATTTCGTAATAAAATTGTGCCTGATTGAACAAATGCTATACAAAATATATATTATTACGGGTAGATCACCGCAGGATTTAAAGTGGATGAAAGTTTTTTTAAAAGAAACAAAGTCCCTTTGGAGCAGTCGCAACAAATGAACAATGATAGCGTTTCAGGACAGCAGATATATCAGCAAATATCAAATCTAATATCAAATATCGTTCTCAAAAGAGATTATTTTTGGAATATAATATTACAATGCACAATCACAGTGACACCGACTGGGTTAAGCATAACCCATCTGAGGGAAATGTTGCAGTGCATTGATATGCCAGACTCTTCAAAGGAAGATTACAAATGGGAAACGTCAATTTATTACACACGACGGTGGTTTGCTTGACGATGTGAGTTAGAGCCCTACACAGGCCACAAATCTAGGCCCTAGCACGGCCCGTGTCCGACAGCTTATCAATATTTTCGGCCTGAGTCCGACTGGAGCCCGTGTTTTTTACATTTTTTTATCCTCCCTATTAGGCTACACATTGTTGCAGCCATTAAAATAATTCAGTTTTGTTTTTAATGTCAAAGTAGTTATATTTCGTTTCTTTATTATGTTAATTTAGAAAAATGTTTAAAGCATTTTTTAGTTTGTTAAATTAAAGTTTTTGTTTTTTATAGTGACGACCAAGCGGCCGACAGTGAGTTAACCGCATGTTAGGTCAATTTAGCCTCTCAAATCAACACTGGATTTGTCTTGCCTATAATAAAATCCATAGATATAAAACCCTTCAAGCATCACAAAGTTAGTTTAAACATTTAGCCTACTATCACCACCACCATAAAAGGGCATTTTTGACAAGCTGAGGCTGATGCTGCCCGCAAACGAAACGGGCTACACAATCTAAACTAATAAAAATTAAAACATGCAGGTTGTCTTACACCTCTCCGCAAAATGATAATTCCGATCTTCAATTCCCAATTCCCTTCAATTTAAATGTGAGTACAGGTCTCTTTTACCTTATTTCCTAGATGGTTTGTCTCCTGCTTCTTGATTCTTGCGCCGCGTGAGCTGACGCTGACAGGCTGTTGTCATGACAACGGGGTAGTTTAAGGCGGCACAAGTTCGCGTTCATTTACACTGAATCAAAGCTGTTTCAGCATCGCCTTTGATACTAGGGGCCGAGGTGGATCAGACCCGGCATATTTTAAGTCTGCTTTAATGCGGCATTGCGTCTTTACTAGTGGTGGGCATAGATTATTTTTTTTAATCTAGATTAATCTCACTGTAATCTTGGAATTAATCTAGATTAAAATTGCTCATTTGAATTCTGCCGAAGGCATTCAGAATGTGTGCTCGTAAGTGATTGTTTGTCTTTTTGTAGTTTGAATAATAAATAACTTCTGTCCCTTTAAGACCTGACGCACGCATGGATCCCACTGTTCCTGTGAGCTGGTTACGACTGTTTACGTTAAAACTCACCAAGACGGGCATTGAGACATTTGAGTGTATTTGACCATTAATAAGATGGAAAAAGGAGCTCATTTTTGCACTTGTATGTCAGAAGCGGCTTTATTACGGTATGTGTGTGTGCGCTTCAGATGCGAACGCGAAATCTGCGGGAATTAGTAGAATTAATGTTAAGTGCAACCACGCGCAAAATTCAGACCGGTCACACCAATACTTACACGCTAAAGAAAAATCCAGCAGAACTCCCGTTCGCAATGTTCAGAGGATTAAACGGACTGAATGAGAGGAGGCGGGTGCGTGTTAACTCTCTGTCGGTCGGAGAGGAGAGGAGAGTGCAGCTGATATCGATACTGTAGAAAATGAGTATCGTTTCAGATATTTCAGTATCGATACATAGCGAAATATCTATATTTTTGACAACACTAGTAGGCATACACACAGGTTCGAAGACTCGTTCTCTCGCCCCTACAGTGCAATTTGGCTAGGTATACATCCGCGCTAAAATATCAAGGTGAAAGTCATCATAGCTTGCTTAGTATAGACCCAGCTCCCAACCCAACTTTGAGAATAGATTAACGGCAATATTTTTTTTTTAATCGCCCGATAAGAGTCTCACGTTAACGCAGCACGTTAACGCCGTTAACGGCCCACCACTAGTCTTTACACAGAATTTTGAGCAGACACAGAGCCGCTTTAGAGCCGCCTTAACTCGGCTGTGTAAAGATGCCTTAAGGCTATTTAGACATGTCATCAGTGATAAACCTGGGGTCATAGGGTGTTTCAGGTGTTGAATCATCATACAGCCTTGCTTGGATGATGTAGCTGGGCGATCAGCCCCCGACTTGTCCAAGTGACACTAAGCCACAGATCGCCCCTCCGGAACCACAACTTTCACAAGACTTCTTCAGCAGCTTCATGAATGTTCTTGATAGCTCTTCTTCCATTTTAATACAGAGGAGTTTGAGTTTGCTGAACTCATTTCCCAGCAAAGCTCTGACATCCAACTTCAACTGGCTTTACACTAAGCTCTCCAGCCATTGCTCCAACACATTGAGATGAGGTCTTCATATTTTTGCCTTTTTGAACTCTCTGGCTTCCTCAATTCGGTCTTCAGAGGACAGATGGTTCTATCAAAACCACTTGGTTTTTCATCTCCGATGTCAACATGTTTCGGTGGAGCCATGTAGTTTTCAATGTACTCTGGGAACTTAAAGTGATAGTTCACCCAAAAACAAAAATTTGATGTTTTTCTGCTTACCCCTAAGGCATCCAAGATGTAGGTGTCTTCGTTTCTTCAGTAGAACACAAATTAAGATTTTTAACTCCAACCGTCACTGTGTGTCACTCATATAATGCTTGTCAATGGGGTCTAATTCTATTAGAGTAAAAAAAACATGGACAGACAACTTCAAATTAAACCCCGCGGCTCGTGACGACACATTGATGTCTTAAGACACGAAACGATCGGTTTCTGCGAGAAACCGAAAGGTATTTATGCAATTATTTCACCTCATATCAGACAAATGTCTTCAGCTCCCCAGACTGCCATCATTTCCTGTGAGTGAGGTCAAAATTCCGGCCGGGTCATAGATATGTATACGTAGAGTCCTCATTCGAGCGATCCACGCTGGCACTAATGAGGAATCTATGTATATATCTATGACCCGGCTGCTATTTGACCTCACTCACAGGAAGTGATGGCAGTCTGGAGAGCTGAAGATATTCGTCTGATATGAGGTGAAATAATTGCATAAGACACGAAACGATCGGTTTCTGCGAGAAACCAAGCGGTATTTAAGACATCAATGTGTCGTCACGAGCCGCGGGGTTTAATTTGAAGTTGTCTGTCCATGTTTTTTTTTACTCTAATAGAATTAGACCCCATTGACAAGCATTATATGAGTGACACACAGTGACGGTTGGAGTTAAAAATCTTAATTTGTGTTCTACTGAAGAAACGAAGACACCTACATCTTGGATGCCTTAGGGCTAAGCAGAAAAACATCAATTTTTCGTTTTTGGGTGAAATGAACTATCCCTTTAATCTGTCTTCCTAGGTCAACCTGGCGATTCCAGTCCTGTGCTGTGTTGAGCAGTCCTCCCTGAGAAGCTAGATGCATGTGCTTTCTCCTTTCCTCTAATGAAGGAGATGGACTGTTTAGAAGGTGTGCAGATTCTTGCTGTCATGAATCACTGTGTTTGTGTCATCCATTGCCTTTGATCAGTAACTGAAGATATGCTCCAATGTGAACTCTTCTGGCAAAATTGGCACGCTGTGGTGTCTGCCAAACCCTAGTCTCAGCCTCAGATGCCACGCCCATGATCCGTTGGCTAAACGTCTGATGTATGTTTCTCACAAAATTGGAAACACTTAAGATTTTCTGAAGTTGTCATCTGATTGGATGAATTCTAACGGATTTGCACACAGACGTTTGTCGCTTTGAGTAACTGTCTGCTGGATACACACCCTTAAACATGACGCTATTCTGAACTAACAGTGATTGGTTGCATTACATGTTGGTTAGGTGGCCTCATGGGTGGTTCTTGGCCAATGAAAGCTGCTATAGAGCCCAGACCTTCTGCTGAAGTCTGAATGCAGCTATGCAGATTGGCTGGGCTGGGGAAAAGTTTGTAAACTGATTGAATGAGAAACTTAATGCTTAACGGCTCTGTTCTCCATAACTTTGACCACATGATCTTGCGAGTTTCCACATGCTCCCACCTGATTCAGGTTCCTTATTTATATATGCCAACCATGCCTCCTTGTATCTCATCTTGCACCAGTTAACGACCCTCCTTTTTTAATGAGTCTTATAGCGTGGCTTTGGGAAATTGCCCAGTCCTGCCCGTCCCACAGCCATAGTGAGAACCAAGATATTTTGCCGCAGCCATGCCTCTGCTCTGGCAACCTCTTCTTGGGCCTGCCACTTCCTTCCAGACTGTACAAGAATTCCTGCAGTTTTGACTTTTAACATCAGCAGAGTTTCAGTACATGATAACCTCTCAGGCTTGTGACATTGAACTCCTCCACTATGCCACTCATTGGAAGTGACCTAGGGACCGGAGCCTGCGCAGTAGAGAGCAGGAAGTAGAGCTGCGAAATATCAATATATATTGATATCCATTCTCTGTCACCATTGGAATCTGGAAACTCTCAGGCGGAAGTGGAATTGATTAACCACCCTTTTCCTTCCTCAGGACCAAAGACCTGAACTTGTCTGATTTAAAACTCATTATAGCCCTCTTCTACGGAGGACATGAGGTGGCCACTCCGCTTTTGACCCAGTAGTCTGGCCCTCCCCTTGCCTTTCCTATGATGCCACTCTGCGTGCCTAAGTGTAATGAGCCTCTTCCTTATGATGTCTGAGGTCAGACAAGAACGTTTTCTCCTTTTCCTTGGTCAACTAAAGATCTAAGCTCTTGTCTCAGCTGACTTATTTTAAAGTTCCTGCCGGTTAAGTCTAGCTGGATTAACTTTTACCTGCTCTTTAATGACACCGAACCATTCTGTGTCTGTGCTCATGAGTGAGCACATAGTCAGGCATTTTCCATTGCCCTTCGATATCTTCTCCAGGATATTCTCTACATCTTCATCCAACTAGAGCCACTCTTTATACTTGGCTGCTGAACACCTTAACCTGACGTTGTTCAGACTTCCTGCTTTGTATAGGCACTCATGTTGCATGGAGGTTATGACCAGGTTCTGTAGTCAGCACCTTGAGACTTGAAGTGCTTGCTTCTACGTTGCTCCACTTTTCCCTTCTTCAAGCATGCCATCTGTGTTTGGATCCTCAGACCTCTCAGCCTTTTGCCTGCCTCGGTGCAAATACAGACTGTGCTAGTGGTCATTACTAATAGATTCGTCCAATAGGGATGCTCATCCAACCCTCCCTCCTACTGCCGTTCTTAGATGGCTATCAGAAGAAAGTTATTCATTCATCATATGCTGATCATTTTACACAAGACCTGTTCGTGCTGTGTATATGCGCCAATAACATCTGAATGCAGAGCAAATGAGAAACCTGTTGCTAACTTTTTTCTTCTGTTCATATTATAATCTTGTGTTTCTTTAAGCACACATCTTCATGTTTAATGAGATTTCTTGACATCTATCTCTATCAGCAATGACTCTACTTCATTCATTACACTTGCTCTAAGCACAAATACGCCGTTACTTTCAATTTTGACGTTAGAGCATGATGTCAGTCTCCTCTTTTGCTGTTTAGCAGGTGAGACGCTGCATCTCTTGCAGTTAGACCCACTGCATGTGCATAATCACAAAGGTGTCACCAATTTGTGTAGTTTACAGGTTGGCAGGTCTGCGTTTTGTAACGATTATGATTTTTGCTATATTCATGCATCACTAATGCTAGTATTACTACTACTATTGCTACTACAGCCTGGAAATTAATAGTTGCATTAATTATAAAATCTGCACACTGGATGTTTCACTTTGGACAGGCCTTCATATTAATATGTTGTTTGTCTTGGTATTTCTGATCTAACTTCTAGGTTTTATTCACAGCTTAACAGGAAAATGCTTGGATATGCAACAGAAGAATCTCTGTCAAGTTCAGAGTTCAGAGATGAGTATATACCGGAAACAGAGGAACAATCAGACAGTGACAGTTCAGTGGAGGAAGAGAGTTTAGCAAAAAATGTCAAACAGCATAAGAGACTAAAGGTTCAGTCAAAAACATCAAGATCTCAACCACGTAAAAGAAAGCGTGTGACATGTTCTAGTTCCTTGGCTACCAGTGGTACCAAAGAATCCTCTTCATCTGATGAAAATGACACCAGACAATCATCTTCATCTGACAAAAATGACAGCGAAGAATCCTCTTCACCTGATAATTCTAATGTGACGGTCTTGATGCTGAAGAAGAAAAAAGATGGAGGCAGACTATACAACAAAAAGTACTACTGCTTGTTCTGCTCTAAACCATTCAGTAAAATGGCACGCCATTTGGAATCAAAGCACAAAGATAAGCCAGAGGTGGCAAGAGCAGTTGCATTTCCGAAAGGGTCTAAAGAGCGAAGATTACAGCTGAGTTTATTGAGAAATAAAGGGAACCGTTGTCATAATACTAAGGTGCTTAAAGAAGGAAAAGGAATCCTGATACCCCAACAGCAATCCTTTGCACCAGTAACAGCAAGTGATTACTTGCACTGTGTAAACTGTGAGGCTTACCTGAAGAGGAGATCATTATGGAGGCACATGCAGAGATGCCATCTAAGCAAAAAAGTCAAAGGAATGAAGCCAGGAAAAACTCGCGTTCAGGCCCTTTGCTTGTATACTGAACCAGTTCCAGAGAGTGTTAATGACCGATTTTGGAAAATTGTGCTTGAAATGCACGAGGATGAGATAACACATGTTGTCCGCAAAGAGAAAATCATATTAAAATTAGGGGAACATCTCTTTAATAAGCATGGCCATGATGTCACAAAACATGAATATATCAGACAAAAGATGCGTGAGACAGGGCGCCTAGTTCTCCAAGGAAAAAAGAATGGCAAGTTAAAGGATGTGTCAGATTTCTTTGTACCGGCCAATTTCCCTCATGTGATTGAAGCAGTTCACAGAGTGTCTGGCTTGAATGAGGAAACGACCAAATACAAAGCACCATCTTTAGCGCTGAAGTTAGGGCACAACCTCAAGAAATTGGCCGACATTATTGAATGCGAGGCAATGATGTCAGGTGATAAGAATGTTCTTAACAATGTGCGGGCCTTTAAACAAATCTGTGACACTAAATGGAGTGAGTGTGTTTCATCCCAGGCCCTCCGAAATTTGTGTGAGGCAAAATGGAACTCTCCGCTGCTACTTCCCTTTGCCGAAGATATGAAAATAATGCACCAGTATCTTGACAGACAGATTAAGGAGTACCGAACAAAACTTGAAGAAGAACCAAGTAACAAACACTGGGCAGAACTTGCAAAAATTACACTATGTCAGGTAATACTTTTTAATTGTAGAAGAGAAGTATCCAAGATGTCCCTTAATGCTTTTACTTTGAGGGATACCTTGTTGACTCATCCAGATGTAGAGCTTGCTTTGTCAGACCTTGAGAAGAAACTTTGTAAGCACTTCCAAAGAATTGAGATAAAAGGCAAACACGGACGAAAGGTCCCCATTCTTCTCACACCTGATATGTTGACATCGATGGAGTTACTTGTCACGACTCGCCGTAACTGTGCTGTGCCTGATGAGAATGTGTTCATGTTTGGAAGACCTCAAACACTCAGTCACTTCAGAGGATCAGATGTTATTCGTCAGATTGCTCAAAGCTGTGGAGCAAAACACCCAGCGGCATTATCCTCCACTAGACTGCGGAAGCACATGGCCACTATGTCTAAGGTCCTCAACTTAAAGGACAATGAAATGGATGGCCTTGCTGACTTCCTGGGACATGACATGAGAATGCACTGGCAGTATAACAGGCTTCCAGAAGGTACATTACAGCTTGCGAAGATAAGTAAAGTTCTTATGGCCATGGAAAAAGGACAGCTATCTGAATTCGAAGGAAGGAATCTTGATGAGATCCAGATTGATCCACAAGGTAAAACATGCCTCAGTAAATAAGTAAATTCATTTTTTTCGTTTTCCTCCGTAGATTTGAATTAATAATAATAATTTTAAAAAAAATAGCTGATTGAAAATTCTCAAATGCCATATTATGATCAGCTGGAACTCCACTGTTGGTTATAGTTTACATTTGTTGAATGTAGTGGTTTAAAAAATATTTAGTTTTCTACCTATTAATTTTATCTGTATGGTTACTGTGTTTTATAGAGCGAGTACTGATGGACAGTGATGGATCAGACTCTGAAAATGAGAATGAAATGACTGGAAATGGTGCTTCAACTTCAAATTCGGCAGGTATGTAGTCAGCTACTGAAAGGAAAATTATGGGAAATCTAGAAAAGGCTGAATATTACTGGAAGAAAAATGTGAAAGTGTATATTCTTTCACTAAAAGAGAGCTATTATGTGTCCAGACAAATCACTGAAGTCTGCTACTGAAATTGGACAACACAAAAATCAACAACCAGCCAAAGGTAATAGGATTTAAAGTAAACAGGAGGATTATGAAGTCTTATGATATTGTTTTACTTGTAAAGAGCCAGTGCTTTTATGATTTGCATGCCTTTTCTTGCTTTTATTTTTATATCCTAGATAAAATATATCCTTTATATAATTTTCCCTATTACAGTTTCCTGAAAATAGTATAGTTTATTCTCTGTGTACCAACAAAAAAGAGTCTACTTAAAGGGGCTATATGCAACTTTTTCCCCAAAATAAACGTAACAATAGCCTTTTTATTTTACCATTTATGACTCAAACATATCCTGATGAGCATACTGACACCTTGTCCGCTCACAGTGGGTGCACCTATAAGCCTGTATCCTATTGTTCCTATTTTCTGGCGGGTCGTTTTTTTCCCGTGCTGTCTGCAGATGTGACGTCACCACCGCTGCGAGAGCGAGCAGAAAATAAGAGCAGTTCTGTTTTTTGGCCACAGGTGTCAGTTGCGAGTTTAAATTTCAGAAAAACGCATATAGCCCCTTTAATTGCAAGAGAAGGAAGTGAAAATGTTTTTGTTTGTTTTTGATCTTTTGTTCAAAAGTATTAAAAACAATCCTCTCATGGATTTCTAACAATCCTCTCATGGATTTCTAACAGTTACAAACCCAACAGTTTTATCAAAAAAAAAAAAAAAAAAAAAAAAATATAAACAGTGAATATATTCAGTGAATATATTAACCATAAATTACTTTAAATTAAAAAAAAAAAAAAAAAAATATATATATATATATATATATATATATATATATATATATATATATATATATATATATATATATATATATATATATATATATATATATATATATATATATATATATATATATATATATATATATATATATATTTATATTTATATATATATTTATATTTATATTTTTAATTTAAAGTAATTTATGGTTAAGACCAATAAAGCCTAAATATTTTGTCATGTTTGGCTTGGTCCATTTTCGGCCCAGGTCCAGTATACATCTTAGTGTCTATATTACCAGCAATAAAAAAATAATCCTTTTTAATACAATATCACTGTTTATATTTTTACTAGGTAACATGCTTGCAAATGTGCCATAATTTACAGATTTTCAACCATGCTAACTAGATTTTAGCAAATAATGTGTGTATAAAACCATGAGAGAAGAACTGAAGATCATGTATTTATTTGATTATTCCCGTTCATGTCTTATGGGATAATTACTTTTATCACAATTGCTAATATTTACTTTTATTTTATTCAGGATCTTCACAAAACGCACGGAGAAAGTGGTCTACAGAGGAAATCCAGGCTGTGGAAAAAACTCTGATGGACTATATCAATTCTGGAATGGTTCCTGGTAAAGCCCAGTGCATGGAGTGCATTGAAAGGTCACCAGCAGCACTTCAATGGAGAAGTTGGGAGGGGGTGAAATTTTATGTTAAGAATCGGATTGATGCCTTAAAGCGAAAAATTTAAATGAAAAGGGGAAAGGACTTTTTCCTAGATGTTTTTTGTTTGTTGCAGGCAACAAGTTCATAATGTGTTTGTTTACAAAACAATTTTCAGTGGGTTAATAAAACACTCAAGTTAACACACTGATAAGTAAAATAAATTTTCAAGAGAAGTAAGAAATCACAGATTCTTGTTTTTGTTGTAATTGTCCAAACCAGTGGCTTAACTTAGTAATGACGGGTCCCTTAGGCTGCATTTATGAAGCAAACGCATACTGCGGTCGAAGGGAAACCTATGTAAGCGAATTTGTGTGCATAGCATACTTAATTTAGACCAACTAAAATCAGTATCTTATCAGTTTCTTATTAAATTGAACAGTTCTCTTTGCATGTGTCTCTCCAACACGCTGCTAAGTCCTTGTTCGTACTTTGCTTTGGGGTAAAAAATAACTTAGAAATACCTTTGCAGCGTTATACTGTTAATGAACATCCCAACACTGTCCACACTGCTGAGAACGCCCTTTAGACAAATATGACAGCGGTGAAAAAAATTGTAAGGTGTCTGATCTGATATCTATGGAAATGTTTGCACCAGCTCTGCACTCCAGTCAAGTCACATTTATTTATACCACTTTATACAATATAGCATAGCTTAAGCCACAAATATCATAATTATCTATAGGCCTACTGTAATAAAGACATGTATTCAAAAAAATGTTTAACCAGAAAGACGTAACGTTTCAGCCATTCTTGAAGGCCGCTGAAACATGGTAGTCTAGTGGGTTAGTTTGTTACGCACTTTAATCCATTCCACACACAACGTTCTTGGTTTACTTCTTATTTGGCAATTGGTTGATGAACCATTTATTAAGATACAATTTTTACAAAATGAAATTCATTAAGTTTTGTTTAGTAGAAAGTTTTTCTTTAATGAAGTGGTCAAAATCATGTCTGACCCACTTCATGTCTCCTGACATATTGTGCATCTTATGATGTATCTTACTCATGCTGTTCACTTTTCATAATCAACATAGATGAAATTAAAAAATATGATCAGCTAATATTTAAACATAAATATGAAACTAATTAGGCTACGTTTTCTTCAACCCTCTGGCCGATGAATGTGCTTGCGCGTTCTGACGAATTTTTTCCTCCTGACAGTGGAAACAACTTAAAATACTGTCATTTTTGGCCATACTGATAAGTGCAAGACACAATTATAAACCATAAATGGTCTACTTTTATTTGTGTACACTCACAATAACGAAACCTTGTGCTTTTGTAAAATAAAAAAAATAAACGGTGCGCTTTCAGCGGTCTCTCTGCGAGAATCTTTCTGAAACTCAGCAAATACTTATCTCACAAACATGAAACATATGTCTAAAGAAAGCTTGAAATGTCTACTTTTAAATAAAACAATTAACATTTAAAACAAATATTCTCCTGCAATGTAATCTGTATGAAACTAAAGAGATGCAGAGTTTCTCCTGGCTCAGCTAATTATCACTAATGTGATCTATTATTATATTGTAATGTGCTGAGGCCATCTATGCAAAATGGCCTCCAACAATGCCTTAAAAAGCATCAACAAAGGCTACAACACGTATAGTACAGTACATAGAAATTTCATGTCGGAGCGGGATTTGAACGATCCCCTACGCACCTAGGACAACGTCTCGCCTCCTTTGAACACTATCACTTGGGAATAAGATCTCTAGTGTTCCATTAACCTGCTGCGCAGCAGTAACCAGACAGACTCCAGACATAAACGTACACAACGACATTAATGTACATTTATAACACTACTTAGTATTAAATTATTAGTATTACTTTTGCATCACATTACAAGAAACTAGTTAACGCTCCTGTGAGTGTTTCTAATACAGTGGGAGTGACCGTAAAGTTTTGTTATGACTGCTGTTATCAATCAATTTTTTACTCTTTTTGAAAGTTGTGAAAACACTATTGTGGAGTTTTTCTTTTGCTATTTGAGCAAATGGGAACACACAAATATATTTAATGTAGTCTCTCATTCACTGCTATTAGAAGTTTACCCAACTATGATGGCTTCTGCTTCTGAGAAACCCAGAAATGTGAAAAGGGCCTATATTCTGACTTAGTCGGGCGAAGCGACTTATCACACACATTCTCTCTTATTTAGAGAACAACTGTTGCAACTATTTTAAACTGTAGCATCTATGGTTGTAATGTCTGCATTAGGATTTTAAAACCTCAAGTTTCTTCAATAATGGTACCTAGATTATTATTTTTATAGCAATGTACCTACTGAGAGTCCCTATAGTGTACAGCATTAAGAGATTTTACTCTTTTCGATTTTACATCTACCTGAAATATTTTCAAATGAATCAGTAACTAATCAAATTGTGAGATCTATATCAATACTCAGCCCTATAGTCAAAAAACAACACACATATTGATTCTTATGCTAAGCTTAATGTTAAACCATTAGTTGGTCCATGTCTTCCAGGTGTTGATCATCTCGTTAGCCCCATGGACATTCCATCTTCACCAGGGTGACACTTTGCAAGCCGTTGCAATGGGCTTTCCCTCGTTGGCGAGGGAGGGTCATTACTAGCATGCCCTTTTTTTGCTATTTGAGCAAATGGGAACACAAAAATATATTTAAATCTGCAAGAAAATATGATTTTATTGATTTTATTGAAAAAATGAAACTTTTTTCGACTTTCCCATTCATTTTCAATGTGGGGTCTTTGTTCCCTTTATCTCAGTGTATCTCAATGTTTTTTTAATGGGGGAAACATCAAATGGGGTCTGAACGGTTCCCAAAGACAATATGAGGGTTAAATAAGTAAAATGCACCTGCATTGTTTTACATTTTGTGACTTTCAGACGAATAAAAGTGTGTTTCCAGTCATATTTTGTCATTAAAGGTTTCTTAAAAATATCATCTCGTTCTCATGATCCCAGTATCTTGTATCGTCTTGCGAGCTAAGTGTATCGTCACACCCCTACTTATGCAGTGTTGTTTTACATTTGATTACTTTCTATTGATAAAGACCAGTGGCGGGCCGTGCATTTCACACATAGGCCTTCAGTGGGCTATTAAAACTACAGATGTTTTATCTTGTGCGGTTTGCTGGTTATTCTGACTAGGCTTCTAGTACGCTCTCTGACTATCCAATCAAAGGATGTGAAAATGGCGACATTATTGTACGCCAGCTAGATGGCCCCGCTGTCACCAACTCAATCTGATTGGCTGATTAAATCGGAGTGGTTATCTGATTGGTTAAAGCGCAAAGTTTCATTCCCATTCATTTTAAGCTAGTGGCGCCCGCAATATTGATTCTGAAGGCCTCAAGGCAGATTTCTTTGACCTGGCAACACATGATGGCTAAAATATGATTGGATAAAAGCTCTAACGTAAACAAACTTAACTGGAAGCAGCGCAACCAAGAGAAAAAGCTATGAAGTTAAGAAAATAGACTATTGGGAATAATTTAACACACATTCATGGAAAGAATATATTAATTTAAGTCCGTGATTCTGATAGTGATTAGGCCAGCAGAGAAGGCCTTGCTGGCCCTGACGGCCCACCACTGATAAAGACTGTTCCGGATTTGTTTTTTATTTCACAGGAATGCTATATTTGTTAAGCTTGAAGCTGTTCCTAATTACCTCTAAGAGAGAGAATGGAATATGCTGCACACGTTGCTTGCCAATAAATAATGAGTGTTCAATTCATGATACTTTCTCATCTCTCAATTTTTTTTATACTTAAAATACATTGTTAAAAATAGTTGGCCTACTTATTTCGGTGATTAGTATCAGTGATAGTTATTGGCCAATACTGCAATATAGTAGTGTTCAGGTAAGAAAGAAAACAGCAGGTTTATTAGCCTGCTGTCACTTTGAGCAAATGCACAAATCAATATACTTTTACACATGCGTTTTCTTTCTCAATTGTGTTCGTTCATTTAGACACCAACCATCTGTGTTTACATGAATACTCACCAAGACTCAATTTGAAACTTGCGCTGTTTGTGAAGCAGCTTTGTGTGTGCGCTTTGGCTAAAAGCGTGCTCTCAGAGAGCATGCCATTTTAATTTTAAAACCATTCTGTACTTGCAAGACATAAAACGTAGTGATGATGCAACTGACCCGAATGGATAAATGACAATTGTCAACTGTCCTGACAGTGCAGGTCCTAGACTTCTGGGGAGCAACTTTGTGAGTTTTTAAAGCACTGACAGGAGTCACACGACAGCTTGCATGACTGGACAGGAATGTTTATCTTATACATTAAAGTAGGCTACATATAAGAACATTTTAATTTATTAATGTATACTGACACAAACTGAAAATTACATTGCATCATTGGGAATTTCTGTGGACTAATATTGAGTTTTTAATTAATTCATTGTATGGTCAAGATTAATAATATTACAAATATACACACATTCTTTTTGCTCTTGTGCCTTAAGTTTTTGCTGCTTTTTCTTTAATTTTTCTGCTCTGGACTGACTGCTTCGTTTGGCAGCCATATGTCAAAACGCATATTACCTGCTGCACTGCATGATGTTCGAGTACAAAACAGAAATTAAATAAATATAAATTAAGCATAATTTTTTTTTTTCACATGACTCCTCTAAATTTTGATATATAGTGATATGCTACTCTTTGAGAGCAAGGGGGCCCCCTGATGGTTCGAGGGCCCAATGCAACTTGCGTACTTTGCGTATAGGGAGGACCGGCACTGTGTCCTGACAGTTCTTCTAACCCTAATTGGAGTGTGTACCTTTTCATTTTTTAAACGGATGCACTGCTTAATGGAAATAAATGTTATCATCAAGAGGTGCATACATTTTTGGTTAAGATCTTTTATGTTTATCAATTTCCCAGAATTCCCTCAGAGCTGCGATTCCAGTATACCGCTGGTGGCGCAGGAGTTGATGCGCAAGATGATTCAGCGGTTTGCCTTAGAGTATGCATGTAAAAGCCAGGCTCATGAGGGCCTGAACAGCCTGAGTGACAATGAGCTTCTCCCTAAACAACCAGATCCTGATGGGCCCCTGGACCTCACAGTCAGCCGAGATTCTCAGACCTTGCAAGGTAAGCACCAAACCGAATCATTACTTTAATGTAAATCACACCTGTTTTCACTTCAAGAGACGAGCACACCACCATGTTCATACAGATTCAGAAGTTTGTAGCTCTTGTAGCAATTACTAAATAATTAGAAATTTTTCCTTGTTTTCAGAGAAACTTGTCTACTCTGAATAAACAGGGTGAATTTACAGTGTGCAAATATTTGATACATTTTGTGCATTTGCTCTCAAACTTTATTAATTGCTGTTTTTCATGGATTACTTATCATATTAGATGGAGTACTTGACCTCTCTAAGAAAAACACATATTCAGAAAATGAAACAACTGAATGTAAAGTTTCAGGGTGAGTACTTCTCCTTTTCCTGTTTTGTTTACCAAGTTGTGTGTTTGACTGTTTGTCCTTGTCCTATCAAAGCCAGATAATTTTGGTACCGAAATGGTTTTGCAACATTTTGGCCCAGTAAAAAAAAAAAAAAGTTTTTTTCATTTGTATCCTATCTGATCATTTTGTGTGAAATAAATTTTACTACTCATACATTTGATGTGTTTTTAATGTATAATTTAGTGGTTGTTTTGTCGCACTGCCAAAGGGTTGACTCTTTTCTAACTTGTTGGAAGGTAACGTCACGTTTGCCAGCAGTCAGGGGCTTTACTTGTTCCTTTGTGCCACCTGTATTTATTCAGTTGTTTATTTATCTATTCGTTGATTTATGCAGTATTTTCACATGAGAAATAAATTCCTGAGTCTTACAAAATGCATCTGCATTGCAAAGATACTGGAAGTACTCCCATAGACGCTTGTCTTTCTCCACACAATTGACGAGAGACGGTCCTTCCAAGAAGTATCGTTTGCAACCTAAGGCCAAAAACAAACAGTGTTTACCCCCAAACAACTCAAAGGCTTTGTGTTATACAGACAATTGAGAAGCGAGTGATGTTACCAAAAGACAAGGCAGTAAAGGAGTGGACCCTGAGTGCGTCCTGTCATTGGTCCGCTCACCCGTTCGTTTCTCATCCTCCCACCCACCTCCCCTTAGGAGACCAATCAAAGAGGACTATTTGGATCGCAGCTCTGAGTTTGCAGAAGGTTTGCTCTCTAAAGCCTTGAAAGATATTCGGTCTGGATCACTGGACATTCAGAAAGCAGCCATACTATACGGGATACCTCAGAAAACCTTACAGCTCCAGACAGAGGCCTTATCGCCGAAAACAGAGTCGGTTTGGCCAACCAACGACACTCGACTCATCCTGCAGAAGGTAGCAGCATGGGCTCGCTCACAGTCCGAGCAATCTGAAGTAAGAAAATGTAAATTTACATCACCAGAGCACACAGAGCTGAAATTCCCGGCAGCTGTGACTGCCTCATCATACCTTCACCACTTAACCTTGCAGAGGATAGTCTCACAGCTACGGGATCAGAATGGCGGGCCTCTCGCCAGCACCGAGCCAGCCACATCTCCTCAGAGTCCTGCCACTGGGCCAGCTGTGCACATCCGAATCCCTCAGGTACGCTTTAGTGCTCAGCCCAAAGCCCAGCTGGATCTGGCTGGCCTGGTGGATGTTGTGTACCAGGCCAACAAAGCCTCTGATGGCTCCACTGCTTTCAACAAGCTGAAGACCATTCTCCCTAAACAGGGCTTGGTCGAAAGCCACTCAGGCCTCGAGTCACGTCTACTCCAGGGTGACCTGCCACCACTGTGTCTGAACATAAAGAACGGGAGTGTTGGCGGGAGCGTCACTGGAAGTCTAGTTGACTATGGAGATGATGATCGTCGAGACAAGCAGCCACGGAAAAAGCGAGGCCGTTATCGGCAATATGACCATGATATCCTGGAGGAGGCCATAGCCATGGTGATTGGTGGGAAGATGAGCGTGTCAAAAGCTCAGGGTGTCTATGGGGTTCCACACAGCACCCTTGAGTACAAAGTCAAAGAGCGAACGGGCATGCTCAAGACCCCACCAAAAAAGAAGCTCCGCCTTGAAGCGGCAACCTCAGGCTCCGGAAAGTCAGGGACAACAACCAATGCCTCATCTACTGCCTACAAACAGTCTTAACTCAAAACCAAAACCTCAGCTATTTCCTAGAGATGGTTTTAACTAAAACATCGCCTAAACTACAGCCAACAGAAGGGTTTTTTTTTCTTCAACATGCAGTCAGGACCTCATTCAGACTTGGAAGATACACTTGAATCCTCAACCACATGTTAAATGGTACATTTAAGTCACAAAACATGCCTTTAAAAAAATCTATTCAGGGTTTTCACTGTGGATATCTTTATGAATATATATTTAAAATATTGTAAAGCACTGTTGATTTTTAAGTTAATTAATTACAGTAAAACAACTAAGAAATATTCAGGTTTTGTTAATACATAAGCTAATCTCAGCTTAATGATTGTTGTATGCAGCTTTCACACCAATTAGTCTTTGTAGCGACTGGTCATTTCATTTGAAGTCTATCAACAGTATTTTTATGGCGTCTGTGTGGCAAATCTGGTGACAGCATGACTAACATCTTATTTAACTCACCAGTGGGAGATGTCTAACCATATATGCAATGGGTAGATATAGGTCCAAGCTTCCACTCCATCAAAGGAACAACACTATGTAAATATTTTTGACCTATTAATACTTATTGGTACGTTTTGTTGTATAACAGAGGTAACTATATCAGTTTCATGAAGTATTAATGAAGTACATTAAACAGGACTGATAATTGGAGTGAAAGCTTGGACCGTCGACTTTTTGTGGATGAGACTTCCCACATCCTGCACTAATAGTGATTTTTTTTTTAAATAATAAAATACTTAGAATACTTAGAACTCTTTATCCACAACATTGCCCCTTTCCACCCCCCCCCCCCCTGCATATATGCTCAGTAAATTTTATGGGGTAAGTTGGAAATGCAACTTAATGCATGTCAGAATAGTGCACAGGAAAAAATGCTTGATGGGCAGTCTCAGTGAATGTTTGTTTTACACTGAATAATAGATCATATTTATTACTTTGTCAGTAATCAGAACTACTGAAATCCTCACTCAGTACTCTTTGCTGACTTGAATTCTACTCTATAATCTTGTGTTTTTCTTCATACTAAAAACATCCTAGCATTATCTGTCTGCTGTAACCAAAACAGTTCAGGGTCATTTAGCCACTCCACTTACACACTCCATTAATGAAGCAGTTCAGAGTAGGGTGCTGCTGATCTTGGATCAGAATTTTTCCTTGTCCATATTCCATGATGCACTTATCATGGGACAGAAATGCAAAGCCTGATCCAAGTGCTACTCCGAAATGCTTTGTTTATACATCCAGGTTTTTATGGTTATGCTGCTCTTGCTTTGTATTGTTTTTTTTTTCTCATGTTAATGATTACTATAGCTTTTAATGACCTATTATACAACGGTTTCACTTTATGATACTGGTAATTCAACTGAGTCCTTATTTATAGCATGGACCTGTCTTTTTTACTGAGTTTAGAAGCTTGTATAGTTGGAATATAAGATTCAGTTGCACTTTACAAAATATGCACACATACTTGTGATACAGGTTATTGTTGCATACCTGCGATGAAGGATATGGCCATAAACTGACCTTGAATGGCATCTTTTTAGCATAGTTCTGATATCTGATTCACAAGTATACTTGTAGTGCTTTGCAAAGTGTAGCTGAAGCATGTGAATTTTGTGATTGCATATGGAAATGTTCATATTTCCAAAGCTTCAATGTTAATGTGTTTATCTTTGTGTTGTGAATGTTCTGTAAATGGTTTACCTCTTGTTGTTCTTCGATGTTAAAATTCCCCTCTCCCTTAAAACAGATTTACTGATATATTCTTAAATTTAACTCCGATTTATAAGCATTTATCAAACCACCCTGAATGTTCTTCACAGGTCTTAACAAAATTAACAACACAGTGCCTGCTTTTACAGCTACGGCTTCAGTTATTCTGTAGTCCAGTAGCAGTTTTACAAAAAAAAAAAATGTGTATATACTACTGTGGATAGTATATAAAATCTGTATTGTGGATTTATATACCGTTGCCATAATTACCAATGTAACAGTTAAAATGTTCTGTTCTATTTCTCGGGGATAGATATGTTGCAGGCACAGTTTCACTTTTAATGTAAAGGGTGGTCATGTAAGTGTTAATATCATGCAGATTCTTTTAAATCATATACATATATTGTCAGTGCTGCACTCTCATATTTTCATTATATGGGATACTTTTAGGCTCCCTATGGAGAATGTTGGTCCCCATTATTTCACAATGCTGTTCTAACATCCTATTCGTGTCCTGTATAATTTTAGTCCAAAAAAACATTTGTATTCTCAGGGTAACAACAGTCCTAAAAAACATAGAGCATGATTGTGTTAGAACGGTTTGTTAATATCAAAATAAGGGCCCTTGGGATTCTGTTATAGAGCCAAAAATGGTTATTCTAAAGCCAATTTGTTTTCTCCCAAATTGTGTTCAGCAGAGGTTATTGATGAGAGGCAAAATATAAAATTATTTAAATATTTAACTTTTTTCCCCCATTTCGAAACAGTTTGGCTTGATTATAGATGGATCATTAAATGGATCAATATCACCAGTTTAGGCCTTTCTTTTAATTTCATATTCATAACGGGTTCAGGATATTAATAATTTTGCAATCAGTTATTTATGCATATATCTGCTGCACTAAGATTGATTTTGTACTATTCCCTCTAATTCTAATATATAATTGTATTTGTGTTATTTTTTTCGATGTATCAGAATATGAAGTTTAAACATTGTGTTGGTTTTGTGTTGAAGCACTTTGTTGCTCTTGCACATTCATATGTGAAATGCTTTACTGCACTTGCATGCATAAGTGAGTTCCTTGTCCTGTAATGTTCCTCAACATGTGATGTTTTGTTTTTACCCCAGGCAGGTTAAAATATATTTAATCTTTTGACTTTTTGATCAACTTCAAATGGGGGAAAAACTGGTCCTTTCAAGCATTTATTTGTCTGAAATATTTATATTTGGTGTGGTCTATTTTTTAACATTTCAGGATTAGGATAAGGCTAATCAAAGAAAAATTTGAATCGATTGTAATAAGATGGAATACTGAAGGCATATTACTCCAGTGTGTTTTTGACTATATTGTATTAAACGATACATTTAAAAATATGCCATTTATAGTTTTTCAAACATTCTCTAACCCCTTAACAAATCTGTTACCTTTTGGGGTTGTTGTATTTTATTTTCAAAAGACAGCATATTGCCTGCAATTGTTGTTGGTTTGTAATTGGATTTGTCATGAGACGCGTTGATTTATCAGGAAACAAAATTATTCAGGTTTGATTAATATAATTGTCTATATACATAGTTTTCCTGAGTTGTAAGCGTTACTACAATCGCCATCCTTTGCCTTCAAGTTACCAATAAAAAATGTTCCATGTACAGAGTTGTTTGTTTTTTCTGTGGCCTTGACACATTTGTAATTCTGCATATATGTATAGATAACATATTTACAATGCAATGTTATATTAAGCTATTTAAGCTATGCAAGCTTTATAATTATTATGCAATATATCTTTACAGTAGGATTTGGTAATTCCTTTAAACCACTTAAAATGTATTAATCATCATCACAGAGTTAAAAGAGGTGAGCGGGTTAGCTCGGTTCACGTTTATGAAAATTGATTTTGTCAGTGATTGAGTAATGACTTAACCTAATTTATTTATGTAGTTCCTTAGGGCCAAGTGTGGAAGACCAGTCCAGGCTGGGGAAGGAAGATTATTCTAAAGCTCCAGAGGTCTGGAGAATCACTGTGTTGGAGAAGGTCCTGTCTTTGCTTTGTTCCCATCATAGACTGCTACTCTATCATATTTTAAAGGATGTGCAGGAAGATTACAACATCTCTGTAACTATGCGGGATGCTCACAGGCGACAGTTTAAGGCCGGATCCCTCTGCTGCCATGCCGATAAAGAAATGCTTAATGAAGCCCCAACACTTTCATTAAGTGACTGCTCCATAACTGCTGACATTTGTTGCAGAACGGCTAGTAGACTTCCAACATGTGCATTTTCTCCTCTATGCGTCTGTCTGAGTAACATTCATGGCCATTGCTGCCAAAATACATCCATGGCCTGTGTTGGCCAAGACATCTGTTCTAACACCACTGTTTGTTGTACTCACTCAAAACTACCCTCATGGCAGCATCAGCACAATGGTGATCATACCTACATTTCTCATACAAGAGGTGCCATAATCACCCCTCAGGGTGATTGTAACTCTCATAATAGATGCAAAGGAAGCCGGAGCCCCTCCCCTCCACCACTCTCACCAAAGCCTGTGGACCTGGACTGTAAAATGGCTGTCAAGTCCAGTATCTTCCACATTCAAGACTGTAAGGCCCTGAACATGGCACCTCCTTCTCTCCTACCTCACAGAACTGAAGAAGATACAGCTTTGTACTCTAACACTTCTCTTCATGTGGGATCTCCTGATGAATTTTGCAAAGAGGTTGTAACGTTGCATACACATGCAGAGAAGGAGAATGACCACCAGTGTGGCTCTTTTATAGGAGATCTAATGGATAGAGTCACTGAAAAGCTCAAAAGTATCCAACCTTCAGAGAAGGAACAAAATCTTCTTACCCACGCTTGTCAAATCTCCAAGACAAGAGATGACACGCATTTGACTGAGATTATAACAACCGTGCTACACAACAGTAGTGACAAAGATTACAACCTCAATGAGCTTTTACAACAGCATGTAGACACAGAACCGCAATCCCCTCAGACACGTTCTCGTATGAGATTGGAAACTTTAGTTGCCATGAGCAAGTCACCTGACCTTCCATCATCAAGAAGACAAAGCCTACAAATCAAGAGAGATCTGGCCAGACTTAGCCCATCATATTTCAAGAGGAACATGGGCTTTGAAAGAGATAGCTGCTTAAAAAACATTAAACCTTCGCAGCTTACATATTCCGTTGTTGAAAAATCTGAATGCAGAAAGTTGGACAGAGTTTTCACGGACCCTGTAAAAGATGCCATAGAAAACCTGACAACACATGCACAAAGTGAAAAGATGGCAAATAATCAAGAGAGCCAAGAAGCTCAACCCCAACATGTATGTCTTGAAGAACCACTTCCTTCTGATGAAAGGGTGCAATCACAAACAACTGATAGTGACCAGAAGGTGAAAGTGAAAATCCATAAAGAGAACAATATGACCGTTCAAGTTGGAAGGTCAAGACGAAACATCGTACCACCACAGCGTTTCTCTTCCTATGTCACTGAGCCACGAAAGATGTATTTTGCAGCCTGTTTTTCAGAGAGTATATTCACCAAGCATTCCCCTAATGACAGTACCTCAACAGCTCTTGGCTTCACAGAAGAAATTGCCTGGCCAAGTGATAAATGTGACGATCAGCCATTTCAAACTGTGGATAAACAAGACTGTGTTGTGCCACAGAACATAGCTTCACAGAGATATGAGATTTTATCCAAAAACGAGCCACTATCTGAGCACAAGAATAATATAAGGAATCCTGATAAAGAGAGTGTAAGAAAAAGGAAACTATGCCAGAATTCCACCTCACCTTCAAAAAGATCTAAACGCCTTAGAACCAACAGTCTAAACACTGACTCACACAGTCCTACTGAAACTATATCTAACTTGACTACCACTGAGAATGCACAACGGGCTAAAGCAAGCCCGTCTGGACTGAAATATGATAGTCCGATAAAGCTCATGTTTGTTTCCTCTGTGACAGGGGAAGATGGTGTAAAATATACACTCAAAGCAGCTGCCTCTGGCTCAAATTCACATGAAGAGATGTTTGATCCATGTGTGGAATCCTCATGGGCAGGCAGTGCCATAGATGAACATTTCCAGGATTCAGTCCTTGAATCTGAGCCAGGGAGAACTATTGAGCGTGGTGGTAACAAGTGCTCTTCACCAAATGTGGTTTCACTTGATGCATTATTGCCTAGTTGTTCAAACAATGAAGGTGAAAACCAAGCAACACTACCAACTGTACATCAAACAACTCCAGTAAAAAGGCGCCCTGGGCGCCCCAAAAAAATAGGACCACATATTGTGAAGTCTGTGAAACGTCCCATTGGTAGACCACCGAAACCAAAAACAACAGACTTAAGTTCTTCAACAGGTACAACCGATTCCAACGCAGTGAATCATAGAACAACAGAAATGTCTTGTAAGGATGATGGAAACAAAAATCTAAAAATCACCATTGTGTATGGAAGATCAAGAAGGGCAAGGAGAGTAGTTTCTGAAGATTTGGGTAATTTCCCAGGACAGCAACATGTTTATGACGTATGTAATGGAGGCACGTACAGTAAAACATGTTCTGGAAAGACTAGTGATCAAACAACCAAAGATCAGTTTAAAGATCTTAATTTTGTTATGCCTATTGAAGACAGGAAATGCGTCCATTCTAGCAGCAACCTCAAATGTCAAAGACTGAGTGACACAGCTGTGTCAAGAAAACCAGGAAGACCTCCCAAAGTAAAAATTTCTGGGATCTCTGTAACTGTCACCACAGGGTCACCAAGACAAAGAAAGATACACATGAAAAGGGACACAAAAGATTCACATCTGCTCAGAAGGACTGTTCTCGTTGAATTTCATCCATCTTCATCCAAGAAAATCGGCATTCCTACTGACATTCACAAGGATGCAGAGGATCAACTGAAAGAACATAATCGGAATACCCGAGGGCAGCTCATACCAGTGAGACATTCTGTTAGAGAGCGGAAACCCTCCATTCATTTGCTCCACTCTGTTGCTACTGCCAGATCCTGTGCATTGGTCCGCAGGTCCCGAAAACTACTGCTGAATAAGGCTAGCTGTGAGGCCAGCCAGCATACAAAGAACAGACTAGAGGAGCCCCCAGACAATGCACTTTCCATAAAGACTAAGAATGTCAGTTGTGTACAAGACATTGTTCGTTTTTCTGCAGTTTCAGTGGACTCAATTTTCTCATCAAATGAGGGTTTCAGGTGGTGGCCCACCTCAGCATCACCTGAGACCTTAAATGAAGAGTTCGCTAGGAGGATCAGACGGATATCCAATACTTGGGTATCAGATGTCGTGGAAGATAATTCAGGAGAGATTAAAACTGATCTTAAACCAAAAACATGTGAAAAGCTTAATGGTTCTGCTAAGAAGTCTGCTTCTGCCATTAAAATGCTTTTTGAGAAAAACTATAATATGGAGAACCTCTGTACCTGGTTTATGCAGTCCACAGAAACTCAACCCCTTGCCATTGTAAAGAAGACCACTGCAAGAAACTCCAAGGATGTCTTTCATTACAACCTCAGCAGACCCAATTGCAAAGTGAATGTTTGCCCAAGTCCACAAGCAGAGCGGCTCAGGAAACATGTCAAAAAATTTGCTAAAGTTGTCCCAAAGAGTCCGTCAATGCACAAACAAGCACAAGAATTGCTGTCCAAATCAACAAGATCACAAGCCAAGAGAAAGCTTTTTAACACATCACTTAAACTGAGGCATGACGTTAGGCAGCAAATGTCTAGGTCTACTGGCACATGGGTTGTCTACAGAACAGCTCTGCTTAGAGCAAGGCTAAAGTTTAAAACCAGGCCCAGGATAACATTAGATCAAAAAGTATTTTGTGAACAGATGAGGACAATGACTTCAGGTGCTAAGACTCTAGAATTATTGAAAGAAAGGCCTAACTTGGTAGACAAGACATCCAGACCAGTCATGAAAGTTCAAAATGCATTAAAACTTCTAGTCAAAACTCCTCAGAAAATGATTGCCAACATTTCGAAGCAGAACAGGATCTGCTCCAAAGCTTGGAGTCCAGAGTCCCTAAAGGAGTGCAGGGTGTTTCTGAAAAAGATCAACTCCCCAAACACAAAGTCAACGACAGAGGAATGTAACATTTGCACAGTAAAGCTCTATGATGTCTCGGAACAAGAGGGGAATGAAGATGTTATGGTGGGAGAGACACTTAACTCTCCAGTACAACTGCCCTCATCCCCAAAAAGCCAGAGCAAGGGAGGAAGAAAAAGAGGCAAACAGAAAAGTTGCAGCACAAGTCTCTCTCCCCCAACAAAAATGCTCAGACAATCAAGGAGCAGCAGGGGTGTTCTGGGAGCAAGGTGGTGTGACTTTGTGCTCGGTAAGTCTTTAAGCATTATTTCTTATTACTCCTGAAACATACTTTATGCAAGTACGCAAAAAATGGTGCGTTCTAGCTGCACAGGCTTGGATTTGAGCATCATGACAGAAGTTTGAAGAGAATCTTTCCAAGTCATACTTGACTGAATAATAACCCATCCAGTTTAATGTCAAATATATTTGAATGTAATGCATTTGCTTATGTACTGAGATTTGTTACCACCAGATCAATGCAACAGCACATCTATGTTCAACCCGACTGTGTTGACCTAGCGCTTCTGTCTGCATACTGACGTAAAGTATGTTTCTAGCCTCCGTAAAGAATGTTTTGATATTGGATTTAATGTTTTTTTTTGTGTGTGTGTGTGTGTTGATTCTGGGAGTGTGGATTGTCTGCTGTGTGTGTGTGTGTATGTGTATGGTAAAGTTTTTTTTTTAAATGGCATGTTCTCTTTGTAGTCTGTATTTTCTTTGAAAACTCAATTGTCAATTTGTGCTTTACAGGGTCATTGAAATAACTTGGGACCAGTTTTTGCAAGATTTTTTGAACTTTAACAAAAGGTGCCTTTCAACAGTGGTCTGGCTGAGTATCACAAGCATTATGACACACAACCTCTGCAAGCATCATGTAGCAAAGAAAAAAAAACTAACTTTAAGACACTTGTTGCACTATTTAAGCTTATGTTGTGTTTTTATGTTTGTAAAATGATTTATTTTTCTTTTGAAATCTTGTTTGAATTTTACTTTTGGTGCAGTCCAAGAGAAGTAAATGTCTTCTAGTTACATGGAATATCGAAGGTTACCTGAGCAGTATGCTGTTTGGTTTGCCCAACCTGTGATTTGAATCTCGTAGCAGAATTCTGCTTTAAGGCTAACTTTTGTGTAATTCTGGAGAAGACCAGTTCATTTCATATTTCTTGATATTTTGTACTATTTTGTGTTGTAACAGCTCTTTAAATGGGATAATTGGCAAAAATGTGTTTTTTTTTTTTTTTTTTTTACTTTACAATGTAGATATTTTAAAGTTTGGAATGTTTCAAATGGAGTCGTCTTTTATGTGCTGTAATTAAGTCTGTAAACTTGACTTACAACTGCCCACTCGAAACGTACTCGTAAAGCATTATGAAATTTGAAGGTGATAGTAGCATCTCCGATCCTTTTATTGTCAAATGTAGTGTGCTTTTACCCTGTATTTATGGAAACCTTTTACAACTTATGTGAATTTAGATTGTTTGTTTGCCAAGTTGTGAAAAATCATTTAAGCATTAATTTACATCCAGGTTTATGTTCTTGTTGCACTTCCAAATCCCAACTGCTACCCATTTTTTCTTATTTCTGACAACCATTGTTTGTATTTTTGGTGCAATGTTTTACTCTGAGAAAGATGCAAGATTCTATTTTCCTTTCTTTTAAATTAAAAAGCTTTTAAGATCATCCAGAGGCAAATATGCTCCACAAATTTCTTGAATACAAAAAAGAAAATTGTGATCTATGACACCTACCTCCTGAAATCTACTGGTAAGGCATGGTAGTTCAGCCTAAACGGATTACCCATTGTAACCATATTATTTTAGGCTTCTACCAAGAACATTTAAACTGGTTATACAAAGCCTTTGTTTATTTAAATACTATTTTGGTAGCTCTAGTTTTACATCTGTTGTTTGTTACCAGTCTGCCCCTTGAGTATGTTAAAGGTTGAAGTCACCCTACCGTGGTTTTAGGTTTTGTTGAATGTCACAATTAATTTAGGCTCCTTGTAACAAGCTTGGCTTGCATTTGTGCAATGTTTAGTCAGTGCTACACTGAAACCATCTTCGATGTATTTCGATGCATAATTTGATTTGTACTTTGAGAAATTGGTTTGTTTTTATATATGACAAACTAGATGCTATGAGATTTAATCCCTCGTGTCTAGATACTTGTCAGAGGCATTTGTTCGGAACCTGCTGAAGACACTCCAGTTCTACCTTATACATATCTAGTGCCAACATTAGGCTTCTGCACAAGCACGTGTAACATCATCCATCTACTACTTTACGGCATCAATAACCATTCAAAGTACTGGAATCATTCAAAAGGTGTGGCAAAAGTGCAGACAACCAAGTTAAAATGGTGCATTATCTCTACCTATGCCAACCGTATGCTGGAATTGGAGCTTGTTATGGAAATTGTCAGGAGGCCTTATGTATATAGTCTTACAATGTTCAAATATGCCATTTAAAAGTTTTGGCCACTGTAAACTTGTTACATGGTGCTATATGTTGTACATACACAAATTATGTACACATTGTATTTTCTGTGTTTTTATACTTCAAAGTTGTCTCAATCACTAGAACAATAAAAGCTCTTGCAAAGTGATTGTCCTCCTGTCAGAGTAATTGTTAGTTTTAATCATTTTATTCAGGTAAAAAAAAAAAAAAAAAATGCATACAAATGAAAAGTAACTTATTTGGAAATGTGAGCCAGCTTCTCAAACAAATTTCAAATATTAACTATTGACATGCACCAATTGATCCAATATTTAGTTCATAAGGATACATTTTCTTAATAGTAAATTACAAAAGAAAGGGATGGTTTTGCCCACTTTTTTCCTGTGTATTTTTAAACGGCCTCCAACAAGTAAATATATGTTAACATGACTCCTTCCCAAGGACAACCACTTGAGAAGTACTGCAGATGCTGCATTCTAACAGACAAAGACTAAGGAGTCAGAATCATTGTTAAAGTACACTAAAGATTTAGCAGCATGTAATTTCTCAGATAAATCTGAAGTGGCTGTAGGATGCCATAGGAAGGACAACTTTCATCAAGTAACCCACTCTATGAACCATTGGCCTCCTGGTTCATGAGGGCAGTCAGATCCTGCTTGGTTTTATCCAGAGCAGCCATCTTGGCACGGCGACTTGGTCGCACTGATGGAGGCACTTCTGGAACATTCTCTTCATCACTATAGAAAGACGACAAACACCACAATCGATAAACAACATGCAAAAGGGGGGAAAATACATTTGAGATTAAAGGTCCCATGACATGAAAATTTCACTTTATGAGGTTTTAACATTAATATGAGTTCTCCTAGCCTGCCTATGGTCCCCCAGTGGCTAAAAATGGTGATAGGTGTAAACCAAGGCCTGGGTATCCTGCTGTGCCTTTGACAAAATGAAAGCTCAGATGGGTAGGGTGACCAAACGTCCCGTTCTCCCAGGACATGTCCTGTCCTGGCCCTAATAACAATTTTCTATCCATACAGAGGGGGCATACTTTAAATGTACTGAAATTAATAAGGAATCTTTGAGTAAACTTTGAGTATCATTTGAGTATCTCATTGCCGGGCCGAGTGTCCTGGTTTTCGGTTATCAAAATATGGTCACCCTACAGATGGGCCAATCTAGAATCTTCCCTATATGTCATCATACGGTGAATGGTTACCCCCCTTTTCTCAGCTTTGCCCGCCCAGAGAATTTGGAGAAAATGGATTGTTTATTTTCTTCATTCAATTCAGTCGCAATGTCAGCACAGGCTTTACAAACAGACTTTTACGATATGGATTCGACAGCACCGAATCAGTGATTTCTGATGTGTAGCCAACTCAAGATCACAGACTTTCTTTCTAAATCCTTTAATACTGTATGTATCAGTGAATCAAGCCAGTGAATAAACGATCAACTTCACATTGTTTCTCTTTGTAGTTTAAAATCACAATTTAAATAACATTTGTTTCTTGCTACTGAGCGAAAGAACTCTTAATAATGTTTGAAGCAGTCAATCACACGTCGCAAGTGCACTTGCCCAAACCCGTTATAATGAATGACACCGTTATTCTGCACAACGAAGCTCTTATTGCATTCATATTGATGTTGTGTTTGCTGTAAGTTGTGGTCAAAGCATTTTGTGAGCGAAATAGCGCTTCAATGACGAGATTACTGCATTCCTGCGATCAACAGACTGTCTGTCTACTCGATACTCATCACTACAGCCTTTCATGTAATGGGAAAAGATATAAAAATTATGCTATAATCAACACTTTCACGATTCGTTCTTGACAGCTGTAATTCACATGTAACACGCTTTTCATTCAAGCCAGAATAGAAAAATGCCTTTTATTTCTAAATTATGACATTTTATGATTTAAAAATCAGACTAACAATACAAGTACACCTCGGGAAACAAAAATAATTAAAAAAAACCCACGTCATGGGACCTTTAACAAAAAAAACAAGATATGGAACAAACCTTTCATCAGAGGACTCTGCTTTACTGGTTTTCTTTCCATTTATTGCAGTGGAAGCTTTTTTCTGACCTGAAAAACAAACTAAAAGCTAAATACAACAATCATAAAAAAAAAAAAAAGAAGAATATTCCAATTTATCAAATGAAATTACACTGTACCTCTTTTTGCACGTTTAGGTTTAGTCTCATCTTTGTTCACCACCTCTGCAAGGATGCACAGATAGGTTTGTTAATGTAACAACTACTTTAAGTAATACAGGTATAACCGTATTAATGGCCAATATTTGCCTCCAAGAGTTTTTACCTTTACTATACAAATACAGTGAACGGTCCATTTACAATACTTGAATTAAATTAATTGAGAATAATATAAAATTTTTCAGTTGTAATCCATATACATTAAGTCATAAGTTAGCCTACATAAACATAAATGATATAAAATACTACACAATGTAACTTTTGTTCAAAATTAACTATTTAAATAAATACATTGAGTCAATACATCAATTCTTCTTCCAGTCTGATTCACTATGGTAAGCCTATTGTAAGAGTTTATATTTTAGACTGGGCGGGAAGGTTTTTATGGGAAATTGCATACATGCGCATATCCAGCTACTTTTATGCGTGTATGGTGTAGGAGTGCCATGGGTGGGTTGTCATAAGAGAGAAAGGTTTGAACGGAATAAAGGAAAGTCTGCTGCCAAAGAGAACGCGACAGTGCTCGTAATTAAAGTAGTCATGAAATAAAAAATTACCCTGTTTATTTTGATGGCACACATTACTAGTATTGTGGTGAACAATTCATCTGTGCAAGTTAAAACACAGGAAAAAAATCAAAACATGAAAATGTACTTCCGCTCTGGAATGGCGTTCCTTCTCTAATGACATCAGTTTGATGGCTTGGGTGGAAAATGCTTAATTCAACCCCTCCAACCGCCAGTCTGCTTAGTGAGGGATGGAGAGGAGGTGTGCCAAAATAAATCTCTGCCCTCTATTCAATATTCCATTTCACTTGGAACTACATCACAACACTGAAGTCGGTTTCAACTTCCGGTTCACAGGGACTTTAAATGTGAATCAACATTGGCTTGGCTTTTCAGAGATGGCGAGAACTGGGATTTGAAATGACGTAAAAGTGATTATTTTGATTACTCAAAAGGTGAGTAAGGTATTTTATTGAACAGATAAATTGCCATATGTAGCTCTCTAATGGAGTTCATTGTATTGTGAAGGGTCATTTCATTATGGTTGTTATAGCGCTGTGCTGGAATTTATCTATAAGGAAGTACCATGTCTATTAATTAGTATAGCAACAGCAAGATCTTCAGCTAGTCAGCTTAAAAGGGATAGTTCACAAAATATTTTTAATTCTGTCGTCATTTACTCACCAAGTTGTTCCAGACCTGTATGAATTTCTTGTCAGTAACCAAATGGTTGATGGGCCCCTAGGGTGACCATATTTTGATTACCGAAAACCAGGACACTCGGCCCGGCAATGAGATACTCAAAGTTTACTCAAAGATTCCTTATTAATTTCAATACATTTAAAGTACGCCCCCTCTGTATGGATAGGAAAAGAGGGCGTTTGGTCACCCTATGGGCCCCATTAACTTCATAGTATTTATTTTCCATACTCTGGAATTCAATGGGGTATATCAACTGTTTGGTTACACACATTCTTCAAAATATCTTCAGTGTGCCATTTTTGGAACAACTTGAGTGTGAGTAAATTACTATTTTCATTTTTGGGTGAACTATCCCCTTATGATCTTTTCCATTTCAACTGGTTATATTTCTTAAGCAAAGTAGTGAAAGTTATGAGTAGTAGGATAATCTCTTTTTTTAGATATGAGAAAGAACTATTAATGTCATGCAGTGCCGAAATTGTCTGGCGATCACCAGACCAAGCTCAATTTAAGATTGAATATCTGTCTGGGGAGTCTACTCTGTATTTTCTACTGCACAAGAAGCGTGATAAACGAGCATAAGTTAAATGACTACGCAATTGGATAGTCCTTCAACCAATCAGACCACAAGAGGTGTGCTAAACGAGCATAATTCAAATAACCCTGTATACAATTGGATAGCCCTTCAACCAATCAGACCACAAGAGGCGTGATCAACAAGCAACGACCCATCGCTTCTCTATCCGTCATCGACGTGTTAAACCCGCCAATAGCGCGCCAGGTGGATAAGCCAGTCTGTGATTGGTTCCCGCAAAAGTGTAACAGAAGCAGTAGAAATTAATGTACAGGTTTCCAGACGGAGTTGCAGGGCGAAATCAAATCGCCGGCAGATCAGGCTGGGTTTTCCCAGTCTAGTGCTGAAGCACAAGCGAAACAATGTAACAAAACCGCATGCATTTTGCAGAAGAACAAAGTGTACTTTAAAATATTTTAATTGAAGCAACTGAAAAGAATGAATCTGAACAAATTAACTAAATTAATTATCAAAATTAACCAATATTAGCTCAACCATCAACCCTTTCCTCTGAGACAGAATACATATGCAAAACTATAGGAAAGAACAACATTAGATGGATAAATAATTACACTAATAAAAACCTTTACTAAGGGATAATTTTTCTTTTGTGCCTTCAGCACAATACATTTCTGAACCTAGTGAGAGAATGGTTAGCTTGCTTGCTAGTACCTCCAATATTGTCATCCAAGTTAAGCAAAGTTGTGTCCTGGTTACTGGCTGATTTGGAACAACGATCCCCACTTAGCTGGTTACAAAGCTTCTCAATAACCCTTGTACAGTACTTATCTTTCACTTCCTGTAACACACACACAATATGAAGAGACAGAGATCACTTGATGGATCATAAATAATTGCATACATTAATGAAATATCCCATCAGTTAGACTGGCATTAATTTCTCATCCATTTCTGCTTAATCGGTTGTTTTTTGTGTTATCCATTGCTGCTCTCCAACCATTTAAAATGTTCACAAAAAAAAAAGAAGTACCTGTAAAATGTCTTTTAACAGTAGTTGCAATTCATTGTTGGCAGGTCCAGGTTCAGTGTTAATCTCCAGCCAGCTGAGAGTTTTACAGTAGAGACGCACCTCAGGAGCAGAAACGTCTCTTAAGATCTCATTACAAACACGCACTGCCAGGGAGTCATGTACAGACACAGCCTGCAAAAGAGGAGTTTGATAATTTACATTATATTAACATATTAAAGTTCTTTGAACAAAACCTGTTACTGTCATTACTGTAAGCGTGCAAGCAAGTTTAAGTGTACCTGTATGGCAGCAGGTTGCACAAGAGCACTGGGTCGTGTTAGTTCAACAAACAGTTCAGCCACGTTGGATGTGTCTACCTCAGACAATGGAGAGGTTACAGGAGCGTTGAACAGAGTTCTCATTGTTGGCAGAAAACTCTCCTCCACACACTCTTGATTTGATCTAGTGTACAACAATTACAGGAACAACTGTAAATATCTGGCTGTGCAGTTACAACAGTCTTTAATGCTAATAGCACCATTATAATTCAGACATACATGTTACATTAAAGGGTTAATTCACCAAAAAAAATGAAATTTCTGATATTTGATGATATTGAAATTCTGATATTTGTTCTATAGATGTGTGTTGATTTATGTTCATATGCAAATAAAAGGCTAAATTAAACCCTTTTACCAAAGTAGGGCTGCCCCCTAATCGTTCACCAAGTGTTAGTCGACCAAAATTGTATTAGTCGTAGAAAAAAAAATAAAACTCCTGAGGAAGTCATGCAGTCTGTGAGGGACAGATCGTTTACAGCATGTTGTTGTGGTAATTATATTACGTTATTCAGGAAGTCCAAA
Organism: Gobio gobio; assembly: GCF_949357685.1. NCBI lineage: Eukaryota > Metazoa > Chordata > Actinopteri > Cypriniformes > Gobionidae > Gobio > Gobio gobio. The sequence goes on along the minus strand of NC_137099.1, from coordinate 25,858,448 downwards.
CGTTCGCCTATTATCCATCGACCTTAAATATGGCTTATTTTTAAACACGCAAGAAGCAACTTTACATAAACTCTACCCTAGATAAATATGCACTATTATTAAGTGCTGTCACAGACGCTACAGTGTTTTTTTTTACAGTCTATGAAAAATATCTATAAAAAGTTTGAAATGTCTACTTTTAAAGCAAACCATTTCAAATAAAAAACAAATAGGCTGATCCACTCACTCAACTGTAAACACTGCACGATGGCAAGTGGAACTACTGGTTTAATTCAGCCATGTTTGAACCAGAACCTGATTCAGAAGAAGCAAAGATTGAATTATACAGGCTCATACAAGTCGATGTATAACTTAAATTTTATGTATAACTCTTTATGATTAGTCTTTTGCGTGACTACGTTATCAAACAGCTAATAATGTGTTGCTAATGTTACACAAACCATGTTCCCATTCTGCAACTTGAAAACAGTATTCACACAAAGCGTTTTTCCATTCCACTACATACTTTTCCATTGTTTTTCAATGTAAACATGTGCTAGATGGATGACTAACCGTTGCACTTGCATCTTTTTGCAGCAAAAAAAAATAATAAATTGGCAGTGAGCAGTCATACAGCGCTATATGGGCGTGGGACAGGTGGAAGTACCACTGAAAGCGGCCGACATCCAGGCGCAGCTCCTGGAGCGTCACAAGTGAATTCAAAATGTAAAAACTAGACGCGATAGAAGCGAACTTTAAGCTCAATTCACGTAATATATAAATTAATTAATATAAACTTGTGATTAGTCAACTAATGGCATAAATGAATGACTACTAGTCAACTAAAAAAAAAAAAAAAAAAAAAAGGTTCTCTAGTTGGGGGCAACTGTAATAAAGTGAACTGGTTTCTTCAGAAGACTTAAAGAGATTGTAGAAGTAATCCATATGAATCAAGAATTCTAATTTATGACCCTTTTGAAACATTCAGGTTTTGGTGGAATTAATTTTCAATAGTGTGACTGAAATCTCTCAGGTTCCATTAAAAATGATAATTTGTGCTTCACAGATGAATGAAAATCACAGGAGTGTGAGTAAATAACAGAATTTTCATTTTTGGGTTAACTACCCCTTAAATTACTCAAAACATTTACACGATTTTTGCTCAGGTGTTTAAGTGAGGGGTGGGGGTGGGGGGGTGGGGGGTTCCCTACATGTATACCTGCTGGCCCGGGCATATAGCTGTAAGAAAACCCCCAGGCAATGCCGTAGTCTTTGGTCATCCTCCGTAACAGGATTGTACCACAATAGCACCAGACGGGACAGCAGCTTTGGACTTAGGATTCTTCCACAGTACATCAACTTGGCCAGACCCTCTGCTGTCTCTGTGCGGAGCTCACAGACCTGAAAAATTTAAATTAGGTTTCATTTGGTACATCATTTGCAGTACATTTACACTACAACCCGTCAAAATAAGAGTTGTTTAACTTGAAGAATCTCAGACAGTAATATATTACTATTGTGCAATAGAACGTACTTCTCAAAATAATTCAACAATAATAATACAATTCCTTTAAACATTAAGGAATATAATTTTTGTCCATGTTTTATTTTTGTGAATTTTTGTTGTGCAGCACCAAAAAATAAAAGGATAATTTATTTCAATTTGATAAACATTCATTAAAATGTTAGGTATGCATTCATTTGATTAACACTGTTGTTGATAATATATTTGTATTAAATCATAAAAGACAATTTTCTGAATCAAATACATTTCATAGGTATCTATTATTCTTCAATTGACTTTTTTTTTGACTACTGAAATTTGAATAAACAAAAACAAATGGTTTCAAGTTTGTTATAATAAAACATTTGTTCAAAAAAAAAAAAAAAAAAAAAAAGTCATTAAAGGGTAACTAAACCCTAAACCAACTTTTTTTAGTTAATGATCTGTAATACTGGGGCTTTATTAATGCTGTTCATTGATTCGAGTAAATGTTTTGACATTTGAGTATAAAGTGTTTTAATTCTATAAAATATGGTGTAAAACCGCCAAAGTGCTGCCCTCTTACGCCGCATTCACACGGGGCTTCGGCGTCAACGCTTGATGGAGGGCGTGGCTGAAGCTTGGTGCCTGACGCGACCGTCATAGTGACAACAGCTAATCACATTACTTGCCGCTTGGACCACAACACAACACAAAAAAAGCGCCTTTTTTGACAGCTAGTCTGTGAGACTATTTTGTGTATGAAAACTGATCACTTTAATATTTGATTCCTCATTTGGCTGGGGGATAGCGCCTATTTGAGCCACACATGATATGATATGCTGCTGTCATTCAATGACAAACAGAGTACACGGACGGAATACAAGCATGATACATTCCAGATTCTCCAACCGTCTCTGCCACCTCCTTCCAGGCCTGGTCTCTCCAGTTTGTGTCCCGGTATGTAAATAATGATTGGTAGTAAAGGACCGGGTGATTATCCACCGCAATTATTAGCTTTTCCTCCATTTTAGATCGTTCTTTACTCTTCATTCACTCTTCATTCACCGGTGTTTTAAACGAACGCGATTGGCTAGCGTCTGCTCTAGGATATTTGCATAGGGTGATCTGATTGGATGACGCCTGCGTTGGCGCTTGAAAAGTTGAGAAATCTTCAACTTTTGCCGCTTGCAACGCGAGTGAAGCGCCGCGACGGAACCCACAATTCAGTTCGGCAACGCATGACGTCACCCATTCAAAGTAAACGAGAAGCGTTGACGCCGACGCCCCGTGTGAATGCGGCGTTAAGGTTGAACGGTGGCTACTGCAGTTGAATTTTCCTATTGGACGTTGTGGTACATCGTGACGTAGGATGGTACCTCCAACAGCTCACTATCTGCGCCCCTGGCACGAGCTCACCACACCCTCAGAAATGTTTCCCCCAATCACACGATGAGAACGGCTTCACTCCAGAATGAACTGTCATGTTACATGAAGTAAACATTATGAATGAAACTCACTTGACACTTGCTTTAACATTGTATTGAAGAAAATACGGTTAAATAATGCAGTTGTCAGTACACGTCAGGCTTTTCTTGCGATATTATTGCCGCCCGTCATGTGTACAGATAATTTTCATACATGAGACGCGCTTTCAAACCCTGACACGCAAGTGGTTGCCACGGACGCAGATAGATGAGGTCAGTTCTCTTGCGCGGCTGCTTCACTAGCATCGTCGGCATCGGGAGTTAACGCAGTTTGAGCAGCGGCTCGCATTGATAAGGCTCCGGGTTTGTGTCTGTTACAGACAATCCACCCTCCTCCACTTCAGGTGAAGGTATGAGAAATGACCGCTCTGTTGCAAAGCTGGCGTCACTCCAGTCATTCTCCATCTTTGCGACTCGCGAGTCTGACAGCTGTCAGTCAATCCGTCACTGCGGGTCTCAGGTGCACGCCCTCCGCTCAGCCCCGCCCTCGGTTCGTCCCCTCTGTGTCCGCCGGGCTCTGCCCACTTTTCCAGCATTTTTTGAAAATTGCCAGTGGGTGGAGTTAAGCTCTGAGCAGGGGTTTAGTTACCCTTTAATTTAACTGATGATAATAAATTTTTTATTTATTTATTATGGAATTCCAAACCTGCCATTATTAAAAATAAATACATAAATAAATATATAAATAAATATACATAGAAAAGCAAAAAAAGGAAATTAATTTATACATTTATTTCCTTATTTATGTATATATTTATTTTTTTCCATATGTGATCTACGAAAACCCAACACATGGTGAAATTTTACCTTTTACAGCTTTTGATACCATATGAAAGCCAAGCCCTTTTCAAATATCTTTTCATTTCTTTCAAGGCTTGTCTGAAACAGAAGTTATGGTTTTCTAAAGTCGGCTGATCGCTATGATTTTTAGGAACGGAATTGAGAAAAACAGGTTTAAATAACTGCCACCCTTTTTTGACATGAAAATGCACTATCCAACTTTAAATGGCTCTAATTCAAACATGCTTTGGAATATAGACCTACGGTTGGTCTTATTTTAAAGAAGACACATGGCAGATTATTGTAGATGTCAAATAAATTATGAAAGTAAAATAGAAAAAAGTTATAAAAGTTTAAGTTTATGAAAAGTAAAAATATATATTTTATAACAATATTTTATAATATGTATTTTACAAAAAATGTTTTACTCTAAAACTACAAGACAATCAAAGCCAAAAATATGAACAAGTTGTGTTAAAAGTTATAGGTTGATATATCAAAAAATGAGTAATAAATATAAAAGAACGTGCATTATAGATCACTGCTGCATCTCAAATGGCAAATCTATATATTTTTTTCCCTTTATATTTAAAACATTTCCAGAACTTTTTATAAAAAAAAATTGACTGGATGTTATATTTTGAACTCTTGGCATGAAAACCAATTGGTTATCTACATATCTTTATTTTTTTCCGTGTTTATCGCCATTTCAAAATAAAGGTCTGAACTGAATATGAAAATATGAAAACTAGAATTTATCAGCTGCATCTCTACACAAGGGGACTAGCTAACGTTACTCTGAAGAGAACAGCAATTTAGTAAGTAGTGAAATACGTTTTCTGTTGTTTATCATGGGCTGTCTCTGAACTTGTGATCACCTGTTGTATGTTTAGATCGCACAGCTAGTGTACATTTTTAGAATAGCAAGCACAGCGCACCTGCAGCATAGCTAAACTAACTCCTCTTCAGTAACTTCCTCATCCGATCCTTCATCTCTGTATGTGAAATAATCCATTATATGTTCTAGTGACGCACCGATCATGATTTTACATGGCCGATTCCGATACCGATTTTTTTCAAGAAAACTGGCCGATTCTGATACAGATGTCCGATTTTTTTTTTTTTACACAATAAAATAATGAACGTATACATGAACAAGATGTTTATTTGGTATTTAACAGGCTAAATTGGCTTTTGGCTAATGAAAACAAGTCCGCAATCTGAAATTAACAGGAAATTAAAAGGCTGAAAGGTGAAATTAAAGGCCACAACTGCATATTCTGCAATTCAAACAAAGATGTTACTTAAATCAGCATTTGTTTTTAAATTCAGTGTAAAGAAAAAAAAGTCTTTACCAGTGAAATTAAATAAAACTAAAGTATATAATTGTTCCAAAATGTTAAATCAAATAATGTTTAGTGCAACGAAAAAAACTAAGATGCTACAGCAGGTGCTTTTTAACTCAAATTAAGTAAATGTAATTTTAAGGTCAAATAAAAAAGGTAACACTTTAGAATACTGGTCATTAGTTAACATTAGTTAATGTATTAACTAACATGAACTAACCATGAGCAATACATTTGTTACTATATTTGTTCATCTTTGTTAATGTTAGTTAATATAAATACAGCTGTTTATGGTTTGTTCATGTTAGTTCACAGTGCATTTACTAATGTTAACAAGATTTTAAAGGGGTCATAGAATGCCATTTTTGTACAAGTTAATATGATTCTTTAGTGTCTAAATGAAAAGTTTGTAATATACTTTCATAAATTTCATTAGTATTGTAAGAAAACACTCATTTTACCTGGTCAAAACCAGCTCTGTTTTCAGCAAGTCATTTCAGTGTATGTGACTTTAAATGATAATGAGCTTTGCTCACCCCGCCCCCTCTGCTCTGTGGGGCGTTCGGTTCGACCCGACACAACACCACAACACACGTGGAGTGTTGCCTTGACAACAGTTGAGGGTACATTTTCGAGAAATAATGGCAGCGGGAGTCTCTGAGGACACATCTGAGCAACCTTATCAATTTGAACCGGAGTCGGACCAGGAACAAGATGACGAACCCAACAAAGTTCGAACAGGACGTTTCTGAATGGTTGGTTAACGTCATGTCACTTTGATCCATCTTTGTACTGGCAGAGTAGCGTAGTTGCTATGTGTTTACTGATGTATATGTTAGTTCATTGACAGATTGATGTTGTTATAAGATTTTTTTTTTGACATTACTTCTTAATCAGTAACAGACACCGTTATAAACCATGTACAAAAGTAAGCTTAGTGTAGTGTTACCACGTTAACTTTATCACCTGAGTAACTTACACAGTTTGTAATAACAACCATAACGTGTTGTTCATTATAAACGTGGGATTATGAATTATATTGAGAACGTCATTCACAGAAAGCATGCCGTAATGTAACTTACCCTGTAAACTTTAGCCTCATTCATCGTGAAGCGTGCAAGTGATTTGCAAAGATTAATATAAAGGTTAATAAAACGTTACACTCACTTCTTCCTGAAGTGCAGCAGGAACACGATCCTTTTTTCAAGAGCAGCTTATTAGCAAAACCTGCTTTATACTGACGCTCGTTTATAAAGCAGTCTGCTGAGAAATGATTCGCGCAAACATTGACGTTGATCGGGGGGAATATTCCCTTCTAAAACAAAACTCAGCAGCCACTGGGTCTTCAGCAGTTCGGATTTAGGAACATCAAAATGACTGCTGTGTTCGTTATTACACCCAACAACACAACACCACAATCGCTTAGACGCCATTCTGCTCCAGCGTATCAACAATGGCGGACTGATGACAGCTCGCTCAGGGCGGGTCCGTGTTGAAACGCTGCTGTCAATCAACAATTGTAGGAGGGGCGTACACCGTGTAACGTCACACGGTCAGACGGCTCGATTTGAGACTGGGGAAAACATTTAAGGAGATTAAAAAAAAAAACACTGGATGTATTTATCATTATAGGATGGTTGTGTACAGGCAATGCCAACACACATTTCCGTATAATCAACTTGTAAAAGTGCATGTACCATTATATGACCCCTTTAATAAAGTATTAGTAAATGTTGAAATTAACATTAACAAAGATTAAGAAACGCTTTATAAGTGCAGTTCATTATTAGTTAATGTTAACTAATGTAGTTAACTAATGACCATTATTCTACAGTGTTACCAAATAAAAATGATCATCCTATAGGCTACAGAACTGATAGCATTTCATTTCAAAAGTGCATGCATGTTCTTCTTTAGGCTACAAAAAGAAATATTTTGGCTGTCACAAGTTAGTCTGTTTCATTCTCATCCGATCCAACACGTGAGAAGCTGAGCTGAACAAACGTTCACCATCTACACTTGTGCAGGGCGGAGAGGTAAGCTCGCGCAGGAAAGCGGCTCTTCATTCCCTTCAGCGCATCTCGGCTCTTCCCTCCGTTCTCCAGTTTCCGTTTGTAACACACACCGGTAAAACAGCTCGCTCAAATCCCGCTCAGACATGACATTTATCTGTACTGTAGCCTACTATACTTGTTGTAGCCATTAAACAATGTATGGTTTAATTCATATTTATGTTAAAATATTAGGCTAATTTATACATTTATTTTTTTAATTTCATCTGATAATGAAAAGTGAAAGATGCAAGAGGGTCAGAAAGAGTTTGTGGTTATAATATGTATAATATTTAATATTTTGTTTTCTAGAAAGCCTTTCTGTAAAGTGAATTTTATTTTGTATAAATTGTATCTTAATTTTAATCAAGGTTTCTACAGACAATTGCCTGGATTTAATAAATAAAAAGCAAATGTGACAAATCGTGACATGAGGCATGGGAGCGATCACTTTCATTTCACATGAACTGGAGAGAGTCTCAAATAAACCGAAATTCAGCAGGCTACTTGCCTCACAGTCAAAGACATGAGAAATAGCCTATGTACAGTGAGGAAAATAAGTATTTGAACACTGCTATTTTGCAAGTTCTCCCACTTAGAAATCATGGAGGGGTCTGAAATTGTCATCGTAGGTGCATGTCCACTGAGAGACATAATCTAAAAAAAAAATCCAGAAATCACAATGTATGATTTTTTAACTATTTATTTGTATGATACAGCTGCAAATAAGTATTTGAACACCTGAGAAAATCAAATGTTAATATTTGGTACAGAAGCCTTTGTTTGCAATTACAGAGGTCAAACGTTTCCTGTAGTTTTTCACCAGGTTTGCACACACTGCAGGAGGGATTCTGGCCCACTCCTCCACACAGATCTTCTCTAGATCAGTCAGGTTTCTGGCCTGTCGCTGAGAAACACGGAGTTTGAGCTCCCTCCAAAGATTCTCTATTGGGTTTAGGTCTGGAGACTGGCTACGCCACACCAGAACCTTGATATGCTTCTTACAGAGCTTCGGGCCTCGACCCATCTTCAATGCTCTAACTGAGGGAAGGAGGTTGTTCCCCAAAATCTCGCAATACATGGCCCCGGTCATCCTCTCCTTAATACAGTGCAGTCGCCCTGTCCCACGTGCAGAAAAACACCCCCAAAGCATGATGCTCCCACCCCATGCTTCACAGTAGGGATGGTGTTCTTGGGATGGTACTCATCATTCTTCTTCCTCCAAACACGTTTAATGGAATTATGATCAAAAAGTTCTATTTTGTTCTCATCTGACCACATGACTTTCTGCCATGACTCCTCTGGATCATCCAAATGGTCATTGGCAAACTTAAAGGGTAACTAAACCCCTGCTCAGAGCTTAACTCCACCCACTGGCAATTTTCAAAAAATGCTGGAAAAGTGGGCAGAGCCCGGCGGACACAGAGGGGACGAACCGAGGGCGGGGCTGAGCGGAGGGCGTGCACCTGAGACCCGCAGTGACGGGTTGATTGACAGCTGTCAGACTCGCGAGTCGCAAAGATGGAGAATGACTGGAGTGACGCCAGCTTTGCAACAGAGCGGTCATTTCTCATACCTTCACCTGAAGTGGAGGAGGGTGGATTGTCTGTAACAGACACAAACCCGGAGCCTTATCAATGCGAGCCACTGCTCAAACTGCGTTAACTCCCGATGCCGACGATGCTAGTGAAGCAGCCGCGCAAGAGACCCGACCTAATCTATCTGCGTCCGCGGCAACCACTTGCGTGTCAGGGTTTGAAAGCGCGTCTCATGTATGAAAATTATCTGTACACATGACGGGCGGCAATAATATCGCAAGAAAAGCCTGACGTGTACTGACAACTGCATTATTTAACCGTATTTTCTTCAATACAATGTTAAAGCAAGTGTCAAGTGAGTTTCATTCATAATGTTTCTACTTCATGTAACAAGACAGTTCATACTGGAGTGCAGCCGTTCTCATCGTGTGATTGGGGGAAACATTTCTGAGGGCGTGGTGAGCTCGTGCCAGGGGCGCAGATAGTGAGCTGTTGGAGGTACCATCCTACGTCACGATGTACCACAACGTCCAATAGGAAAATTCAACTGCAGTAGCCACCGTTCAACCTTAAGAGGTCAGCACTTTGGCGGTTTTACACCATATTTTATAGAATTAAAACACTTTATACTCAAATGTCAAAACATTTACTCGAATCAATGAACAGCATTAATAAAGCCCCAGTATTACAGATCATTAACTAAAAAAAGTTGGTTTAGGGTTTAGTTACCCTTTAAGACGGGCCTGGACATGTGCTGGTTTAAGCAGGGGAACCTTCCGTGCCATGCATGATTTCAAACCATGACGTCTTGGTGTATTACCAACAGTAACCTTGGAAACGGTGGTCCCAGCTCTTTTCAGGTCATTGACCAGCTCCTCCCGTGTAGTTCTGGGCTGATTTCTCACCTTTCTTAGGATCATTGAGACCCCACGAGGTGAGATCTTGCATGGAGCCCCAGTCCGAGGGAGATTGACAGTCATGTTTAGCTTCTTCCATTTTCTAATGATTGCTTCAACAGTGGACCTTTTTTCACCAAGCTGCTTGGCAATTTCCCCGTAGCCCTTTCCAGCCTTGTGGAGGTGTACAATTTTATCTCTAGTGTCTTTGGACAGCTCTTTGGTCTTGGCCATGTTAGTATTTGGATTCTTATTGATTGTATGGGGTGGACAGGTGTCTTTATACAGCTAACGACCTCAAACAGGTGCATCTAATTTAGGATAATAAATGGAGTGGAGGTGGACATTTTAAAGGCAGACTAACACAGGGTATATACAGAACTTCTTAAGTTGAATTTAATACCTTTTACTACCTTTTTTACTACCTTAAAAATATTTTTTAATACCAGCGCGACTTCAAGCTGCAACTATAGTAGCGTAAATTAAATATCTTTCCAAATGGAATAACATATTGCATCACAATGTAACGAGGTCATTATAACTTAACATCAACTGCCCACAGAGATGAGAATATAAATAAAGACAGAAGAGGAAGGAGACATCATCTTCATAGTTCGTCTAGTGTACAGAGGGAAACGAGAGCAATTTTCACGCCGCAATAAAGATTTTTTTTCTTTTTCGTTTTAAATCATTAAGGCGAGTCAGTCAGTGGATATCACACAAAAACGCAATGTGCGCGAGAGTCGGTGAAATCTCAAACCTAGTCAATTATTCACTACAGAAAGTGAAAGTAAAATCTGACAAGCTTTCGGCGCATATTCTCACAGAGACAAGAGATATCCCGTTATTTATATAAATCTGCTTTAACATATGCTGATAACGTGTAGCCTATAACTGTCTGAATTTATATTCTTAATATTTCTCTTGTGGCCCATATTGTGAAACAAATTAGAAGAGAAGGATAGGCCCATTTCATGTTAAACAAGTTGTTTTTGAAATAAAGCTGCTCTTACTTTCTGATAATACTGATATTATTGTAGTGTTCTGACATATTATAGACTGATAATCATTTTAATTATAGGCCTATAATTCCTTGTTTAATTGGGCAAAATGTATTTAAATAATGAGAAGTAAGCTAATCTATCTATTCTTTTATTATGCAGCGACGGTTATGCATTGATACATTACGAAATTATCACAGGGGCAAATTAAATGTAATATCAATTTAATAATAAAAGTAGGCCTACCCTAATAATAATAATAATAATTTATATACATAAATTGTAAATGCTAAATCCTCTTGATATCGATAGCTGATGCATTTGATAGGCTATCTCTCTGTTATAGGTTTTTCGCGCATATTTCACTCGCATAGTGATCCGAGCCATGGTGTGAGCACATAAACCGTGAGCTTTGGCTTTACATCGCATGCGATCTACTCGTACAGTGTGAGTAGATAAGCTTGCTGAAATCACACTGTGTATGCCCAGCTTTAAGCAACTTGCATATATCGAAACAGCTCTTCAATGAGATCGCTCAAATATAAAGAGTGGTGTTTAGTTGCAAGGTCTAAACACCTCAGCTCTGGTGATAGGGTATAGCGTCTGCTGTCTGACAAGCAACTGTTGATGGAGCTGCTAGGACTAGCGCTACTGCTGACTGCAGTGGTTTGAATCGGGAGAGCAGTCGGGGTTGAGGGCAAAGCAGTGGAGGTTGAGGTCGTTGATGCATCCGTAGCGCAGAACATTGATATGGGAAGCTGCTCGCTACGTCCGCGCATCCTAGCTTGGTGGCTGCTATATGATTGCATATGTGATTTGACGCCATTCACCCCCACCCAGGTTATATTAATTGTCTTCCTCGCGGCTGTTGCAAACTACTGGCCTAAGCCAGTCTTTAAATCGTGAGTCCTCCAGCCAAAGGTCAGAGAACTTGCATTTCCCCATGCTTTAATTACTGAATGGAAGCGAGCTCGCGTACATGCTTGGCAGCAAGCCAGCCGGGCACCCAGTTTCAGCGCGCGCGCGAATGAACACCACCTCACATGATATCGCGCAGGTCCTACTCTCAACATATAAATAAATCCACACTAATTGTAGAAAAAAAGGCCTGTACTTAACACTAATTGAAAATTTATCTAAAAATAATTGGGCTCGAAAATTTAATACCTCGTCAGATGACGTTTACAACTTTTTACTACTTTTTAATGCCCTTAATTTTGGCTAATTTCATTTACTACCTTTTACTACCTTTTACAACCCCGCGGACACCCTGTAACAGGTCTTTGAGAGTCAGAATTCTAGCTGATAGACAGGTGTCAAATACTTATTTGCAGCTGTATCATACAAATAAATAGTTAAAAAAAAAAAAATCATACATTGTGATTTCTGGATTTTTTTTTTTAGATGTCTCACAGTGGACATGCACCTACGATGACAATGTCAGACCCCTCCATGATTTCTAAGTGGGAGAACTTGCAAAATAGCAGGGTGTTCAAATACTTATTTTCCTCACTGTATATAGAAAGCTTGAAATGTCCACTTTCAAACGAAACAAAAAGAAATAGTAGGCTAGTTAAGCAATGCACAGTGTTCACGCGAGCAGCTCATGACTGGGATCTCAGAGCGGCTCTGCTCAGAATGCTGCGATTCATCACTGCGTGCAGTGCCGCCGCTCCCGCACCATGTGCTGCGCATAGGGGAGCGGCGCGCAAGTTCTGAGGAGGGCACTCAAATTATTTGTGAATAACTACATTAGGCATATTGCTTGATTGATAGGTTAAGTCTTTGTGTTCAGTTCCGTCTAGAATGTTTCAGTCGTTACGAGAGTCCCCGGCTTAAGACGTGTGATTAATAATAAGACCACACTAAGAAAACCCCATTATATTCAGTGATGCTGTGACTGTCCACACGTGAAGTGACGCCTCGTTCTATTTTGGATCTTTGAAATAGCCTGTGTTTTAGTTTGTCACGTGTTATGCATGTACAAATAGGAAATATAAATGTGAAGTGAATATGCGGTCTCGTTCCAAATGCATTGATCAATAAGCTTGTGTCGACTGTAGCCTATATATGTGTGCAGCTTCCTTTCTGTGTGTTCTGACCGCTATGGAAAATATAAGCGCTCCCATTTCAGAGTCCCTGTCTGTTGAAGATGTTGCTGATCATGTTTGTTAGCCCAGGACATTTTACAAATCCAGACCAGACGATGTTCTACAGCCATGTCCGGAATAAAGAGTAGCCTATCCATGTCATACAGTAAGATTTAAGATTTTGACCATATACCTATCGAAGTCACCGACAGTATGAACGCCAGTATGCTATACTTGTTGTATGTCGACCACAGGGTGTCACTGTGGCCTCAACCCTTCGCCCTCGCCTACTCTGAGCTCGATTGCTATGTCTGAGGTAAACCACGCCCTCCTCATTACCCTACGCACAAATAAAATGTAGGAAGATATAAATGTAGAAATGAATAAAAGATTAAATAAATAAGGAAAAAAATTAATATATACATAAATAAGGAAACAAATGTATAAATAATTATTTATTTTAGTTTTTTTGCTTTTCTATGTATATGTATATGTGTATGCATGTATGTATGTATGTATGTATGTATGTATGTATGTATGTATGCATGTATGTATGTATGTATGTATGTATGTATGTATGTGTGTATGTGTGTATGTGTGTATGTATGTATGTGTGTATGTATGTGTGTATGTATGTGTGTATGTATGTGTGTGTGTATGTATGTGTGTATGTATGTATGTGTGTATGTATGTGTGTATGTATGTGTGTGTGTATGTATGTATGCATGTATGCATGTATGCGTGTATGTATGTGTGCGTGTGTGTGTGCGTGTGCGTGTGTGTGCGTGTGCGTGTGCGCGTGTGCGTGTGTATTTTTTTTATTTTTTTTTTACATTTATTTGAATATTTTTTTTTTTTTTAATAATGGCAGGTTTGGAATTCCATAGTCTATTACCGTATGCCGTAAAACCGTGATTATTACAGTGTAAATCTCAAATGGTTACAACCCTAATTAACGTGCTTGCCTCCTTGCAACATCTCTTCCCTGGTGATGCGTACACCAGTGTACACGGGTACACTGTGTTGCATAGCATGTTTGTGAATTTGGGGGCGGAGCTATCAAGAGGCGTGTTCTCCTTTTGGGTATTGGGGTCTGTTTGTTTTGATTTCAAATATCAACAGCATTTCTCAGAAATCGCTTACTAAACCTTTAACGTGTGAAAGTGTCTAAAGTAATGGATATGCAGTACCTCACTATCAAGGAATTCTGAAAGCATCTTCAGAATACCCTGGACGGTACTCTCCTCTTCAGCTTGATGGTCAGGTTGTTCGTTACTGTCGTCAGGTGCCTGGGAGGTAGGAGGAGCAGGCTTGTCTTGCAGGATGTTAAGGCCATTGAGCAGGAGCTGATCAATGAGAGCTCGAAGAGCACTGATCCTAATTTTAGGCTCGTCTAGCTGTGTGATCTAAAACAAACAGACAAATAAAATAAAAATCCCCCCCAAAAAAATTATCTCCAAGCTTCCAAGACAAAGTGAATTTGGTCATCTTTAACAAGTGTTTTAAATACCTGCAAAAGCAGCACAAGGTGCATGTTGGCGAGGTCTTTACTATGCAGCGCAGCAGTTCCCAAACAGATGACAGCCATGTTGCGCACAGCAGGGTTAGGGTTGGACACACTTGGCAGTACCTAGGAATGAGAATGCACATTGAAGTATATTCCCATAACTGCAGCTCACGTTGAGCACTGCACTGATTTTGTGTACTGAGTCCAGTAACCAAAGTGGCTTGTGATAAAAGTGCCATGCAGACCCAGGTTTTTCCCAATACAGCAGAAAAGCAGGAAATTATTAATGCGAGTGCTTTTATGAATAAGTACTGTACCAGTGATTCTATCAGAGCATTCATGGTAGGGCAGATTCCTCTCTTGATGTTCATTTGCTTGAACAACTCGGCACACATCGTCAGACATTTCAATAAAGTCTCTGGATCACTCTGGGGAAAATACACACACGACATGTGATTATATCATGTGGGATTAGGGATGGGTATCATTAAGGTTTTAACGGTATTACTTAAGGATGCACCGGTTGACCAGCCAAAAACCGGGTTTCTTTGTATTTTTCTGCTGATTTTTCGGAAGTGCGCCTGCGTGCATATACGCCTATATTCCAATCATTCGCGAACATGTCACTTGTGTGTTACAAACGGAAACTGAGGGAAGAGACGAAATCCGCTGAAGGGAATGAAGAGCGACTTTCCTGCGCGAGCTGAAGTTGCGCGAGCTTACCTCTCCGCGCCCTGCACGAGCAGATAGTGAGCGTTTGTTCAGCTCAGCTTCTCACGTGTTGGATCGGATGAGAACGAAACAGACTAACTTGTGACAAAGCCGAAATACTTATTTTTGTAGCCTAAAGAAGAACATGCATGCACTTTTGAAATTAAATACTATCAGTTCTGTAGCCTATAGGATGATAATTTTTATTTTACCTTAAAATTACATTGACTTAATTTGATTTAAAAAGCACCTGCTGTAGCATCTTAGTTTTTTTCGTTGCACTAAACATTATTTGATTTAACATTTTGGAACAATTATATACTTTTTTTTAATTTAATTTCACTGGTAAATACTTTTTTTCCTTACAAAAACAAATGCTGATTTAAGTAACATCTTTGTTTGTATTGCAGAATATGCAGTTGTTGCCTTTAATTTCACCTTTCAGCCTTTTAATTTCCAATTCAATTTCCCGTTAATTTCAGATTGCGAACTTGTTTGCATTAGCCAAAAGCCAATTTAACCTTTTAAATACCAAATAAACATCTTGTTCATGTATACTTTTGTTCTTTTATTGTGTAAAAAAGAAAATCGGAAATCGATATCGGCCAGTTTTCTTGAAAAAAAAAAATCGGTATCGGCCATGTAAAATCATGATCGGTGCATCACTAGTATTACTACTCTTACCGATACGGCTTATCGATCTGGTACTTTAACGGTATTCTTATCACTTTTTGTTATACATTTTTTAAATAAAAAAAAAAAAATTAACATTGCGGTTTCTTTTGCAATAGATATTTTACTTTTCAGATTATAAAGCAATGTTTGAACAAAACAACTATAAAACATCTATTTGTAAATGCACCAATGTGCAGGCATTTTATTGCATTTTATATGCATAAGATACAATATAAGAATGAAGAAACAAAGTGCAAACAAATGGTCAAATACACAAAACAAAGATACAAATGAAATAACGGTGCTTTAATTTCAGAAAGGTCTATTAACATCAAGTAATATGGCCTACAAAAGAAATCTAATAAAGTTGAAATGTAATATAACTGAATACATTTTCTTTGCCTTTTGTTTGATTCACATTCGGGATGAAACGATTACCGGTTTCACGATAAAATTTAGTGACGGTTAGTAATATTGTATAAAATTGTATTATTAAAACCGCGTGTGATTACGATTGTGAAAACTCGCGGTAAATCTTGTTCAGTCTGGCGCACCTTACCACTGTTTATGAATGAGAAGAAATGGCAGAAGGCAGTGACAGCACTCGGGGGATTGTTCAGACTTCTAAAAGGACCAAATCTGAGGTGTGGTCATATTTTGGCTTTTACAAAAGTCCTGAGGGAAACTTAAAATCGCAGATGGTCACCTTGTCTGCAGAACATGCCTGAAGAAAGTCGCTGTAATAGGGGAAACACTTCAAAACTACGAACGCAAGGCAAGTGGACTTTGACCTCAATACCAAAACTACGTCTGGCAAATAATAACGTGAAGCGAACAAACAAATTCAGACAAGACTAAGGTGACGTTTAAGGGATAATAATCAGGGCTTGACATTAACAACCGCCATTTGCGGGTGTAACGTTATTTCGGCTGCACACTAGTCACTCTGGCTGTTGAACTTATTATAGTCTTCTCAAAAGCCATCTGTTAATCGCGTTGCGCATTATAACCACTCACAGGTGTTTCTATTGAGTTTATGAATGCAATGTCTCATAATCAGAGGCGTTCAGATTAGCAAGAGTTTCGTTCAGAGCGTGCGCCACTCTCGCTCAAATCTACACTCAAAGCAGAGATAAACGTGGGATGTATGCAGGAGATTCATTCATCATACAGTGGATGACTGTTTTTGTTCTATTTCAGCAGCGAAAATGGTTTTAAAAAAAACACAGCAGAACCACAGCGCCTCTGATATGACTGGCATAACGCTGGCGAATTTAGGGACCGTCTCTAAAGTTACATACAACATTGGTAACGTTATACACGTTTCTGACTTCAATAGCATTTGAAGAGAATTACAGTCATAAAACTGACTCTAAAA
Organism: Gobio gobio; assembly: GCF_949357685.1. NCBI lineage: Eukaryota > Metazoa > Chordata > Actinopteri > Cypriniformes > Gobionidae > Gobio > Gobio gobio. The sequence goes on along the minus strand of NC_137099.1, from coordinate 25,841,526 downwards.
GTGATCATCTAGGTGTCAGGTATGATGCACACATTTTGATATGTAATAAAATAAACTGTCAAATCATATGGAAATATGGATATGCATTATTTCACTAGGATACTGTTTGGGCTCTAACACAAAACATGCTAGATTTAAATGCATCATTGCTGAACACTAGAGAATATTGCTTGAGAATATAGTTACAGAGATAATATTAGAGATTATATTTACGACAAATTATTATTATTTATGCGTTGCTATTGACGATGGCCATTAAGGAAGGAAATCCCACAGAATCTAGCTTAAAAAAGTGCATAGAGCTGCTTTATTTATTTGTTGTTTGTTGAATTTCAAATTTAAAACTTGTTGAAATGTTTTAAGTGTGTGCATCTGTTCTTTTTGAACACTTTCATCTCATTTGAACAAAACCGTGATAATATTGATAACCGTGATAATTTGGGTCACTATAATCGTGATGTTAAATTTCCATACCGTTTCATCCCTAATTCACATTAATCTTCGAATCGTCAGCAGGTTTATTAGACGCTGCCCCTTTAAGACCGAATGCAACTCTAATAATATCACTCCAATTTCTCCAAACTATTTACTCCCATTTAGTGTTTAAGGAACTACTCTCCAATCCTGTCATTTTGACAGTGTTTTTGATGGTTTAGACACACACACGAAGCCTAAAAGTATAATGTGCAAGTCCGTTTCACTGCGCACACACAAGCAATCTTGCGCGGATTATTGTGCATTTACTAGCTCTTTTTATAATCAAATAAAAAGTGAGATCTCTCTCTCTTCTGGATTGCGAATAGCAAAAATACAATCACAGACAAATGGTTTAATATCTCATATAGAAACAGCAGGCAAAAGATCAAATTTGCAAGATAACATCTATATATCAATAATAAATAGTACGTGTATTTTCTTAATTTCACCAGTAACGACAGCAGAACCGATAGCGTCGGAGCTTATCGATACTGCTGTCCTTCATAAATTTAGCACTGGGACTCATTTAATACCAGGTTTCAGAACTCATCCTTATGTGGGATTATATTTAAATTAAGCGCCTAATGTATAGCTTGCTATCAATATGTATATGCACTTGGAATCAGTGGAATCAACTATGCCAGAGTGTTCACCTAAAATGTGACACCAAGTCTCAGGCCATTCACACAACATTTGTTCTCACAATCGGTCTAGTAGTAATTTATGACACTGATCGAGCAATTAACTAACAAAATACGATCCACAAAAAAAACATTCAAAACCAATTCACGTATACCGTGACTGACAGCATAGTGATAGACAAAAATAAATTGACAATTAACTAATGAGCAGATATTTGTTGGAAGAGCTATATTTTAAAATTTGAAAAATATGAATTTTAAAATATGAACTTAATATTTCTGTGATGCAAAGCTGAATTTTCAGCAGTGATTATTCCAGTCTTCAGTGTCACATGATTCTTCAGAAATCATTCGAATATGCTGATTTGGTGCTCAAATAAGATTCTTATTAATAACACTTGAAAAGAGTTGTACTACTAAATATTTGTGTAGAAACTGAAGCAGCTTTTTTATTTTACAATTCTTTGAGGAATCAAAAAAAAAAAAAAAAAAAAAAAAAAAAAAATTCAAAAGAACATTTATTTGAAAGATTATAAATGTATTAATTTAATTTATTAATTTAATTTTAAGTATGTGAGTGTCTTTGTAAATTTCTTTAATTACCTTCTCGACACGCTGCTCCTTGATATTTTCAGCAGGCTGTGAAGCCTCAAGGGCAAGCTGGTTCTTGAGCTCTTCCAGCTGAGAAATTGAGTCTTTCAGCTCAGCTGCACGACTGAAGTCCTGACAGCCGATGCACTCTTCTAGAGTCTGCTTTGCCTCCATTATCTGCACTCGCACTTCAGCAAGCTATACAAATATATACATTTTAAAATTATACAATAGGTTGATGCCATTAAGCATCAGTGGGTTATGAAGTTTTACTCACTCTAACTTGTTTTTTGCGTTTTTCATTCTCATCCACAGGTTCAGAGATGGGCAAAATGGGCTCTCTCACATCAGAGATTATTTCAGCAACCTGATTAAAATAACCACACATACACAACAATTAAACCTTCAGTAAATTGCTGTAGAGACACTTGACTGCATTAATCATCAGATCTCAAAGGCCACATTTACATAGTCAACATAGCCAATTCAATTTCTTCAGCCAAATGCACTGATTAATCTTGTTGCGTTTATGAAAAACACTTGAATCAGATATTTTGTAGCACCTGATTTAGGTCAGTTTCAACATAGACATAGCCAAAGAAAAGGACATATGCCATCTGAGACGACTACACTGATACATTATCAGGCTGCCACAAACAGAAGATTTTTTTTTTTTAAGAGTATGAAGTTCCAACAAGGACAGACCATCTGAATTTTCTGTGCGTCATCTCGTAGAATGCCAATCAGTTTCTCCACCAGCAGACCAATTAGAGATGTAGGTGTGTTGGGCATCACAAGAATCTCCTGGAGCACTGCTACCATGCGCTTCCTAGAACAGTTCATGGGAAGATTAAAACATCAACCCACTACAGACACAGTGAAGCTAGAGTCGGCATTGGCTAGTAGATTTTTTTATTTACTTGCCAGACTTTTTATATTGAAAGCAAGAATAATGCAAATGAAAGAATTCTACATAAATAAAAATATAAATGTTCAACTATTAAAAGACAAGAAAAAAAAATCTGTAATTAAATAAGAACAAATAATCAAACTACAAGCAATACCACAAATAAACAATATAAAAGATACAAATTAAATAAACTGCTTTTCAGGTTTTTCTGGTAGATCTAACAGTAGTTGGATACAGATTAGGTACAGAAATTGAATTGGGTAAATCAAAAGTAAAACATTGCATAGTCTCCACTGTATACTCTCCAGTGCATTGACAATTTGTGTGAAGTTGTCTGTTGAAGCTCAATTCAGTATTCACGTTCTGTCAGACACACGTGCAAAAGATAAACTTTCATGACGATGCAGCATTGGCCCAATCAGGACAGTGACAGTTGTCAACTCATGGCCATCAGGCAGTCCTGTTGAGCCCTGCATTTAAATCTTGCACGTCAATTAGGGCTGGGCGATATGGACAAAAAGTCATATCCCGATATATTTAGGCTGAATATCGATATACGATATATATCCCGATATTTTTCCGCAAAGTGAGAGCAAATGTTCAGTCAAAGTCAAAGCCAAATATGACGTCACAAGTTTTATTGAAACCGGCCATTTCAGTGAACAGTTGCAAAAACAAATGAATAAATAGTAAACAGGTTTCTTCACCTGGTTCATAATTAAATGCTCAACTGTTCAAATAACAATAAAATGTAAAAAATACTGTATAACAATAGGACAGGAGCAGGACGTAGCCATCTTTTCAGAAGTGAGGGGGACAGAAATGTCAGGTGTAATACCAGTTTTTTTCTGACCTTTGTCTAATTGACAGATTTAATTGATCTTATCTCTTGCTTTTAATTCAGTAAGATATCAAATACACTGCTGAACAATAACCACTAATATATATAATGTTTTCCCTATATGTTATGCCACTTTTATGATTGGTTTATGTACTACAAACACTTGTGCATTAAGTCCCCATGGATTTTATGCTATGTAAAAAAAAATATCACTGAATAAGGCAGAAAATATACAGTACCTATCAAAAGTTTGGAAACATTACAATTGTTAAATGTTTTTGAAAGAAGTCTTCTGCTCACCAAGGCTGCATTTATTTAATAAAAAAAATGCAGTAAAAAAGTAATACAGGGAAATATTATCCCAATGTAAAGCAGCCATGTGAATATATAGTGAAAAAGAAAAAAATCTTTGTAATTTATTCCTGTGATCAAAGCTGAATTTATCATCATTACTCCAGTCTTCAGTGCCACATGATCTTTCAGAAATCATTCTAATATGTTAATTTGTTGCTCAAGAAACATTTATGATTATTATCAATGTTGAAAACAGTTGTGCTGCTTCATTTTGTGGAAATCATGAAACTATTAAAACATTTGTGGTAAGATAAAAAAAAGAGAAATTAATACTTTTATTCATCAAACATGCTTTAAATTGATCAAGTGGCATTTATAATATAACAAAATATTTATCCATGCTTTATTCAATGCAAATAAATGCTGTTCATTTAACTTTTTATTCATTAAAAAAATCCTGAAAAATAAAATGCATCATGGTTTCCACAGCTGTTTTCAACAATGATTATAATCCTAAATGTTTCCTTTTCATCAAATGATCATATTAGAATTATTTCAGAAGGATCATGTGATACTGAAGACTGGAGTAATGATGCTGAAAATTCAACTTTGATCACAGGAAAAAATTACACTTTACTATACAAATTAAAACATCTGTGAATATATATGTGAATATATTTCGCAATATTAATGTTTTAACTGTATTTTTTATTAAATAAATGCAGCCTTGGCAAGCAGAAGATACTAAACATTAAAAAGGCTGTCAGTTAGCACTGCATTATTTATATTCTTTATTGTCAATAAATACCTTGAGATGGCTGGAAAAACACAAACCATATAGGCTGTCGCAATCGTGTTTGTTGTCACGTTTCATCAGTCAATTGGAGTGTTGCACGAGAGTGTTAGCACTCCATAGTGTTCAGATCGCCTCGTTTTTGGATACGAATAAAATGACAAGTCATGTATAGATTATTTTGTGTCTTTGAATTTAAATCTAGATTTATTTACGTTGGCTTCTACGCAAGCGCACTTGCTTGTGTAACAGACGTTGGCCAGTAAGAGCGGTGCGACCAGACGCCGGTTCGAATCCCGCGCGGAGCGGGTCGACTAGGACCGGTGCAACCCGGTAAAAGTGCGGGGGACGAATGTACGTTTTATTAAAAGTGCGGGGGACACGCCCCCCCCGTAGGACGTACGGACACCGCTTTAGTTATAGTACACCACTTGACACTTTTCTTTTCATAAGGCACATTGCGGGAAAATTAAGTTTGCAGTGAGCTTTGTTTCGGGGATGGAGCTTTTTCGGGTTGTCGATGGCTTGCGGGCGGCTGTGGCTTCTGCAGCGCGCAGTTTCAAAGACTCTTCGTACTGCAGTTTGTGCCACTGTTTTAGGTGGTGAAAAAGATTTGTAGTGCTTCCACCCCTGGCTGTAACTTGTTTATTTGCACTCCCTACAAATAACGTGATGTTGTTGCTCATCTGATACTTTGAATCCTCCGCGCGCTCCTCAGACGTAGTTGCTTCCTCCATGTTTGTTTAAGCTGTGTGCCTGCCCCCTCCCCCCCTCGAAGAGGAGGGGCGGTGGCGCGGTGGAGCAGCGCAAATTTGAACTATATTGATATACGCAATATGGTCTAATTCCATATCCCGTCTAAAAATATATCGATTTTTTTTTATATCGATATATCGCCCAGCCCTAACGTCAATTCTCTTTACATGGCATGTGTAAAACGTTGCGTGTGCAAGAGAAAGCGACAGAGGGCGCTCTCAGCCAATTGACGATGCATAAAGCTCATCAGGTAATTGAATTATATCTGCGCTAAACGTATTTTTTGCTTCTAACTCGAAATCACAGGCGACTGAAATTGTACAATTTACTAGCCATTGGCTAATTTAAGACATTTTTAGTTGCCTAGCGTGAAATTTGGTCACATGTGCGCAGAATTTACTCGCATTGTAGAGGGTTGCTAGCCTAGAAATCTAGACATACCCTAGCGGCAGCAAATCTAATTCGCAGCCAGGGTAGTCTAGCAACTCTCCGTTGGCTTGCGAGCTGGAAAAAACAAACTCTGGTCAGGCCAATCACATCGTATATAGAGTCGGTGGGCGGGCTTAACATAATGACGGCAGAGTAGCCGCGGTTCTGCGTGCTACTTGTAAACAAAGAAGCTGGCGAATAGCGGTCTTTCGAATCGGCTTTGGCCACGACTCTGGAAGACTTGGAGTTAAGCTTTTCTTTGAGAAAATAAAGAATGGCACTGAAGTCTTTCTTAAGAAAAGAAAAGAAAAGAAGATTTGTTCGGAGTTTTGCCGACCGGATACAGCGAAAGTTTAATCTATCAACTAGCTCCGCTTCACCTTCTTCGTTGCTCTGGTTGGTTGTAGCGCTATCCTATTGCGTGCAGAGGGAATTTGATAGACAACCGTTTATCCCTCCCCTCGGATTGAGCCCTGCCAATGGTGAGTTCCCAGACCCAACATCTTGATGTGGGTCTGGGTTGTCAGGCTAGAGGGTTGCACATTTTTAATGTGAACTCAATGTGCAGTTAAAAAAATTTAGGTTTTTAAGGGCGTTTAAATAATACAGACATAAAGGGAGGAAACAGACCATCAAAAACTGAAGACAATCATAGTCTAAAATGTTTCTTCTACACTAATCAATACTGAGAACTCAGACCTGCCGCCTTCTTCAGAAGTATCCAGACACCCGACTAGCAGAATCAGCTGCTGCCCAACGAACTCTTGGGTCATCACTGTCTCAAGCTGTGTCATATCAGCTCTTTGCTCCTCAGACAGCGGAGTAATGCTCTTTAGATAACTGAAACAAAAAGGCTTCCTTGTTTAGCTGGTTTATCATTAACAAATGTTTAGTGACAATTTTAACTGAATTCCAAAAAAAAAAAAAAAAAAAAAATATGGAAGAATTATAAATAACTCAATTAAAAGGGTTACAAGAAACACATTCACCTGTATAGATACTCTGCAAAGATGGCTGCCTCAGGGAGTAACTTCTCCAGTAATTCCTCACCCTCATTTCCTTTACTCTTGACAAACTCACACAATGCTCTCCAGTACAACACATTTTCACATGTTAGGGAGTCCACAGTAATTAGTTTCCTGTGCAGAGACATAAACATTTAAAAAAATGAGAAATGCTGAAGATGGCCAAATGCAGATACACTGGCAGGCAGGGTGTAGCAACTCGTAACTTAAAGCATAATGTAATAATCAGACAACTTCAAAATTTACAGACAGTTTTGCTAGTAAATAATATATATTTATTTTTGACTGAATGAGTATATTGCTTAAAATACATGTTTATCTAAAAGCTTATCTATAGCACTTATATGGGTTTTTAATAGCCAGTAGTTTACCACTACTTCTGCACTAGTGACTGGCAGACCCCCCCCCCGATGGATCTTCACACTGATCAAATTTCCTATGCCAAATATGGAAAAAACTAGAAGAATGTATATGGTAACATTTGCTTGAATGCAGCTGAAAGTACTGATTCTACTGATAGCTGAAAGCAAAGCACAATGAAAACTTATTTCCATATTCTTTCCCCCCCATTAAACCTTTTCAAAGATTCCAAATTAACATACAAAGAGCAGGGTGTGTGTACATGTTTTGAAAGTTTGGTGGTTTGAATTCTGCCGCAAAACTGCATTCACTGAAGTATGCATGTTCTGGTTTAGATTCAAGTAACTAACCTCTCATCCAGCCTGATACCGTTCTGGAGGAGGTCATCAGGGCTTGTTGCCATGGAGAAGATGGCATGTAAGGTAGTCACTGCAGTTTCTGCACAGTTCTCTACATCCAGTTTGTGCAGCAACTGCAAAACATCTCCCTGCAGCAAGCGAAGCCAAGCAGGCAGCAAATGGGTCTTGATGACCTCCTTCACTGAGTCTAAGGGAGATGGACATGATTTGTTTCTTGACTCTTACCGCCCTGTCAGCAACAGGGCTAGCATAGCATAAGAAGATATACCATTTACAAAACTATAAGATACAAGTATATAAGCTTAATACAAGACAAAAATTCTAAGATGCATATTGAATATTTGTGACTTTGCCAAATATTTCTATTAAACATGTTTGTCGTCTGATATTATCAAAGGCACTGCAGTTCAGTACGATATGTTTGATAGTAAAAAGGAAGACATAATGGGGTGTTTTCCTTATTAGTTGAAACCTGTGTAAACCTGGAGTCTTTAATGACCGCAGTTGTCACCTAAAAGGAGGACTTTGTTTTTAGGAAACAATGCACATGAACTCAATACATGTGTAACAGTGGCAAAGCTGCTTTAAATTTGTGGACCACCGAATCAAAAGTTGGTCATTTTCTAAATAGATGTATAGATGCATTTCCCTCTCCCTATAGGTGCATATCATAGCGCTTGTCAAAATGAAACATTAAATATGATAAATCAGTTTGTTAGTCCCGCCCAAAATTGTTGCTAACAAACCAAGGTTGTAAAACTAGTAATAGTAAAAATTGCGCTTTTGTTAAGTGGAATTTGAAAATGGCAAAGCAAATATCAATTAGCTGATACTTTAAAAAGCCTAAATTGGAAATCCTAATTGTACTTCAGCAGGAAACCAAAGCTAGCTTGTTTATGTTGCTGCAGATCTATTAGTCTACAGCACTTAATGCACAGTTCTGTTTTGGCAAACGTTTTGTCCTATCTGTTGCTACAGTTATCACTTTCAATCATAATTTCAGGAGTTGACTCGCGGAAAAATGTAGCCGATTCACTCCGGATTTTTTTTTTATTGGCAATTTGCTGTGCAGCTTTCATAATCTACACTTTGCCCACCCTTTTATATAAAAGGCCCACCCACTTGTGGCCTCACCCCTGATACATTTCTGGCTTCGCCCCGATACAATTAGATTCTTAGACATTTTGATCAACAAACACCACAATAAACTTACCTGCAGTGTCACTGAGGCCTTCATGTAACAGGCTCACTCTCTGAGCAATGCTCAGAGCTCGAATGTGCACTTTCTCTGCCAGTACCTGAGGCACATACATAAATGCACAATATTTTTTTGCATACACTACCATTAAAAGGTTTTGGGTCAGTAAGATTTTCCTTTGAATGAAATGAATACCTTTATTCAGCAAGGATTCATTAAATTGATCAAAACTGACCCCACTATTTACCATTTTGTTGACTTTCATTTGAAGGTTAGTCAATTTGGTATTTTCGTAGACATTTTTACCTGATAAGCAAGTTTCCTGACTTTCTCTTTGACGTCTCGTGTGCGCTTGTAGATTTTAGAGAGTGTAGCAGCCGAGGGAGCGATGCAAGACAGCACAGCACGTCGAACCTCTGGGTTCGAGTCATTTTCCAAAAGCAGAACATAAGCTACAAACACAGAATTAATCACATTTACCTTATTTAAATGTACATTCCTTGGAAATTTATCATGGATCAATCTTGAACGCTAACATGTTAAGTAGGGACTGTAGCTCAATCTCCTTTAGTGTGAGTGCAAGTATGAGCATTTAGAGTACCTTTAATAGTGGGACAGTCAGAGTTATTAGGGTCCTGGAGTCTGGCCATGGCCAGTGCTGCCTGAATCCTGACATTAGGGTATTTGTCTGTGACTCTGACCAGCATGGCTTCATGGATTCTATCACACAGATCATCATCGATCTGAGCATTCTCACTCAGACTGCCCAGCAACTTATTCACCAGTTGACAAACACGAAACCGCACCGCATGGCTGCTTGCACCATGAGACTGAGGGGGAGAAAAAGATAGTAAAGCTGGATAAGAAATCTAATGTAAACAATAGTACACAAAAGGTATGATTTTTTTTGTCTGCTCTTTTTCCCAACCTAAATGTCTGCATAAGAGTGGCTCTACCTCCAACAGAAAGTTGAACAGAAAGTTCAAAAACTCATTTTCCTCCTCTTCCTCCTCCTCTTCAGCCTCTTCATTGACAGGGGTTTCGAAACTCGCAGCAAACTTAGTGACAAAGTCAATGACATTCTCCACTGCAGGCTCTCGGGTGTAAATGATCATGGCATACTTCAGGCAGCGAATGAACTCCTCATGGAATTCGGTCTTATCTTCCAACTACACACAGAAATAAAAATGACCTCTTATTCAGAAGATTGTCTGGTGTGTCAGACAACATGTTAGAAAATATCCCATGCACATACGTTCAAACAGTTTGGGGTTGGTAAGATTTTTAATGTTATTAAAAGGTCTCTAATATCCACAAAGGCTGCATTTGTTTGACAAAATAAAAATCAGTAAAAACAGTAAAATTAACTATTATTATAATTTAAAATAAAAAAGTGTAATTTTTTTTAGCAGCGATTACTTTAACTTTCAGTGTCACATGATCCTTCAGAAATCGTTTTAATATTCTGATTTTGATTCTGAAACATTTCCCATTGCTGCTCAATATTTTTTGTGGAAACAATCATACTTTTTTTCCAGGATTCTTTGATTAATCGAAAGTTCAAAAGAACAGCACTTATTAGAAATATAACTTTTCTTTTTTTTTTTTTTTTTTACCAATTTAACGCATTCTTCCAAAATAAAAGTATTAATTTTTCAAATACTGACCCCAAACTTCTGAATGATAGTGTACACTATAAAATTTACATAGTGATACATCTGCTGTACCTTATCATATCTGGTCTTCAAACTTGCAACAAGCTTTGCCTTGTTATTATGAGCTTTCTGTGCGCGCCGGAAAGCCTCTTCAATCTCCAGATCAGCGTCTCCAGTCATGTTGATGTTGCTAAGACACAAAAACAAAGTGCATGCCAGCCTTCTGGTGTGAATGAATGATATTTGATACAAGTTACGTTTACAAATCCAAAACACCCATTACATTTCAGACCGATGCTCAAATGGAACACAGCATATGAAGGACACCTGCTTTTACATATAACTTTTAAGTTAGTTGTTTTAGCGTTAACGTTAGCTGTTAATAACACACCTCACAGGTTAAAGTTAATTAGTCACAACAGATGTCGGATAAAGTTAACTCAGCACGACAGAATCGTTACCTGATCTTTCCTCCACCCATTGGACACTTTTAATGATCTAAATAAAGAGTTATTCATTAAATAAGATAGCATATACAACACAGCAAAGTGTAATCCTACAACAAATCAAACACAGGTGAAATCGCTGGATTAAAAATCTAACGTTAACTCCCTTAATGAAACCGATACCGGTAACTATGTGTTTATGCGTATAACGAGCGACACCGCCTCGATAAACTGCTAACGTTAGCCTCGAAATTTAGCAACAACACAAACACACGACGAACTGATTCGAAAATAACAACAATTTTAACAAATTTCCCATACCATTCATCCTCGCTAGTGTATATGCGTAAATCTTTTTTTTTTTTATCAAGAAATTTTTTGTAAAAAATAAAAACAACACTTTAAACCGCAACATACCCGCAGGAAGTCGATTTCGAGCCTTCTATCTTGAATAACGGTGACGGTGAAAGCGGCAGCGCCACTTTTCAAAATTTGCTCTCGCGAGAGTTACGTAGAACCGCCTCCTATTATTGGAGAATCACAATGAGGCTGCCTCCTTCAACTCTATGAGGTTTCCTGTAGAGGGCGTTGAGAGGCTAGTAAGTAACCAGCTACTCTAACTGCAGCTTTGAATATGGACCTCCTTGGTTCAATTCTCACGACGTGTTTTGATTCACTGTAGGCATTTGTGCACTAATAAATATTTCTGTTAAAACTTTATTAATTTTAACTTTTTTTTCTATGCTATTTCTCGCTTATCGAATAAGTATTTTTCTAGTATCCTGATATGACCCAACTCTCAGGATCCCACACTATATTTGCTTTGTTTTAGGGTTGTGGGTTAGGTTTTGACCGTTGTTGTTCTCTACTGACAGATCATCCTGAGTAGGTAACGTTAGGTCAGATTTTAGGTTGATCAACCCCTTTATGATGATTGCAGCAAACCACATTTCTAAACATCTCAACTCCTGTGCGAAAACTGCATTTAGCACGACACGAGTAAGAATATTGACATAATGTCATTCATGCATTTTCTGAGAAAAAACAATATGTATTACGCGGATATAACGAAATATGGTTCAGACTTGTATGGGGATTTCACCTTTCATATTTATTTTGAATAATACTTAAGCAATGTAATTTACTGCCCTCTTGCGCCCTCAACATTTTGAGTACACAAATCAACTATATTGATTTATTTAGTTAGTAATTAGACCTGCCTGAAGTTTTGTTGTTGCTTTGTTCGTACAAAACCATTTCAATCTTTAAACACTAACAAATCATATGAGTATGGGTTAGAACTGGGTTATCGCAGAACTTGACGCTTTGAGGTTATGTTGTGTTGTTGGTGTTCATGGGCGGGGCTATGATTACACTGCAGTACCCGTGACTTGTAATGTAAGACTGTAGTCACGCCTCGGGTGAGAGACAGGTGCCCGCCTGCCCGGGCTGGGGGTCACATGCCGTCAGTGTCAGTGAGTCGAGTACCGCGGGGCGGCGGAGCGCCGATGGCATTATCTTGTGAGCAGTGCTCTCACCGGGGGCAGCTTCACGGCGGAGCGGGAGGGTGTTCGCCGGTCGCTGCAGCATGCAGAATGCTTTCGGCTGTCGTAAGGACTCTACCTTCAGGATCACGTACAGGCGACCAGGGTGTTGCGCAGCCCAGTTTGTGATTGATCAGCGTGATCTAACGGGTTATTATGGCTTCCAGCTCTGGGAAGATGAACCAGCCCTCCGGCGGCAGCGGTGCATGTAACGGGACCGCTATTGCGGACATCCCCAATGTGAATGTAGAGCAGGAAATGTATGATTATCAAATGCACACGAAAATGTGCAAGAAAATAGCGCAGCTGACAAAGGTAAGCGCGTAATTTTACTACTCAACTAACGGGACTCATTTAACTGTTTCCTGGGTATCCATTCACTTAACGTGTGCCGCAGAGGTGTGTGTGTGTTGATGGATGTATGGTTGTGTGTGTGTGTGTATATATATATATATATATATATATATATATATATATATTATATATATATATATATATATATATATGCTAATACCATTTTATGCTACTGCGCAATTTATATGCTACATCCTTTACGTTATAGATATAAGACAGTCTGTAAATATACATTATTGACACATCAGTATTTTATGCTCTCTAACCCACGGGCGTTTTTTCATGGAATGCAACAGGGTTTTAATGCTCTCTGCGTCGCATCACTGTCTTTAAATTACAGGTGATGCAGAACTAGGCAGAAGGGAATCAAAGACACGTCACGACTGAGATGTTGTATGGTAGCAAATGCGCTTTCATTGAGTTTATATGGTTCAGAGGGGGCTACTGAAGTTCACACTACAAATGGCTCATCTAAAATAACCTGACCCGTGGGTGATCACTGGCAACAGAAATGTGCGGTTATTTATTATTTAGGTGTGTGTGTGTGTGTGTGTGTGTGTGTGTGTAGGCTACTAGGAACCACCCCTTCACAAGCAGCATTCAGTTGTTATTATACGTAGAAGATTGTAATATGGTTGAGGCAAACGTAACAGACTTGATCAGCCTGGCAAAAGACAGTTCTCTAATACACTGCAGTTCAAGGGTTAGTTCACCCAAAAATGAAAATTAGCCTATTTACTCACCCTCGAGTCATCCTAGGTGTATATGACATTCTTCTTTCAGACGAATAAAATCAGAGTTATATTAAAAATGTCTTGGCTCTTCCGAGTTTTATAATGGCAGTGAATTGCTGCTTCGTTTTTGAAGTCCATAAAAGTGCATCCATCCATCATATAACTGCTCCACACGGCTCCAGGGGGTTAATAAGCAGGGGCCCCACTAGCAATTTTGGGCCCTATGAAAGAATATGATGTTGGGCCCCCTACCGCACCAACCTAGCTATCCAAAATCTTTGTCTGCAATTTAATAATACTGACCAATTAAGCTCTGCTCTGCTTTACCCAGAATGCCCCAATTGGCTGATGAAACATTGATTAAAATTAAGATACAATTTATACAAAACAAAACTTAATGAAGTGGTCACAATCACGTCTGACCCACTCCATGTCTCCTGTCATTGCACATCTTATGATGTGTCCTTTCTCACTTATGCTGTTCACTTTTCATAATCAACATAGATGGACAGATTGACAACATAGACATACAAAATAACTATAATATTTAAACATAAATATAAAACTAAATACCTTTTTTTTAATGGCTACAACAATTATAGTAGCCTACAGTACAAAGAAATTTCATGTCGGAGTGGGATTTGAGCAAATGTCGTTTTAACCCGTGAGCAGTTCATGAGTGGAGCGTTTTGCTTTTTGTAACTCTTTGGTAGATTATACATTTATAATTTCTATTACATTACTACTTGTACTGTTACTACTAATAAAACCAATCTCTGGGGGCCCCAAAAGTGTGTGGGCCCTTAGAATCGTCCTAACTTTCCCCCCCTTAGCGGCGCCCCTGTTAATAAGGGCCTAAAAAAGTGAAGCGATGTGTTTGTGTAAGAAAAAATATCCATATTTAAAACTTTATAAAAGTAAATGATCTAGCTTCCACCAGATCGCTTTCCGTATTCAACTTATGGAAAAAGTGTAGTGCCTCTTGCAGTTCAAAATGCTTGCGCTACGCCTGACCACATTGCAGATACGTTTTTTTTTTCCAGATCTGGCGGAAGATAGATCTTTTACTTTATAAAGATTTAAATATGGATATTTTTCTTACACAAACGTGCCACTTCGCTTCAGAAGGCCTTTATTAACCCCGTCAGAGCCGCGTGGAGCAGTTATATGATGGATGGATGCACTTATGGACTTGAAGCAACATGGAAATGAAGCAACAATTCACCGCCATTATAAAGCTTGGAAGAGCCAGGACATTTTTAATATAACTCTGATTTCATTCATCTGAAAAAAAGAATGTCACATTCACCTAGGATGACTTGAGGGTGAGTAAATCATGGGCTAATTTTCATTTTTTGGTGAACTAAAACTTTCAGGTGAGCCACATTTGTTAGTTTTGTTTGTTCCACTAGCAAAAAAGTACACTGGAATTATTATGTTTGTTAAGACAAGGACATACTGTAGTGTTGTGGTAATGTTTGTTATACAATTTTTTGCCAAGTAAATAATCAAAATTGACACTACATTAATATTGTAATCATTCAGTACATCGTAGTGCCATGATTTACTGGGCTATCTGATGGCACATTTTTATCTGATCTTTTAACTTTTTGGCCATCTTTACTAAGACTGTTATATAACTATTTAGGCTTAAATAACTCATATCCATTGAATCTGAATGCATTTTATACATTTATCTAGATTTATAAATAGGTCTTAGAGGAAACATAAAAGAAGATATCTTGAGAAATGTCTCAGTGGTTTTTTTTTTGGTCCTTATAATGGATGTCAGTGGTATAACCAAAATAGTTTGGTTACCATTTAAAAAAAAAAAAGTTTTATTTTGTGTTCTTCAGAAGAAAGAAAGTCATACAGATTTTAAATGACATGAAGGTAATTGATGAGTAAATAAGTATACTTAATTAACTATAACTGACAGAATTTACATTTTTGGGTGAACTAATCTTGTAAATAGTGTTATTAATATTAGATCGTTTTTTATGCTAATTATGTTTTCATTGGACAGACCAGAAATTAATCCTAGTGGCAGGGTAGCCCAAGGGTAGCCGAGGTGTTGTGAAGTGAACACATGTTGCTAGTTTGGATTTTGATATGGAAAATCTGTGAACAGTTTTGGGATACCCCTCCTGCCCATACACAGTGTGCCCTTGAAACAATTCACTTACAAATACAATTACGATACTGTTTGTCACTTTTCATAAAATGCATCTGCTAAAATTGACCAAGCAACACTTTTCACAACACATCAAATTAAATATATGTGAATTTTATTTTAAATTTTACCATCAAATTACAACTTACATACTTTGCCATGTTGTCGAACTTTGGAGTTTCAGTTTGAATTATGAATTTTTCGATTCAACTGCAACTTGATGATGTATGATAAAATCAATAGCCAATCTGACACTGTGAAAAATGACTTGGTCGACTATGAAGTATAACTATGAAACCATAAGGTTAAGGAGGTTAAAAGCTAGGACTATATAAGAAATAAATATTTCTTAAAATAAGGCTTAAAAAGGTTATATTCTCTACATACTCTTGCACTTATTTATGATACTGTTTTTCCATGTGTTACAATATCCAGTGACCAAACAAGTATAGCCCACACGCTTTTCACAACACATGAAAAAAAATGTAAATCAGCATAAAATAAATTTTATCACCAAAATAGCAAAATAGAAGCAAACACATTTACACACATCCCCATATTGTCAAACTCTGTAGTTTCAGTTTGAATTATGCATCTTTGTATAAACTGCACCTTGATGATGTATGAGAAAATCAATAGCCATAACTATATCTGTCATGGGGTGAAAAATGATTATCCCCTTGGACAAATATAAAGTGTAACTTTGAAAACATAGGGGTTAAAGGCTGTAATATCAACACACTATTAATGGCTAATGCATACACAGTCATTTGGGTCTGTTGAGGCGGGAGAAGGAAAGTGAGACAGTGTGTATCAGGTTTTATTAGTAGGACCAGTCAGGAAAGATGCCATATTTACTGAGAACGAAAACAAGGCTGTGAGGGATGTAAGCTGTTTCTATGGGCTGTTTTCCTCTGGAATTGATTTTTGTAATGTTTGATACCCAGGTACGCAACATTACAAGCTATTGTACGGACTTTCCCTCAAAGCCTCGTTTTCATTCTTGTCAAATAAAAAAATGTTGTCTGCGTGGCTAAGGTCCATTGATGTTAGAAACATTGAAATGCAGCACTGTTACTGATAGGCCAGGGCTCAAAATTCAAACCTGCCACGTTGTGTGTGTGTATGTATGCATGCATGCGTGTGTATGTGAGAGTATGCCTGTGAGCTTGAATGTCACAGCTGTGTGGAATCCCGCTTTCTATCATCATGTAAACATACTCTTATAGTTATCTTTAGCTTTGTGTGTGAGTGTGTGTGTGTGTGTGTGTGTGTGTGTCTATAAGAACAGATGTTTGAGTCATACCCTCTCTACATTCAGCTCAGCTTTGTGACGCTTAGTAATGCTACAACAAGGCACACTATTTTTACCGGTCAGGAGTGTAGGAGATTTGATCTACTTCGGTCTGATATGGATATAAGAGTATGATGGGAATGTCACATTGGAGTGTGTTTCCAGTACAATGACATAACTTGCTGCTTAAACACCATACTATGATGCATATAGTTGGAGAAAGGAAGCCATTCACGACTGTTTTCCAAAACCGTAGTAGCATGGTCACATCATTTCAACCTTGGTTTAACAATATGGGACTGTCATTAATGACATCACATGCAAGTGGTGGAGTAATAACTTGTGCTAATTAATTTAATCGAGATTGCAATTAATGTGAGATTATTATAGTTAATTTGAAGGAACAACAGACTCCACAGACTTTCTCCACACCATACTTTTTTCGAGACATTGCTGTAAGTTAACAAACATGTTACCTGTTGTTTTGCCTTTTTGGAAGATTGATTAATCGTGACATTCCCTTGAACATACACACTCTTCAAAATGCTACTAATTGTTTGTGGTTTACAATATATTGATTGAAAAGTATATTTAAATGAATTGAAAAATGTAGAATGTACTGCTTGTTAGATTGCTTATTTTGCTCAAGAGCATGATCTATTTAAGTTCATGTGTAATACTAACAAGAAATTATGCTTCTAACAGGTCGAGAGCTGTAACTCCAACTATATTGTATTGTTGTTTGTGTAGCGTAGGAACTATGGTTTTGGGAAACCAAGAATCGTTTAACAATGTTGGTAATGTTAGAAATTGTGACCATAGTTGGCTATGGCTAACAATGCTTTTGTGACTGCAACCTAACATTTAGTCTTTTTAGAATTCTTCCATGAAACAAAAGTATCGAGTTGATATTATGAATATTTGTGAGGAATAACTAATCACTGAATTTGTAAAATGTTTGTGATTTTTGTTGCTTCAGATCTTTGAAAGACATTCAGAGTTTTGTTGGGGACTTTTTGGTCTGTTATTGTGGTATTTATGGCCGCTTGTTTCCACCATGGAATAAAACAATTTAAAAGATAATTGCAACTTTTAATCTCACGATTCAGAATTTTTTTCTCGCAATTGCGAGTTAACATCTTGCAATGCTGATGTTTTCTCTGAATTGTGAGATATAAACGCACAATTGTGAGTTGGAATGTCAGAATTGCGAGATATACAATTGTGAGTTATAAACTCTGAATTGCGGGATATGAACTCGCAAATGAACTTTTTTCTCAGAATTGCGAGTTTACAGTATATCTCACAATTCTGACTCACAATTGTGAGATATAAACACACATTCCTAAGAAAAAAGTCTAAATTGCGAGTTTATAACAGGCAATTGAGACTTTATATCACTCAATTCTGACTTTATAAACAAGCTTCTATAGGTATTATTTGTATCAAATAAACCAAACTAAAACAGACTGTGGTTGGTCACTTTACATATCAGATGGCCAATTGGGGAGTTCTTGACCAGATTATGTCAAAAGTCTGGCTTGGCAAGGCAACTCACACTCACAATCAAACAAAGATAGCTGAAAACACACCACAGATTTAATGATAACATAATTTTTTCCAGCTGATGACTCATAAAAACATTGATAGCCAATCAGAATCCACTTGGCATTAAAGAGCTTGAGCATTTAAAACAGCAGATGACATAACTGCAGCAAATGATTATAATAAACGGATGCTAATATAGTTATCTCTATAGTTATCGTTTTTGATGTTAACGGTTTACACTCACACACACACATGCACAGACTCAATTAATTTCAGTAGCCGTGCCAGAAATGGCTGTTATATAAAGTTTTTGAAATGCGGACAAATGGATAGAGAAACAGACACAGGTGCTTGTCATTTGTGTCTGTTAAGGAGGGAGAAGGAAAATAAGGCTGTGTGTATCAGGTTTCATTAGTATGGACCTAGTCAGGCAAGGTGCCATATTTTGCAGAGAATGAAGCAAGGACAAATAGAGAGAGACAGGTATTTCAGCATTTTCTATGTATCATTTATGGACACAAAAATCATTCACTCTCTTCCTTCAATCTGCTCTTTATCCTAATATTCTTTCTAGTTCGTTTCAGTCTGCAAGTTAAGTTATGAGTGCTGTCACTCTATATAAAACTAGCAGGCATTTCAGTTTTTTCAGATATATGACATTACTTTCCCTTTTATTCTGTGCACTGTAAAACATGAGAGTTCATGTTCAAGGACTGAGAGAGAAAGACAGGGAGGAAATAGACAGAGGGTGAAAGTTATAAAGTGGAGTCAGGGGACACTGAGAGAGAAAGAGAGAATGTGGTTAGCTTACAGAAACACTGTGGGGGTCAGGAAAAGAGGCAGGGAGAGACGGCCGAGTGAAGAGAAGGAGAGAGTGACTTCCTGGCAGTTTATCATACGGAATGTCCAGCTCTGCTGCAGTGGCGATTAATGGCAGACAGTTAGGCGTCATGGTAACACACGACCCGCTGGAGGGATGAGTGAGACGTTGGGAATCTGATGACACCCCAGGCATGGGGACTTGTGGGTAGGACACATTGATGAAGAGCCAAAGTGACACACAATATTAGGCCTCTCTCATATGCTTACACATTCAGACCCAAATATACAAATGCCCTGCACAAACTACACTGTGTTATGAAATCAAATAGGGTACAAATAGGGTCCACCTTTTTAAGAGGTATTTTTCTAACCACGTGACCAAAAAAAATGCCATTCAAAATAATGTTTTACAACAATAATCATTAAAGTTAAATTCAAATAAAAATAAAAATAAAGCTGTGCAGAATGGGTAACAGGACTGCAAATTTAGCCTAAATGAAATTATCACTCAATAGCTGGCTTGGGACTAAATGTTGGTTTGCAGTAATTGATAAACTTCTATTTTCCATAAATTAATGAAAAATGTATGTTTTTTATTTATTTATTTTTTTACCCACCATAGTGTAGAAAGGGTTTAATTATGCTTCTTTTTGAGTGTCACGACCTTAAGGAATGTTATATTTTTTGTAATGAAGAAAAAATCATGAGGTTGTGCACAAAATGTGGGAGTTTGAGACACTGAGTGGGAGTGGGAATTGTAGTTTCTTACTGCAACAGATTAAATATCAATATCACCTCTGAGGTGGTCTCAATTTAAGGGAGAGATGTAGACATCATGTTGTTTAAATTTTACATTATGATTATAGTTTATCTAACATATTTAGACATTCTCACAACAAAAATGTGGGATTAGTGCCTCTAATGCTTGGGAAATGCCATGGGACACCAATGTCAAAGTGCCAAACACATTTGAACAGCTGTGCACAACCAAATTCAAAACAGATATCTGCTCAGACAGACAGTCATGTACTAGATAAACTGCAGCTCAGTAACTGCAGACTGTGGGTGTACGACTGATTGGATCAGAGAGGTGGAAGATTTCATCAGCAAAAACAAGACTGTTAGCTTAGCGCTGTTAGCTTATCTACAGTGTGGATCGTTTTTTTTTCTGTGTTGTCCTGCCATTATAACTGTATATTAATATTTATGGGTGTATGCTTTTTGTATAGGTCATATATTCTTTAAACACTAAGAATGATGAGCAAGAGGCTACTCTGCAATCGTTACGCCGTGTTGCCACGGAGACACAGGGCAGCCTCCAGCCAACCACAGGTCAGGATGAGGAAGAGGAGGAGTCAGCATTTATCCTGAGGACACGCCTTCTAGAGCTGCAGGCCACCGTAGAGGAAGTAAAAACATAAGTGGTTAAACATACACATATATTCTGTATATGGATACGTTATAAGTATATTAAATGCAACATGAACAGAATCACTTCATCTTAAGATGTGTGGATGTGTATCCATTTCAGGTGGAGG
Source organism: Gobio gobio (assembly GCF_949357685.1). Lineage (NCBI taxonomy): Eukaryota > Metazoa > Chordata > Actinopteri > Cypriniformes > Gobionidae > Gobio > Gobio gobio. Next base: position 25,820,744 of record NC_137099.1, on the reverse strand, counting down.
AGCGTGGACAGAGAGCTGAAATCGAGTATGCGGAGCGCATAGCTGTGCTAACCCAAGAGACATCAGATCTGCGCAGAGACTACCAGAATTTGCAGACAGATAGAGACAACCAACACAAATTATTGCAACAAACACAAGAAGAAAACAAGCGCTTAGAGAACGAGTGCCAAGAGCTAATCAGAGCCAGAGATGAAGAGAGAAAGAGAGAGGAGGAGGAGAAGATGCATAGAGTGGAGGAGGAGAGGAAGAGAGAGACGGAGGAGAGAAATAAAGAAACAGAAGAGAGGAATAGAGAGTCACGGGAGAGAAAAAGAGTAGAGGATGAGTGTGAAGAAAGGTTGAAAACAGTGAGAAAGGAGCTACAGGCTCTGAGGGAGGAGAAAGAGAGAGCGGAGAAGGAATGGAAGAGAGATGTGGAGGAGTGGAAGAAGAGAGTGAAGGACATGGAAGAAGAGAGGAGGGAGGAGCAGGAGGCAGCCAAGAAGACACTACAACAGAGCCTTAATGAACACATCAACCAGTGGCACCAGAGAGAGCAAGAAAACCGCAAGTCTCAGAATGCAACACTTCAGCAGAGGCTGAGAAAAGCAGAGACAGACCTGGAGGTTCGAGAACAGAGGTTGAATGAGAGCAACAGACACTGCATCAAACTTCAGGAGAGAGTAGAGGTACACATGAATACCCAAACACAGGGTCCAATATTCACTTTTGGCCACATCGGCACATGCCAGGTGAATTGAGACAATCTAACAACCTTAAATATTTCTTAATGGCTATGAAACAATATTTTTATGTTTTTCCTCTCTACTTCGTTTGTGTTTATTTTGGGGTATTAAGCTTTATTTGTAATGTATTTTTTTTATAAGAAATTGTTATTTCTTCAGCATTGGAAGTGTTTCACTCCTAATAGAGTAAAGAATGACAGGCATTTTATTTAGTCAACTTTTTTTGAAGCACTAGTTATGGACACGGCTATTACATTTCATTACATTTTTATTATTATTAATGTATTTATTATTAGTATTTACATTATTATTACTATTAATAATTGATTTTTTTAATCAATTTAAAACCAATGTTGTTTTTGTTAGTTTTCAATATTTGGCCATTAGTTGTAGTTTGTGTTTTTAATATATTTTGGTTTTATTTAGTTTTCCTGCACAAAACATATGGCAAATTTGCGAATGATGGAGCTGTGTGCTGTGGCAACCCCTAACGGAACCAACCGAAAGCGACAATAATTTTAGTCATAGTATTTTAGGTTTGTTAAATTTATCAGGGCTGTCGAGCACTATTACTGTCAAGTGACATTTTCACGTTTAATGAAATGGAATATGATATGTATAAAGGAAATATGAATATAAAAATGAATATAAGATTTGAAAAACAGGCCTTATCAAACACTGGAAATTGTCTTCCAGGCCTGGTAATTTATGGATATTTATATGGTGGATATACATTTTCCATATTTATACATAGTGGAAAAAAAATGTGTGTACCCACAAACCAGTATTGCTTTACAAGCCGTTTACATAAATTCAGTTGAGTGGCCATGTGTAACTGACCTTTCAGGGGGGTGTTCGTCTCATTGTAAGCGGGCAGTAATTACCACTGTGACTGACACTTCCGAATCTAATTGAGACCGAGATTAGAGGGATCAGACAAACACCCACAATTACCGTTACTCAGACACACACAGCTGTGCAGAAACAGATGGCATACCCGACTTAAACAGTCTGTGACAATACCCCACAGATCTGCAGCCAGTTTTTCTACAGCAAAGTCTGCACAGAATCTGCAGAAAATAAAAATAACATAGGCTTTTTTTTTTGTGGGACACAAAAAGTAAGTCGTTACACTTTGTATTTAGAAGTTAGAGTTAGAGAGTTAGAGTTGCTAGGCATGCAGCATTGACGCTGCCACCTCTGATGCAGCTTTTTACATACACTGCGGCTAATGCGCATTAGACGTGCCTAAAAATGTCAGACAGAGTGAGATGAGTAACACCCTCTCCTCTCTTCTTTGGCTCGACATCTATTGCAGAAAATTAATCAGAAGCACCTCAGATCTGCAAACTCAGAGCAGTTGCTGTGATGGAATCAAAGGGTCGTAGGCAAAATTGACTGATTAAAGTCATCTTGGACTTCATGGGCCTGACAGATGATGCCATTTCGGTTGTTCATCTCTGCTATACGATGATCCATTAAGAGGATCCTGCAGGATAACGGACTAGATTTTATTTTGTTTATTAAGAAGATGTGATTGGTGCTATGGTGGTTGCTAAAGTGTTCAGAGTGGTTTTTAATGTGTTGCTATGTGGTTGCTTAGGATGAAGTGTTCTCGTCGATTCATAATATTAAGGTTAAAGGAACACGCCCACTTTTTGGGACTTTAGCTTATTCACCGTATCCCCCAGGGTTAGATAAGTCCATACATACCATTCTCATCTCCATGCGTGCCATAACTCTGTCTGACGCACCCACCGCTAGCCTAGCTTAGCACAAAGACTGGAGGTAAATGGCTCCAGCTAGCCTACTGCTCAATTAGTGACAAAATAACACCAACATTTTCCTATTTACATGTTGTGATGTGTATAGTTACATCGTGTACTAAGACCGACGCAAAATGAAAAGTTGGGGTTTTCTAGACCGATATGGCTAGGAACTATACTCTCATTCCTGCTTAGTAATCATGGAACTAAGGGTGCAGCGGCTGAAAATAGTCCCCAGCACGCTCTCTGTGCAAGCAGGTTGTCACATTGGTTATATTGACAGAAGTAAGCCTATTTCAGGAGCTGTGTATCATTGCGCCTGCTGCACCCATAGTACGGCAGCAAAGTTCCTTGATCATTACGCAGTGTTGTGAACTTCAGTTGTTTCTTGAAGTATGGAGACCAGGAGACGTCGGGATCAAACAGAAGTAATTCTTTTAATGAGAACTCTCTGTGCTGCAGGTCGCCCGAAAACAGTCTGATTTTAACAGTACAAAATAAGGCAATTTATCTACATGTTAGGGGGAGTGGTTATACAGCAGAGGAGGAGACATTCAAACAAAGGAATGCATATGTTGTGTAGGTAAAGGACACACCCTACATAACTGTGTCCCTCGTCCAGATTCAATCAGCATTACAGTGCCATTCAACTGCATAGATGCTAATCCAATCACTCAGGCAGTATTGCTCTAAACTTGTCATGCTAAATAGTCAGGAAATTGCATAGAGACAAAAGACTTAATGTCTCAACCACTTACACAGCCTGAAATAATCTCCTTAGAATTTCCTCAAGTTTACTTCAAAATGTAAAACACAAATATAGATAATGTTTTCAGTTATATTCTATTACATTTGAACCTAGATATAACAATGTATAAATTTGTAATTCAACAGCAGGAATGAGAGTATAGGCATAGAAAATCGCAACTTTTCATTTTCTGTCGGTCTTAGTACATGATGTAACTATACACATCACAACATGTAAATAGGAAAATGTTGGCGTCAGTTATTGAGCAGTAGGCTAGCTGGAGCCGTTTACCTCCAGTCTTTGTGCTAAGCTAGGCTAGCGGTGGGTGAATCAGACAGAGTTAATGGCATCGGTGCTTATATGGTCTATAATATATTTTTTCCTCAACGAGCCTTATGATTGGAAGCATCATTCATGTCCATATCACAAACAATACAAATTATACATTGAAAGTTAATACCTGGGGTTGGGGATTACCCTTAACCCATCCTCTGAACCTAATTATAAGCCATAGTTATGCTTATTCACTCATTCATTCCTCTTACAGGACCTGGAGGAGCAGTTGGAGGATGGGCGCCGCCGGGTGTCTGAGGCTGAGGTTGTGGCAAAGAAAGCAGAGGAGGAGTTAGCTGTTGCCAAAGAACGTTTATTACTGCAAGAGAATGAGCTACAGAGCAAGTCAGGTACACATGCACAGTGGAAGGCATGTTGTGTACTTATTTTCTTATCATTATTGATCAAATAATCAAATATGCTGAATAATTAATCACATACATTACTTATCAATATTTGCTGCTGCTAAATAAAAGCCTAGTAAATCATTAAATAGAACATAAAAAGTTGCTTTAGAAAGTCAGTGTATCTAAAGGTTTATTTGATTTCCATATCATTGAACAGAAGCTTACAGTCCACAGACGGTCATTTTGCAATCGAGTTTGTCAGTCTGTCCAAGGTAGACTTAGGGCAATTCACACAAGAAGCATTTTCAGTGTTTTGTCAGTACTTTTTTTATAATTGTTGGTCGATGTAGACGTGTCAGATGGACGTCTTTGTCTGTTGCATCACATCTCTTTTTTCAGGCGTGTTTTCGCTGTCAAGTTCAAGACAGAAAAATGTGTCTCTAGTTCTGAGCATTCTGTTTCCATTCCATTGCACTGCGTCTTTCTGCATCTCAGGAAAAAGCTAAAGCCTAATTGTGCTACTTAAAGCTTGAATTGCTCTGAGGGTAGAGAAATCCCTTTTTACAGAATTTAAACATGGGATTATGCATGATTAAATGCATGTTTATATATAATTAATTGTACTATTTTAATGTTTAATTAACAGCCTTAATTATCGTAAAAAAATGTCTACTGCATTTCAGTAGTAAATAAGCTGGTAGTTTACTGTCAACAAGCATTGTTTACAGTCGCTTTGATGCTAATTATTGTTGAGATTATTGTCTTTGTCATATGACTGTTGTGATTACAAGCTTGTTCACTGATTGTTCTGCTTCCTTTGATCTAATACTCATCTTTCTCATTTCTGCAGAGGAGTTAATGAGTCAGAGTTCATCTCAGGTGAGGGTCTCTGCTGAAGTGGAAGAGCTGAGGTCTCAACTCGGTCGTCTCAACATTAGAAATAAAGAGCTGGAGCTTCAGAACAGTGGCCGTTCTAATGACCATGCCCGCATGCTCAAACAGGCAAGCCATGCCCACACGCTTTTAATAGTTCATTCAAGTCATGCTGGAAAGATTGTATTTACGAGTTGAATGCACATGAACGGCGCCCAGTGTCATAATTACAAGTGGGGAAACTCTGGATTTCTGAGTTTCTGAGTTGGGGACGTGTCAGCAGTGCTGTTTATTTTAACTAAAACTATTAAAAACCATTTTTGGTAATCGAAAAATATGATAAATAAAATAAATACAGTGCGTGCAGAATTATTAGGCACGTTGAATTTTTGATCATATTTTTTCCAGGCACATTTTACCAATTCCAAACCACATTCATCTTAATAACTACTATTCATTTTGTATTTAATCATCAATAAGTGATATATAATTGTTCATAAAGGCTGGAAATGAAAAACACCTTATATTCAGTTGTGCAGAATTATTAGGCGTGTTTTCTTTTACAGATAAAATGAGCCAAAAAAGAGATTTAACTCAGACTGAAGAGTCAAAAATTATGAAATGCCCATGAGAAGGATGCAATACTAATGCAATACTAGAAATTGCAGTTAAGGCATGACCATTAAACAATGAAATGCTTATTTGGTCTGCAGGGTCAGACAAAAACAGGTGGCGAAGAAAAGACGTGTTAACTACAAAAGAATTAAGAATTAAGGCAAATAATTAAGTGTGAAACCATCAGGAACCCTTTTGTCTCCATTTTAGCCACCATTTTCCAGGACTGCAACCTACCTGTGGTCTCCAGAAGTGCAAGGTGTCAGGATCTCAGAGATTTAAGTTAGGTAAAGAATCATAAAAAATGACACCCACTTAATAAGAAAAGATAGGTTGAGAGTGACTCTTGCACTTTGTTGAGAAGGACCAGCACCACATCCATCTTCCAGAATCTGGCAGTAAGTTTTGCCATACTGCCATTCTTCAAACTGGTACAAGAGGATGTGGTGCTGATCCTTCAAGAGTCACTCTCAACCTATCCTAACCTAACCTATTTCCAGCCTTCATGAACAATTATATATAATTTTTAAATGATTAAATACAAAATTAATAGTAGTTATTAAGATTAATGTGATTTGGATTTGGTAAAATGTGCCTGGAAAAAAAAATTTGATCAGAAAATCAACGTGCCTAATAATTCTGCATGCACCATATTAGATGAAAAACTGAGATGAAAATATTTCCTTGGAATTGACTAAAATGAATAAAACTGAAATAAAAAATTAATTAAAGCTAAATAGAAATGTTCTGTATATAAATTAACCAAAAAGTAATAAAAAAAAGATAACAGCACATACCAAGTTTACAGGACTATATTTCCAAAATACCAACACTGTCATCAACTGTCTGTGATCAAGTCACACTAAGCAAGATGCACCAATATTACGTTTTTGTTTAGTCTGAAAAAAAGAAATCATGCCAAGATGTAAAAACGAAAATGAAGATGGCATCCAATACGATGTTTAAAGCAAATCTGCAAAATGTATGAATAAATTGTTAAGAGCGTAATTAAAACAAAGGTTATTAGTACAAATACAGTCTAAAAACTAGCACTGTGCAGGTACTAAAGCAGCACCAACACCAATCTATTAAATAGATTAAATTCTATTTAATAAATAAAATGACTATTAAGAACAAGAGTTAAAACAAATACAATAAATAGGACGGATAAAGCTAACACATAAATTTGCACAAACATTTCCATAAATAGCTAAAATTAGTGGTCCCTTTTAAGGTTTGCCCTACCTTACAGGCTTTTCTTTACTGGAAATAAAAAGGCGAACCCCACCTTATATTTAAAACATTGCATAAGAACAGTTTAAACACTGTAACTTCACAGGTTCTCCATCAAACACAATCTAAAATGTTAGTTCTTTTGCACAAAAAAATTAGCTAAGCCCTTAGAACATCTTTAAAAAAATCAAAACTGACACCTCAGAGGCTGAGCGATGTAGTGTCATTCTTTTGAAACTACAGGATTACAGTTTTATATCATTAAGAGTTGTGTGTGGGTTTCAGCATGCAGATACTCTATCCTCAATGCGTCTGGAGCTGCAGCGTGCTCACACTGAGGAGATCAGACGCCTTCAGCAGGAGGTGGAGAATGAAAGAAAGAATGACAGACAGGAGCTGGAAGAAGAGAAGAAAAATGTGCAGCAGAAGATGGAAGAAGAGAAAGTAAGGCTGAAAGAACAGCTTCGGAAAGCACTGGAAGAAGTGATACGCAAACATGCCAGTGAGCTGCGGCATTCGCACGCGATGCTGGATACAGAGAAGAAGAAGACACAGCAGGTACAACAACAGTTTTCAGCTGCTGTTATTATGGAAACCTTTCATCGCAGAAATTGCAATTAATTGCATACCTTTTTAATTTGCTTCTGTTGCTACTAGTGTAAAGGGCTGGCTATCAGTACTGACTTTCTGATTTGATTCCTCTCTTGATTTGATTCTCAATTTGATGTTGGTTTTATATTTTTTGGCGATATAATGCCAATTATATTGTTTGCGATATTTAATTTTTCCAATAAAAAAGGTGATTAAAAGGTTTACTATAGGATTTTGAGAATGTCTTAAAAGAATATATAACCAAACATAATCTGTCTTTTTACTCATCTATACTAGTGTATGTCTTTACTGTTTACAGAAGTGTCTTTACTGTTACAGGGGACATAAACAGAATTTCCTTTGTTGCTGTGTATAAAGGCATACATCATTATTCAAAATGCAAAGCTCCAAACCCAGTCCAATCAGACGAATTATGGAAACTAAGCTGTAAAAATGGGTCATTTCAAATGACACATTAACATATGACGCATATTCAGCATTCAAAAACTTGGCCCACCCTTATGAACAGAGATTAGCCATCATATCATAACAAGTCAGTTGCATAAAATCCTGAAGGTACAGAAACTAAAAACCGCTTATATTTAAAGGTTTAGTTGACCCAAAAATAAAAATTCTGTGATAATTTATTCACTTTCATGTAATTTCCCACATGACTTTCTTTCTTCCATGAAACACAAAATTAGAATGCTCATACTACTTTCTTTTATGTAATTAAAGTAGAGGAGAAGTAGAGCCAGGGGCTTTCAAGCTCCAAAAAGAACAAAATAGCACAATAAAAATGTCAATGTCTCATGCACTATATTCTGTGTTATCTGAAGCCATAGACTAAAATTGAAGTTGTCTTTGTTGTATGGATAATAACTTTTGCAACATTCAACTTTCTGGAAAAGAGCACTATCTCCTTGTGTGTTCCGCAAAAGAAAGAAAGAAGGTTTAGAATGACATGAAATAAATGTTCATTTTGAGAGAACTAATTCTAAGAGTTAGAGAAAGTGGAAAATGATCATGTAATATTTAAAGTCATGAACTGGCTTTTGATTTTTTTTATACTGTTGTCTGAGGTCAACTTATTACATTTGCATGGTTTTTACATTCAAAAACATCATAATGAATAAGTAACAGGCTATTTTCTACCTTGGTTTTGAGCCTCTCTCCTGGAACGCTCGGTTTTTATGGGCGTGCTGCACTGAAGACTTGGAAGTAAACGCCCACTGCTATGATTAGATAACAGTTTTGCATAATAATGAGTTTCGGCTCCCCAGTCAGTACATGTGGGGAATTGTTTTGAAAACTTCCAATGTGGAGAAACGGCAACCTGAATCCGCCCACAGGGCTCGCAAAATATCTTTATCAAACAAACACAATTATTTATTTCTCATCCACCCGCAATTAATATGAACGTTATTTTTTATTACTTGGTCCGCCCGATCGGTGCATATATCTGTGAACCGCGCATCACTAACACGCGCACACACACAAGCCAAGCACGTGCATCAGCAAAACTTCACTGCACTGAGATTGAGGGTTGTCTGGGCTTGGTATCAATAAAAGCTTTTCTTTGACTAACAAGGAAGTTTTCAGCTCCGAAACGTACAGGATATTCTTATATCACGATGAACTTTTATATATCAAATGCTGAATGAAGGCTGAAAAGTTATAACTAATCACAGTGGGGCAAAAAAGTATTTAGTCAGCCACCAATTGTGCAAGTTCTCCCACTTAAAAAGATGAGAGACGCCTGTAATTTTCATCATAGGTACACTTCAACTATGAGAGACAGAATGAGAAAAAAAAATCCAGAAAATCACATTGTCTGATTTTTAAAGAATTTATTTGCAAATGATGGTGGAAAATAAGTATTTGGTCAATAACAGGTTCATCTCAATACTTTGTTATATACCCTTTGTTGGCAAAGACAGAGGTCAAATGTTTTCTGTAAGTCTCCACAAGGTTTTTACACTCTGTTGCTGGTAGTTTGGCCCATTCCTCCATGCAGATCTCCTCTAGAGCAGTGATGTTTTGGGGCTGTCGCTGGGCAACACGGATTTTCAACTCCCTCCAAATATTTTCTATGGGGTTGAGATCTGGAGACTGGCTAGGCCACTCCAGGACCTTGAAATGCTTCTTATGAAGCCACTCTTTCGTTGTCCGGGTGGTGTGTTTGGGATCATTGTCATGCTGAAAGACCCAGCCACGTTTCATCTTCAATGCCATTGCTGATGGAAGGAGGTTTTTACTCAAAATCTCTCGATACATGGCCCATTCATTCTTTCCTTTACACGGATCAGTCGTCCTGGTCCCTTTGCAGAAAAACAGCCCCAAAGCATGATGTTTCCACCCCCATGCCTCACAGTAGGTATGGTATTCTTTGGATGCAACTCAGCATTCTTTCTCCTCCAAACACGACAAGTTGAGTTTTTACCAAAAAGTTGTGGTTTCATCTGACCATATGACATTCTCCCAATCCTCTTCTGGATCATCCAAATGCTCTCTAGCAAACTTCAGATGGGCCCGGACATGTACTGGCTTAAGCAGGGGGACACGTCCGGCACTGCAGGATTTGAGTCCCTGGCGGCGTAGTGTGTTACTGATGGTAGCCTTTGTTACTTTGGTCCCAGCTCTCTGCAGGTCATTCACTAGGTCCCCCCTGTGGTTCTGGGATTTTTGCTCACCGTTCTTGTGATCATTTTGACCCCACGGGGGGAGATCTTGCGTGGAGCCCCAGATCGAGGGAGATTATCAGTGGTCTTGTATGTCTTCCATTTTCTAATAATTGCTCCCAGAGTTGATTGCTTCACACCAAGCTGCTTACCTATTGCAGATTCAGTCTTCCCAGCCTGGTCCAGGTCTACAATTTAGTTTCTGGTGTCCTTTGACAGCTCTTTGGTCTTGGCCATAGTGGAGTTTGGAGTCTGACAGTTTGAGGTTGTGGACAGGTGTCTTTTATACTGATAACAAGTTCAAACCGGTGCCATTAATACAGGTAACAAGTGGAGGACAGAGGAGCCTCTTAAAGAAGAAGTTACAGGTCTGTGAGAGCCAGAAATCTTGCTTTTTTGTAGGTGACCAAATACTTATTTTCCACCATAATTTGCAAATATTCTTTAAAAATCAGACAATGTGATTTTCTGGATTTTTTCTGGTCTCTCATAGTTGAAGTGTACCTATGATGAAAATTACTGGCCTCATTCATCTTTTTAAGTGGGAGAACTTGCACAATTGGTGGCTGACTAAATACTTTTTTGCCCCACTGTATATATTATAAATATTTTGTTATAAGAAAGTGTTTCTATAAATTTCCTAATTGTGTTTCTGTAGCTGAAACAGCAGTGCATGAATGTTGCAACAGTTCATGGGTTAAATTCCCAGGGATTGCATGAACTGAAAAAATTTATACTTTAAATGCAGTGGAAGTCATTTAGGATGAAAGCATCTACCAAATGCATACATTTAAATGACTAACATGGGAAGTGGACTTTAGGGAAGGAACAAATTTGACGTAGATAAAGATATAGACTATTTGCCCCCTTTAAAACATAGCAACCAATAAAATCAGTATTGAACAGATCTGATGCATGATCTGATATGTTTGTTACCATTGAAATAAAGAGATAATAGTTTTTTATTATGTTGGTTTGAGTACAGGCTGAGGAGCAGATGAAAACTGGAGAAGAAGAAAGAAAGAGTTTAGAGACAGAGAAGGAAGAGCTACGCAACCAACTACAGCTGTCCAACACAGAGGTAAGGTATCACAAAGATGTAAAAAAAAAATGGTCCTAACTTCTCAAAAACCCAAACCGTCTTGGATATGTTTGCATAATATTGCTGACCTACTAATGAATCAGGTCACCACAAATAACTTGAACTATATACATATCAAGCTCTTTCAAAGTCGTTTGAGGCTCAGGCAAAGGGAACAGGCTCAGTCCTTCTGCTTAAATACACAGAGACAGACTAAGAGGCGTAGAGCTCTCCACATGACCATGATAAATGAGAAAACAAAAAGAACATTTGTAGTGCCCAAGGCAGAGGGTTTCATCTAACGCTTCATCTACTCTGCCAGCAGGCTTGGTATCAGGTTATGATAACGAAGTTGTATACTTAATACATGATAGCTTGGAATGAGACTGTTGGTTCAGTGCTGTGTCTCAGCGAAGCAAGCCTCATCAAAGTTCCTGCTATACACCGGTCAGGCATAACATTATGAACCAAATATTGTGTTGGTCACCCTTTTGCTGCCAAAACAGCCCTGACCCGTCGAGGCATAGACTCCACTAGACCCCTGAAGGTGTGCTGTGGTATCTGGCACCAAGATGTTAGCAGCAGATCCTTTAAGTCCTGTAAGTTGTGAGGTGGGGCCTCCATGGATCGGACATGGAACTTCCCACCCGTGAACTCGTACTAGATCGATGTACTCCCAGTTACGAGCTCTGACGTCACATAGCCCGCGAAACAACAATGACAGCCCCATACGGATGTGGTGTTTAAGAAACAAATATACAAATAACGTTAAATAAAAGGTTTAACAGCTTCTCTTGCCGTATGCTCCATTTTTCTCCTCCGTTTCCCTCAAATAAGCAAGGAGTAAGCACCTTTGGTGATAGAAATTATTGTAAATGAGCATAAACCTCGTACGGTCCACCATGCTTTGTTTACATCTAGCTACTACAATTATTTGTGCTCAGGCAGTTTGGCGTGACTTTGCCTGGAACGCTACAAAGTCGTGAGTCGTGGTTTGAAGTTGTAACTTATGGCCTCAATAAGCTGCCTGGAAGGCAGCATTAGGTAGAAGGTGGTACGTGTCAAAGTAACATCCACATGGATGGCAGGACCCAAGATCCCAGGCCTAAAGAATCACACACTGCCATGTGTTCCCCAGGTAAGCGACACACGTACCTGGCCATCCACGTGATGTAAAAGAAAACGTGATTCATCAGACCAGGCCACCTTCTTCCGTGGTCCAATTCTGATGCTCACATGCCCAATGTTGGTGCTTTCGGCAGTGGACAGGGGTCAGCATGGGCACCCTGACTGGTCTGATAGGTCAATGAGCCTTGGCTGCCCATGACCCTGTCGCCGGTTCACCACTGTTCCTTCCTTGGACCATTTTTGATAGATACTGACCACTGCAGACCGAGAACACCCCACAAGAGCTGCAGTTTTGGAGATGCTCTGACCCAGTCGTCGAGCCATTACAATTTGGCCCATGTCAAACTCGCTCAAATCCTTAGGCTTGCCCATTTTTCCTGCTTCTAACACATCAACTTTGAGGACAAAATGTTCACTTGCTGCCTAATATATCCCACCCACTAGCAGGTGCCGTGATGAAGAGATAATCAGTGTTATTCACTTCGCCTGTCAGTCATAATGTTATGTCTGATAGGTGTATTTCAGAAAACCATTTGTCAAGTCATGTCACATGCCTGAATTGTAGGGGTGGTATCCTAGAGGCTAATGATCTAAGTTGGTTACCAAAAGGTTGTAGGTTCAAATCCCGCAATGGACATTCCTTGAAAAATCTGATGCTAGGATGTCTAACTGTTCATTTCAAACAGCGTGTTTTAATAAATCAATGTTTCATTGTGTCTTTTATGTCACCACATCTTCCCAGACATTCTGTGACATTTTACATACTTTAAACATGGTACTTACGTTTGCATGTATAAAACAAATTTTCTAAGACACCCAAAAATGTATCTACTAAACTGATCTACTAAAGCTGATCTACTAACCAGTGGTGTTGTCCTAAAAAAGTGGTTTATTATTACTATATTATACTGATGGCTGACAGGTGAACAGCCAACATTTGCCCTGGGATATTATGAAATTTCCTTTAGTTACTTTCCCAAATAGTTAGACTGACCTTCTCCCTTTCCCCTATGCCTCTTCCCACCGCTACCTGTCATGTAATTATTTTTGTAAAACCAGTATTAAAGGGTCAGATAAAATGCAATTACAACAAAGGTTTTTGAATTTAGAAAAAGTGATACATCTAATAAGAGGAAGCTGACAGAGCCCTTGAAGTTGGGACTTTGGAGGGAGCAGGGCACATGAATGTCACAATGAAGCCGCTTGGAATTCACTTGGCAAAGGGAAAGACCATGTCATTTTCTCATTAGCTTCTCATGGAATGTTAACACAACAAAGCTAGGCAGCAACAACAGCAATATCTTATTGCTTTTAATACATACAAATAAATGTATATTTATAATGAAGTTTTAAAAATATGCTTTATATGTGTGTGTGTTCCCAATTTGCTCTTAAATTTATTAGTTAAGCATTAAACAAATTTCTTACCTATTAAACTTTTTTTAACTTAATATGAAATGCATGACGAAATTGTGTGTAATATATCACAGCAAAACAAAACAATTTGAACTATTCCATTTATACGTTAACTCCAACTCTCCCACCATATCTAGATTTAAAACGAATCATGAAGACTTGTGACCCTGGGTCATAATTTTAAATTATGATTAAATTGCTTTCTTGAAGTGACCATTGCATGTTCCCTTCGCTAACAGACTTGTGGAAGGGCCCTTGGTAAAGGTATTCAATTAGACACTTTCGTTTGCACCTTCAAGGGTGCAAAAATGTTGTTTGGACGCCGTTGAATAGGTGCCTATGGACCTTCGGTCTTCTCAAGCAGCAAAAAAATCGGTATACAGAGGGCATGCACAAATTTTGATCCTTAGAAGTCATTATACGCAAACAACCCTGGGGAAAAAGTAAGCATACATGATATATATATGAGCGTATGGCCCCAACTATACCACTGCTACTAACACAGTATATTGAATATGTAATTTGTGCTGTGCCTCCAAACATCTGCAAAATAAAGGGTGGCACCAATGCAGATTAAATAGCACCTGCAAAGTGATTTATGAATCCTGAAAGCCATTTTAGAAATGTCATTTTGTAAGCATATTAACAGGACTGAAAGGCAGGTAATCTGATTTACGCTGTGCACCATGCTGTCACTTTGGCGAAACTTTGAGAATGAAGAAAACAAGGTGTGGCAGTACTGCTGAATTGCTGAAATTAATGTGATAATAAAGTATCCTCATGAGCAGTTGTTTTATCATAAATTAACTCATAGTACACATTGCTGTGATTCAAACAGAATAAACATTCAACTTTGTATCTAAAAAACTGCCGACAGTTTATGTCCCCCTGTTTTGATCTCTTCAACATTTAACTGGCGGTTCACTTTAGTAGGACCTGCTGTCCACAACCCTGTGGGGATAAAAATGGTACATGACCCACAAGCTAAGAACCACTGCTAAACACAGATGACTCAATTTGCTGTGACACTTTATGAGCTCATTCAAATGTAGCTGGTATTTATCAACAAGATCCCTGAACAGGCAATAAGGCTTCTTCGTTGTAGTTTTTACAAAGTACAGTGAAATAAATGCTTGCCCTGCATTTTTTTTTAACTACATAACAGAATGCAGTACTGCAATTCCTGTATAAGTTTGTTGTTTTTTTCACGATAATAGTATGAAAAAACACACTATAAACTGATGAACCACACAATAAAGTGATGTACACTAATTATTTATTCCTGTGATGGCAAAGCTTAATTTTCAGCAGTGTCACATGATCCTTCAGAAATCATTCTGATATGCTGATTTGGTGCTAAGTCAAAAAAAAAAAGTATTATCACAAAAAACGGCTCTGCTGCATAATTTCATGATTCTTTGATGAATAGAAAGTTTAAAAAAACGAATTTATTTGATATAGTAATACTTTGTAACATGCATCATTGCTAAATAAATGTTTCTTTTTTTAAAAGATCTTACTAACACCAAACTTTTTTTAATGGTAGTATAAGATAATTATACTACAATTATACTACCATTTATACAAATATTCTAAAATTCTTCATACATTTATGTGTGCGACAATATTACTATTAATTGAGTGTAGTGAGAAACCAATTTACACTTACTACTGATACTACAGATTGAAACAGACCTTATAACAATCCACATTTTATTCCCTCATGAAAGACATGTTTCCTCATGTTGCTCTAGAGATGAAGATTCTATTCTATTCTATTCTAACAGATGTTGATGTTCTTTGTATGGCTCACATGAATTTTATATCACACCTGAGTGGTTTCCATATGCTCATATGGTTCTTAAGGGTGTTCTTGGCTTGCAGATGGTGAAATTGGAGGGTGTGATTCAAACGCTGGAGAGAGAAAGAGAAGAGGAGAAGGAAAGGGCAAAAGAGAGAGAGGAGTGCGCAGAGGTGGAGCGGAAGTCAGCATATTGCCTGGAGTGTGTACGAGTGAAAGAAGAACTAGAAAACATGCACAGGAGTATGCAGCAAATACAGGTTCTTGCTCCTGTTTGCTCAACACACAATTTCATCTGACATGTGGACAGAGTGTCAGTGATGTCCCTTTTTATTACTGCACAGCTCTATCACACGTACTCACAAGCACACACAGATCTGCAATTCCCTTATGGCAGCACAAGGTTCTGCTGATCTCAGCAGATCTGCGCCGCCCAGAGGAAAGAAAGACTTCAACATTCACCTAGCAACCAATCTACTTATTTTTCTCCCTTAATCCATGGATCTATCCTTCCATCCATGGATCCATCTATCCTTGTCCTTCTTTCTTTTTATGTGTCCCACAGGAGGAGTTTGCTGCACAGAAGGAAGTGTTACAGGCAGAGATTTCTGCTCTACAGCAAGAGAGAGACATTCTACGACAGTCCAATCACGGTATAGAGGAGAGAACCAGGTGTGTCCGAATGACATTGAGACATGAGGGGAGAGAAAGAATTTCAGTTAATTAAAATATTGAATTGATTAATTTTTATAATGTGATTAATTAATAAACACATTCCTTTTTTTTTTAGATCTTTTTATGAACAGAAAACGAATTATAATAATAATTATTGGCAATTGGTCATCATCAGTAATTTGTGTGGATGACACTCATAGTCAGGGGCGTCATGCACATAGTTGTTTTGAGGGGGAACTAATAACTATTATTATTTAGAATAAAATTTTGCTTTCACTGTAATAATTACTGGAATGTCATCACGAATTCCCCCAACCACCCGCATGCGAAAAATGAAATGTTCAGCACGAATTATCTAGGCTGTGACATAGCTTCAAAACTAAGAAATTCAACAACTCATTTTTTACCTACAATATTCTGAGATTAAAGTAAACTTTATAGTTACTTACGCAATTTCTAGAATATCAGATATCAATTTCAAATTATAGCTATTTTGAAAGGGCTATTGCTGCTTCCATAGACATCAGTGTATATTTCACAATGAAATATGCACTGTTTTGCAAGTACTTATCAGTTTTTAAATATTTATTTTATTTTAAAACATAAAATAAACATTATATGGTTGAAAACACTGAACAGTTTTGATATATGACGATCGCTGAGCTCAGAGGCAGCCAAAGAGCAAACACAGATTTGAATTTAGCAGTTGATAACATAATGCACTGAATTTTCTAATCACACCAGTGTGATCGTATGCTTCATGTGGTTAATTATCAAATGTAACAAACAAAACAAAAAAAATTTGGTAAAAAAGTGGTAACGTTTTGGGATTTATAAGATTATATAAGGAAAAGCTGAGTTTTCAGCAGCCATTACTCCAGTCTTCATAAATCATTCCAATATGTTGATTTGGTCAAGAAACTTGTTTTATTATTATTACAGATGTTGAAAACAGTTGTGCTGCTTAATATTTTTATTGAAACCATGATACATTTTTCAGGATTATTCGATGAATTGAAAGTTCAAAATAACAGTATTCAGTCTTTAGAGAGAGAGAGAGCAGGAGAAAAAGACAGTGTGCTGTCTACAGATCAGTGGTTTTTAAAAATGTAAAGACCTCCAAAATATAGTAAACCACTTTTTTGTTAGGACTACACCACTGGTAGAGGGTGCAGTTTTATTTATTAGAATGTGTGTGTGTGTGTGTATGTGTGTGTGTGTGTGTGTGTGTGTGTGTGTGTGTGTGTGTGTGTGAAGGCTACAGTTTGAGAAGCAGTTCTCTGATCAGATTGTGGAACTGAAGAGAGAAAGAGAGGAAGAGATCAGAAAGATGAACCAACAGTGGCAACACAGAGTAGAAGAACTGCAGACACAGGTAACACACATTGTTCGTTTCCTCAGACCCAACGTACACACACATTATTTTTCCATCTCTATGTGTAGTTGGAGGAGAGGAGAGCACTATCGGAGAAATTGGATGGAGAGCGAGAGAGACGTTACAGTAATGGAGAGATGGAACGAATGAAGCAGGAGATCCAAAAGACAAGAGATATGAACAGCTCGCTCAGATCTCAGCTTCACTCCACCATTCAGGAGAAAGAGAGACTGATAAGGCAGCAGTTACAGGTGCATATACACTAGTAGGAAATTCAAAGATTTCTCATGATTAATAATATAATTATCATTGACTGATATTGTGTGGACAAAAACAGTTGGAATTATGACAGAACACACACACAACTGTGGAAGAACTCTTCATGTTGGTAATTTTGTGATGTTTTTCTATCTGTGTACTGTAGGTGGTAAAAGAAGAAGATGAGGACGAGGAAGATGAAAAGGCTACAGGAGAGAGGGAAGAGGAGAAGGAGAAGTGGGGGTGGCGTGAACGAGAGGAGGAGTTGTTGCGTGTGGAGAGGTTAAATCACCAGCGTGCTCTTCAAGCCCTGGAAACACAAGCCAATGAAGAACTTCAGTCAGAGAGACAACGCTTACTCACTCAGCACAAACTACAGCTGGGTAACCATTACACCTCATACAGAATGATTTTTGCAAACCTTGCAGCCTTGTCAGGCAATAACTTTGTAGGCAGCGTTTGCACACAAGGGTACCTCATGAAATTTGATTTTGGACAGACTTCTGAGGCAGCGTAACCGTTTAATGATCTACAACAAAACAGAGCGAGCTTTGGTGAGAACTAAGCACATATTTAATTACTACAATAGTAATTTCTTGCTACAAATGACATCAGATTTGTATCATCAATTTAAGACACCATTTTTTTAACTGTCACAGAATGGAAAGCACAGTATTGTGGCGTATCAAAAACATTAAAGCCTAGAAATCTAGACGCACCCTAGCGACAGCAAATCTAATTTGCAACCAGGGTAGTCTAGCAACTCTCCGTTGGCTTGCGAGCTGGAAAAAACAAACTCTGGTCAGGCCAATCACATCGTGTATAGATTCGGTGGGTGGGTTTAACATAATGTCGGCAGAGTTGCAGCTGTTCCGCATGCTACTTGTAAACAAAGAAGCTGGCGAACAGCAGTCTTTCGAATCGGCTTTGGCCGTGACTCTGGAAGACTTGGAGTTAAGCTTTTCTTTGAGAAAAGAACAAAGAACGGCACTGAAGTCTTTCTTAAGAAAGGACGATGTGTTCAGAGTTTTGCCGACTGGATACGGTGAAAGTTTAATCTATCAACTAGCTCCGCTTCACCTTCTTCGTTGCTCTGGTTGGTTGTAGCGCTATCCTATTGTGTGCAGAGGGAATTTGAAAGACAACCGTTTGTCCCGCCCCCTCGGATTGAGCCCTGCCAATGGTGAGTTTCCAGACCCAACATCTTGATGTGGGTCTGGCTTGTCAGGCTAATACATTTATGCTGCCTTCAAAAAATTATTAGATAAAGGTATCTCAGGAGACAGGAAGTGAAGCTTGGATTCAGACATGCCTTGATGCCTTGCTTCCTTGGAATACATCCTCCAAAGGCAGCATTTTAAATTTTTGAATGCAGTCATTGGGTGTTTCTCAAACGGAAGGCTGCATCCTACGAAGGCTGCATATCTCAGCTGCCATGTCATCAAAAGTTGCTGAAGGCCATCTCAATTTGAAGGATCCTTGGAAGACAGCCTATGTTTTGCGTCCTTCATTCGGCGGATACATCAGATGTAGCCTTAAATCACCCACAATCCTTTTCACACATTTCAATTCACAAAAATAAACTGATGGAAAATGAGTCCGTATTGAGCTTTCGGACATGAAAGCATAGATGTTATCTTTTGTTTTGCTGTAAATTAATCACTAACTCCTGACAATAATGTAAGCCACAGCCGCAGATGATTGTCATTCACTGTATTGCATCAATACAAAGCCAGTTAATATAAAGATTTGTAATACAAAGTATTTGTCTAAAATTAAGTTTCAATAGTATTTTCATGCCGTGACCATGTGTGACGCACATGTGTGACGTAGCCATGCATACTTACTAGAGTGTCTCATTCTAGCGTTTAATTTCTGAGGAGGACACTAGCCTACAAGCCTCAGAAGGACTGGACTAGGAAGGACACATTCTCAGTAGGATGCAACCTTCCGTTTGAGAAACACAGATACAGTCGCAGGTCACTTTATTAGGTACACCTATTCAACTGCTTGTTAACACAAATATCTAATCAGCCAATTACATGGCAGCAACTCACTGCATTTAGGCATGTAGAGATGGTCAAGGCGATCTACTGAAGGTCAAACTTAGCATCATAATGGGAAAGAAAGGTGATTTAAGTGGCTTTGATTGTGGCATGGTTGTTGGTGCCAAATGGACTGGTCTGAGTATTTCAGAAACTGCTGAAATTCAGATGGTAGGGTCATAATTTGGTGTAAAAAACATGAAAGAATGGATCCATCCTGCCTTGACGGTTCAGCAAAGCAGCAAAACCGCTTACAGTCACTAGAAAGACAGCTGGATGAGAAGAGCAGCGAGGTTCAGGAGCTAAAGAGAGAGAACGAAGATCCGAAAGAACGGATGAGTGCAATGAGTACACAAAGAGAGGAGCAAGATGACCACAAACATAAACACAAGAGGTCAGTACTTAGACGACCACAAGCAAAATCACACACAGAAGGTCAGTAACAAGATGGCATGGTTGTTGGTGCCAGATGGGCTGGTCTGAGTATTTCAGAAACTGCTGATCTACTGGGATTTTCACACACAACCATCTCTAGGGTTTACAGATAATGAAAAGGGAAAATATCCAGTGAGCAGCAGTTCTGTGGGTGAAAATGCCTTGTTGATGCCAGATGTCAGAGTAGAATGGCCAGACTGATTTGAGCTGATAGAAAGGCAACAGTAACTCAAATAAGTCGTTACAACCGAGGTCTACAGAACAGTATCTCTGAACATGTTGAACCTTGAAGCAGATGGGCTGCAGCAGCAGAAGACCACACCTGTGCCACTCCTGTCCACTAAGAACAGGAAACTGAGGCTACAATTTGCACATACTCACCAAAATTGGACAATAGAACGCTGGTAAAATGTTGCCTGGTCTGATGAGCCTCAATTTCTGCTGCAACATTCAGATGGTAGGGTCATAACTTGGTGTAAACAACATGAAAGCATGGATCCATCCTGCCTTGTATCGACGGTTCAGGCTGCTGGTGGTGTAATGATTTAGGGGATATTTTCTTGGCACACGTTGGGCCCCTTAGTATTGGGCTTTCATTTGAATTAATTAATTGAGCATCGTTTAAACGCCACAGCCTACCTGAGAATTGTTGCTGACCATGTCCACCTCTTTATGACCCCAGTGTACCCATCTTTTGATGGCTACATACAGCTAATCGGAAACATTAGAATTAAATTAGCATGACTCACCAATGAAGAAAAGCACAGATGTGCAACCATATATCATATGTGTACATTTTGTCAGTATAGTTTTTGTCAAGATTTGGCAGTAGAGATGGAATTTGAAATTTGAATGCTTTGCAAGGGCAATCTTTTGACCCATGACATTTAATTTAATTTGTCTTTACTTTTATTTTTTAATATGGATATTATCCAAATCCGTTAGCCTTATCTGCTGTCATTAGGGACATGAATGGAAATTAATTTTAATTAAAGGACTAAATTTGAGCATAATAAATGCCAAGAGCAGGCAGAAAAGAATAGCGAGATATCTTTGTCTGTTAAAAGGTTTATTCATAATATGCTGATAATATTCCCATAGCTCCACACTCTCGCTTTACCAGAGTATGAATGTTCCTGTAAACAACAACAAAAAACTGCTGTCGTAATGTGAAAGGTTTATAAAAAATAATATTATTTCTTAAAATGAATTGATGATCATGCATTGCATTTTGCACAACAGCACCATCTAGTGCCACGACTCCTGAAGTAGAGCAGGACTAAAGACAACGCATACGGCCACCTTTGTAAGCATGTCAGATATAATCTGTCTATCGACTGTGTGTGTGTGTGTGTGTGTGCCTGTGTGTGTATAGACAAGCAGAAAGCAGAGCTGACCCAGCAGCACACAGAGTGGGTGAGACAGGTCACCCAGAGACACATGCAGCAGATCGAGGACCTTCAGAACGAAATACACACACACACACAAATGATGGCCCTGCAGCAGGTACACACACAAGCCAAACAGACACAAGCACACTTACACTGCCTCAAGGGGTGCATTATGACTCTCTCTCCCTGTCTCCTTCTCAGGATCTGAAGCAGCAAAACCGCTTACAGTCACTAGAAAGACAGCTGGATGAGAAGAGCAGCGAGGTTCAGGAGCTAAAGAGAGAGAACGAATATCTGAAAGAACGGATGAGTGCAATGAGTACACAAAGAGAGGAGCAAGATGACCACAAACATAAACACAAGAGGTCAGTACTTAGACGACCACAAGCAAAATCCCACACAGAAGGTCAGTAACAAGATGACCTCAAACCCGCACACAGACAGGAGGTCAATAACAAGATGACCACAAGCATACTCACACAGCAGTCAGTGATGAGACTGTTGACTATCGGGATAAAATCTGGTCCACTATTCTGGTCAAGAACTGCATATTTATTCATATTTTCCACTGAAATTTGGAACTGTTCCATACATTTCCACTACAGAAAATCAGCTCTCCATGGGCTCCTTAAAGTTTGTCCAAAGATAAAAATTCTGCCATCAATAACTCACCCTCATGTCATTCCAAAACCGACTTTCGGTCGTCTTCCGTTGACCATGTATGTGTGTTGATTAATGTTTATATGTGAACAAAAGCCGAATTTAAATCTGATCATCATATAAAGCAATCATGTCTCTTCAGAAGACTTGGATTATAATAATAATAATTTGTTACATTTATATAGCGCTTTTCTAGGCACTCAAAGCACTTTACATATAGAAGGGGGAATCTCCTCAACCACCACCAATGTGCAGCATCCACCTGGATGATGCGACGGCAGCCATATTGCGCCAGAACGCCCACCACACACCAGCTGATTGGTGGAGAGGAGACAGAGTGATGAAGCCAATCTGTATATGGGGATGATTAGGAGGCCATGATGGAGAGGGGCCAATGGGCAAATTTAGCCAGGATGCCGGGGTTACACCCCTACTCTTTATCGAAGGACATCCTGGGATTTTTAATGACCACAGAGAGTTAGGACCTCGGTTTAACGTCTCATCCGAAGGACAGTGCTTGTTACAGTATAGTGTCCCAATCACTATACTGGGATGTTAGGACCCACACAGACCACAGGGTGAGCATCTAGGTACTAACCAGGCTCAGTCCTGCTTAGCTTCAGTGGGAAACCAGTCTTGGGCTGCAGGGTGATATGGCTGCTGGTTAAACTGATCGATTCATATGGATTCTTTTACTATGTATTTATGAACTTTTTAAGGCATCACATTTTTAGTGGAACATTCAATGGAGGGACAGAAATCTCTCAGGTTTTATAAAAAAAAAATCAAAAATGAAAACAAAAGTCTTATGAGTTTGTAACAATATGAGGGTGAGTAAATGATTACAAGTAATGTTTTCTAAACAATAACAATTTGGTCTGGCAATACACAAAAAACAAAACTTGGGCATTCTACACTTGAAGCGTGGGATGCAGTAATGCAGAGATGAGATGTGCATTCTGTTGACCATGTTGATGTGTATGCCACTTTGCACAGTGTTTCTGTCCATTATCTGTCCGTTATGACTTTATTTAATTGAATGTCATGTTGAATTGATTGAAACACATTTTATTTGTAATATATTTAATAACTACTGGCTGTTGCATCAAAAGCATCTTGTGATGGCATAAAAAACTGAATTAAATTACTATGGATATAACCCTGTTTTCAAAACTCGAAGGACTCGAATAAAGTTTGTAGGCGGGGTATGTTCTATAATAACACTTACATCATTTTTTCGCTCAGCCAGTTATGAGAGTTTACAGATCCCACAGCTGAGCACAAGCACCCACAAGCACCTCCAGGATTTTGGTGGAAAAGTAATATTAAACAGAATAAAGATGTTGAATGTAAATAAACAACCACATGCTGCATTTTTATGTGACGTTTAGGAACGAGTAAATCTAATATAATCCGATATAGCTCTAAGTAGGGGTGTTCGATTCCAGGTCTTTTTGGAGTTGACTCCGACTCCCGACTCTCACTGGCCCGACTCCTTGACTCCATTTACTTTACATCAAAACAGGGGCAGACATGAGTCAAAATGGCAGTCGTTACTCACTTAATTAATTTATTTACCCCCGACACAAAGTCTTCAAATCCCCTTATTAAAACAAGACACATTTAACGTGACTGTTCAAATTAGTCCAATTTAGCGATGATTTGATGAGTAGCTATTAACGTTACCTAGCTGTTGCCAATACCTAATTTTACAGAAGGAAAAGTCACGAAAAACAGCCGTGGTCGAATATTATGTCTGAATTATATAAATGAAAAAGAAGGAGAGTTAAAGATATTAAAAAACATACAATACATATGATAATGTACACTTATTGATATTTATTCTTGATGTAAGTTTTTTTATGATTTATGGTTACCGGTAGTTTAATGTTTATGAACACAAGGTTAACCATGGAAAACCAAATCTATATTTATTGCATTAATATACCATCAATTAAACTAAAGCTGGCACACAGGTGTATATAATTACAAACTAAAGTCTCTATTGATGTTATCTATTTCTAAAGTGAGCTACAGTACATGTTGGATAAATGTATATGTGACAAAGTTTCTGCGACAGCTCTCTGACGCGGTGTAATACGTCAGTCAGTGTCTGAATTTCTCGCTTCATTTCGTTTACTTCTTGCTTATATAGTGCACTCAACTGCCATGCACTATATAGGGATTAGAGAATCAGTAAACAAGTGAGCGATTTTGGACACTGAAAGTCGATTCCTGTGCTGGAGTCGACCCCGACTCAGGCTATTTAGAGTTGAGGAATCGACTCTTTTGGAAATACTTGCTAGCTCTGAGCACCAAGCTGAAAATACTTGTGTGATGTTGATGTATTTGTATCTGACTTGCAGTTTTCCAGAGGAACGAGATGCGGCTGGTGAAGCGGATGGGTCGGATCACAGGAATAACATGGAGAGTGTGAAGAGAGAGCACAGAATGGAGATCCAGACCATAATATCAGACTTCAGCACCTCCCAAACACGTCTACAGGCCCGCATAGTTGCCTTGGAAACAGAGTACCTACTCCTCCCACATCAATAATGCAAAACACAAACCACACTTACATACAGAATTAACCCAAGCAAGACAATATATGAATATGGCTCACAACTAGGATTTCCTACAGATTTCACAGAATTGGAGCGTTGTCAAAATTCCACTCATCCTCTGCGCCTGTAATGCTAATTTATGAAATATAATGGCTAATTTAATAATAATATTAGCTATAAAAATGTAGAACTTGTCCATTCAACACATTTTACTATATTTTGCCGCGCTTAACACTGTATCCTCATAACAGATTATTGCTATTGCTAATGTGGAAAAGTGCTACTATTACTTACAAAATACACTACTAATACGAATACAAGGTTCTTTTTAAAATGATTAATATATCTGTATTAGGTCATGTTATGCAATACTTTATGTATGACAGTGTTTTAGTGCCAAATTAAAATCTAAAATAAGTATAAAAGTTGTATTATGAGAATGAAGGTATCGTTTTTGTGAATAGTCTTAAAATAATAAATATGTAATGTTGCATGAATAACAAACAATAATGCTAAACCTTTATTCTTGTTTAAGTCCTATTTTGAGATTATTCTCGAAACACTTTGACTATATTTTTTTAAACTTTACTTTTCTCAAGATCTACTGTTACTAAAACGCAGTTGTGTTCAAGCCATATATTTAATATATAATATATATTAATATTGTTGCATTTCATTAATCTTTGTATGTCTGCTTTGTGTGTTTGCATTTTATGTGTGTAGGTTGAGAGAAAGGGAAGAAAGGGGAAAGAGAAGAGTGGAAGACCTGCACACCATTGCTAAACTACAGGACAAGCTAAGCGAGAGAGACCAACTCATAAAAAGTCTAGTGGTTAGACACACATGTACACATAGACACATGCGAGACTCAGGATGCCCATACTCTTCTCTCTCATCTCACTATTTCTTTCTATTTCAGGAGGACCTCCACCAGCTATCCCAGCATCCACCTCTCTGCAGCGATGAAATAATGAAGCCTTATGACTCTAGGACACAAGCAGGGACCCTCACACCTACTATGAAGGTAGCACACAAACACACTGCTCCAAAACTGACACCACATCGAATTTCAAAAAACAATTCATCAAGTATTTTAATCATAACTGAGAGAGGAACATGTTTATTGAAGCGCAGGATTTAACTATTCTAATCTGCCTCCTGTATATAGAAAAAGGGGGTTGAGGAAACTAGCATCCCAAACCGCTGCTCATACGATGGGGGGTCACCCAAGGCCAAATGCTCACCAGTTATTGAGCGTGGATTACCCAGTCTGGAACAGAGCGGGCGAGGGACCCCCCTAACAAGGACACACACACCCACCTCCCCTCATGCTGAACACAGAGCCTCAATCAGACACAGCCGCCCATCCTCACAAGAGGTCCGACATCAGCCCCAGCTTAAAGTGAACTACAACCAGCACATCAGGTAATCATCCGCATGCCAGCAGTCCCAGATCTAACCAGCCAAACCTGAACGTAATCCTGATCTCCTCTTTTTAAGGTAGATAAATACAAATCTCAACAAATGAAATGTGTTCTTATTGAGAATTTTGAATAGCTATCTAATTTCAAGAAAATACATAATTACATATTATTTATTACATTTAGTAGACGCATTTATGAAGTGAAGTGACATGTGGCCAAGTATGGTGACCCATACTTGGAATTTGTGCTCTGCATTTAACCCATCCAAGTGCACACACACAGTAGTGAACACACACACACACACACCCGGAGCAGTGGGCAGCCATATTGCTGAGGTGCCCGGGGAGCAGTTGGGGGTTCGGTGCCTTGCTCAAGGGTCTCACGTCAGTCGTGGTATTGAGGGTGGAGGAGTCCGACTTACAAGTTCCGGTTACAAGTCCGACTTGCTAACCATTAGGCCACGACTGCCCCACATTGCATTCAAGATACATTTCATCAGTTAATGCATTCCCTGTGTATCAATCTCATGACCTCAGTGTCTATATTGCATGTAAAATATGGATTGAAATTGCCCACAAAAGAATTATGTTGCAAGTGTAATTCGGGGTTGCCAGGTCTGTGACAAAATACATCCCAATAAACATTCAAAACATGTTATTTGTTAACTTAGTTACAAGAAACTAAGTACTTAATTGAGTAATTAAAATGTAACTTCACCTTAAAATAAAATGTAACCAAAACTTACTCTAAAATTAAAACTTATATTGACTCATTGTAGGCCTTTTGTACAATGCAAGTAGCAGCATTGAAGTTTTACACAGTAAAAGTGAACTTACCTACCATTATAAAACAAAAGTCTGGAATAGCAAACTATATTTGCAAAAAATTGCAATATACAACAGCACACACTATAAAGAATACAGTAACACTTTACACTAAGGTTCCATTAGTTAACATAAACTAACAAATAAAAATGCTTGTAAAGCATTTATTAATCTCTGATAACGTTCATTTCAACATTTACTAAAACATAATTAAAATCCAAAATTGTTTGTTAACTTTATTTAATGGACCTGAGCTGACATGAACTAACAGTAACATATTAGTTGCACATCTTTAGTTAATGCATTAACTTATGGGTCCTTACTATAAAGTGTTACAAAATATTCTTACGTTAAAAATTAGGTGCATACATTATAACTTGATGTTAAAAAAAACAAACTCCTTTTTCTGGTTAAGTGGGGGTTTTTTTCCTTTCTCCCAAGATGTCTACAAATCTACATTTCTGGTTCTTGTGTTTCAGGACTCCTGCTGAGCAGAGGGTTATTGAAACAGGGCCTGATGGACAAGACCCTCAAAAACAGGAGTGGTTCACCAAATATTTCTCTTTTTGATGTCCCACTGAACATTTGGCTGTATCGGTCCCAACATATTGAGTACAGGATCACCAAAGTCTCTTCTTCTGCATAATTACACTCGACTGCAAGCTAACACCAAATAAGCTTTTCTACAGGATGCATTTCACTTTAATCCTGTTTAACAAAATGCAGCACACAGACCCAATGTCTTAAATTGTTACAATAAAGAGATTATGCATTCGGTCATAAAGAACTCGGAACATTGAAGGACAACAGAACACTAAGGTCATAGAGTGGGTGGGCATATCAAACGGCTGAAAGAAGAGAATGTTCCTGTGTAGAGGCTTCCTCCATTGATGCTTCACGTGTGGTCTCTCCCAGCAAAATGATGATTGTACAAGGTCTAAAAAAAAAAAAACCCTGAACAGTTCTGCAGCAAATCCATGGACCCCCTATTAATTAATAAAATGAACTGCCAAGTTTGGATTACTGGAAATGTGTGGAATGCTGAGACTTTTCTTAAACAAAAAGTGAATGCAAGAATAGCTGGTTTTGCCATACTATGCCAAAACTCTATCTCAAGATAATTAATGTGTATCAATAAATTACATATTTTTGTTTTTTTTTTAATCGCATGATGGCATTCTTTATTTGTATTTAATATCTTTTTTACAGAACATTTTACTTGCCCTGGACTGGTAACTCTAAATATACAGGTCTATATATTGTGTTAATTAAAACATAAATGTTTCACTGAAAGAATTTGCAGTTAAGTGCTTCTGTGGCTGATGGATAATTCAGGATCTCCGACTGGAAAGATTTGAGGGCCCTCTTCATTGTCCTCTGCTGGTTGGACTGGGCTTTGTTCTTGTAGTTCATGCTCACAAGCTTATCAACCAGATAGTGCAGCCACAACACATTGGAATGGGGATTATACATGGCCCAGCAGTTACTGAGAAAGAATGAAAAAAGAACCATGAGAATCATTAATCCTTCATTTAGAATGAAAGCATTTTAAATATCTTTAAGGCTCAAGCACACACTTGTTTTCTTTCTTCATTATGCGGTAGATTTCAAACTGATAATCTCCCTGACCCATGAACAACTCTTCATCGGAAGAGATATCACATGACACCGTCAGTCCATCTGAGAGAGAGAGAGAGAGAGAGAGAGAGAGAGAGAGAGAGAGAGAGAGAGAGAGAGAGAGAGAGAGAGAGAGAGAGAGAGAGAGAGAGAGAGAGAGAGAGAAAAACAAAGTTCAAACATTTAGAATATTTTCCAATTCATGTGTATTAGGTTAACTATATTTTCAACTCTTGTACCAAGAGTAAAATTAGCAAATTTTGCCAGAATGAAACTCTCTTAAAGGATACAATCATGCATGTGTCCTCTGGTTTGGGGGCAAATATTGATTTGTAGTTAATTTATGGGAAAATTTACTTTTTTGGGGGTTTTTTTTTTCTTGGAATGTTTGAGCTTCACAAATGCAATCAACAATATTGATAAAAAACTTTTTTTTTAATTAAATCTCAAAATAATATATTGTTGTGAGATGTAGTTGAGGTGGTCAAGAAAAGCCTCTGAAGTCAAGGCAAATATCACCATTTTATGAGTGTGGCTAGGGGGATACATGCAAAATTATTTTTAAATGTTGGATAACATCTACAATAGTGAATAAACATGGGATTTGCAACTAATACCTTAACTAAATTCATGGGACAGAAAACTATTTGGGCCAGAAAGAGTTTAGTCTTGGACTGACCTATTTCCAGGCGTGAGAGTGAGTAGTCAATAATGTTGACATGAACCCCTCGAGTCTCTATGGAATGCACTGTTCCATTCAGAATGAACTCATTGTGCTTGTGCTTAACATTCTTCACCAGGACGTTCCCCCAATGAAGATCTCTAAAAAAAAAAGCCAGCACACACCACTAACATCAGCTTACAATCGTTACAGAAATGATAGCATATACAGAAATGTGTATGCATCCTTTACATCTACATTTCAATTTCAGCTTCAAACTTGTTACCTGTGTTCAAAGCACAGGGCTTGCTCAGCTACAGCCAAAGCTGCAGTGACTTGATGTAGAACACTCTTGGCCTGGGCCATGGAAGCTAGCTGCAAAAGTACACACACACAAACAAACTTAAGTTGTCATAATGATATAATATAACTCAAAGTTTATGGAGACTTCTAATTAACAGGTTTAGATACAGTAATTCTCAAAGGGATAGTTTACCCAAAAATTTAAATAGTTATTTACTCATCCTCGAGTCATTCCAAACCAGTAAGATTTTTGTTCTTCAAATCAAAACACAAATATATATATTTAACAAAACCTGAGATTTATGCCACTCCATCAAAACTTTGACACAAAGTTTAAAAAGATATCAAAATTTAAACTGTTCAATCCAAGTCCTCTGAATAGACACAATGACTCTACACATTAAATATGGTAAAAGGAAGCTCAACTATGCCTGACTGACATGCGAGAACTAATGAGGTTTGATTTCATGCTTCACCCAAGCACGTTTGAGCTTATGCAAGATCTAATGAGGTTTGTTTTCGCAAGCAAATAAAGTTGAGGATGAGTAACATACATTTTTTATTTTAAGCTATTTTAACCATACAAGGACAACAGCATCAGTGAGGTCAGGTACTAATGTGAAGGGGCCTAAATTCACCCGAGGTGTTCAGTGGATGTCAGGCCTCACAGAATACCTGGAATAGCCAAACCTGATAAAGAAGGAAACCTGTGCACAAGTACCTTTCCATTCATGTTCTCTAGATCACTCCCTCCAAACTCAAACTCCAGGATTAAAAACAGCTGCTCGTCATCAAAGAAATCTGTGCCAACAGAATCAATACATTAATAGATATTAACTATAAACTGGATTTATATTGGGATATTTAAAGACATATCAATTGTTTACAACAGCTTACCAGGTCTGTCATTCTCTGATCCCTTCTGACGGTCAAACTTGTCCCAGGCTTTGAGCAGAGCATCAGGATAACGTCCACGGACACAATGTAAACTAAAAAGTAAAACAATTTAACTTTTTTTAAAAAGCAAAAATGTCTATCTTTATGTGCGCATTCTTAGAACTATAGCACATTCAAACTTGCCATCACCTCATTTTACACTTAAGTTAGCTAAAAAAAAAAAAAAATGAAAAAAAAAAAAATATTCGAAGCATACTTGTTTAGCCCAATGAAACCATCCGTCTTGTTAATTTCCTTTATGTTAAGACTGCTCAGCTCTCTGTAGGAACATTGAAAAGGTGTTTGAATATTTACACACCATTCAGTCAAATGTATAACATTTTCTGAGCTATGCCAGAGATCTTACTTGGAAATGATGATTTCATGGAGGATTTCACCAAATGTTTTCTGGTGTTCACCGTTGACCTGCTGACTGCCTTCTACTGGGATGATCTATAGAAATTACATTCAAACATCACTTCAATCATTTTTGTGTTTAAGAAATAATTCAGCTTACCACTCAGAATTAAAAATTACTAAACATCTATTTATATACATATACAGTGAGGAAAATAAGTATTTGAACACTCTGCTATTTTGCAAGTTCTCCCACTTAGAGATCATGGAGGGGTCTGAAATTGTCATCGTAGGTGCATGTCCACTGTGAGAGACATAATCTAAAAAAAAAATATCCAGAAATCACAATGTATGATTTTTTAACTATTTATTTGTATGATACAGCTGCAAATAAGTATTTGAACACCTGTCTATCAGCTAGAATTCTGACCCTCAAAGACCTATTAGTCTGCCTTTAAAATGTCCACCTCCACTCCATTTATTATCCTAAATTAGATGCACCTGTTTGAGGTCGTTAGCTGCATAAAGACACCTGTCCACCCCATACAATCAGTAAGAATCCAACTACTAACATGGCCAAGACCAAAGAGCTGTCCAAAGACACTAGAGACAAAATTGTACACCTCCACAAGGCTGGAAAGGGCTACGGGGAAATTGCCAAGCAGCTTGTTGAAAAAAGGTCCACTGTTGGAGCAATCATTAGAAAATGGGAGAAGCTAAACATGACTGTCAATCTCCCTCGGACTGGGGCTCCATGCAAGATCTGACCTCGTGGGGTCTCAATGATCCTAAGAAAGATGAGAAATCAGCCCAGAACTACACGGGAGGAGCTGGTCAATGACCTGAAAAGAGATGGGACCACCGTTTCCAAGGTTAGTAATAAGGTTGTATAAGTAAGGTTGGTAATACACTAAGACGTCATGGTTTAAAATCAAGCACGGCACGGGAGGTTCCCCTGCTTAAACCAGCACATGTCCAGGCCCGTCTTAATTTTGCCAATGGCCATTTGGATGATCCAGAGGAGTCATGAGAGAAAGTCATGTGGTCAGATGAGACCAAAATAGAACTTTTTGGTCATAATTCCACTAAACGTATTTGGAGGAAGAAGAATAATGAGTACCATCCCAAGAACACCATCCCTACTGTGAAGCATGGGGGTGGTAGCATCATGCTTTGGGGGTGTTTTTCTGCACATGGGACAGGGCGACTGCACTGTATTAAGGAGAGGATGACCGGGGCCATGTATTACGAGATTTTGGGGAACAACCTCCTTCCCTCAGTTAGAGCATTGAAGATGGGCCGAGGCTGGCTCTTCCAACATGACAATGACCCGAAGCACACAGCCAGGATAACCAAGGAGTGGCTCTGTAAGAAGCATATCAAGGTTCTGGCATGGCCTAGCCAGTCTCCAGACCTAAACCCAATAGAGAATCTTTGGAGGGAGCTCAAACTCCGTGTTTCTCAGCGACAGGCCAGAAACTTGACTGATCTAGAGAAGATCTGTGTGGAGGAGTGGGCCAAAATCCCTCCTGCAGTGTGTGCAAACCTGGTGAAAAACTACAGGAAACGTTTGACCTCTGTAATTGCAAACAAAGGCTACTGTACCAAATATTAACATTGATTTTCTCAGGTGTTCAAATACTTATTTGCAGCTGTATCATACATTATGTCTCTCACAGTGGATATGCACCTACGATGACAATTTCAAAAGTTCAAATACTTATTTTCCTCACTGTAGTTAGTATGCTTCTACAATGAAATTGTGTATGATTAAATTGTACACATACTTTGAGAGCGACAGTCTCATTAGAATCATTTATGGTTGAGAAGACCTCTCCAAATGTCCCTTCGCCAATCTTGTTGCAGTGCTTCATGCGAGCTGGAGGGATACAGTCACTAAAGGAAAGTGGGCCGCTCTGCTGACATTCTTGATACACTTTTTCTGCATCACTGATATCCTCGTCATATGAAGTCTGGAACACAAAGGAGGAGAGTAAAAATGGGAGAAAAGAGAAATCATAGAGATTAGAGAAATAACTGGAATAAAGACATTAATTATCTGAGAGGGTAAAAAGCGTAGACCTTGCATTATTCTATTATATTTATATCTCGTCATATACACACGTAAAAAAAAAATCCCATGCTCTGTGTGAATGTACATAGATGTCTTAGTCTTATCAAAACAGAAAAATTATATAAACACATTTTTTTTTTAAATGGTTTAAAAGGTTGTGTATGGAAGCTTGTTTCTGCCACATAATAAAAAATAAAAAAAAGGTAATTGTGACTTTTTCTCTCACATTTTTATCTTTCATTCTGACTTTTTGTCAGAATTGCAAGTTAATACTGCATTTTCGCAATCGGAATTGTGATATAACTCAACTATATTGGATACAATATATTTATGAGGGATACAGTTTCTTGAATTAAAAGAGACCTTTATTTACATAACAAATGTTCATTAAAGTTGAGGAGTGAACAATCTCTCTGTGTCTTTACCATGGGGGTGTTCACGGTGGACTGGAGCATGCGTAAAGGTGTGATTCTGGATGGTGTACACAGAGGGGAAGCAAACAGTTCTAGACTGGTGTCAGCTGGAAAACCAGAGCCTGGGGACTTTAGATGAGACTGTACCAAGCGCCGAGGGGTGGGAAATGCTGCGGTACACACAAAATTTACACATAAGATTTTAAAAAGTAACAAGAAATGAATGCCATTGTACATGCTTAGTTTTGCAAGTTTTTAAGGGAGAGAGGTAACAGAACAAAAGTGGCACTAAAACCACCCAGCATGTAAAACCTCAATGTAAAGTTCTCTATACAAACTTTGGGCAGTTTGGTATGTGAATCAAAGACTGTGTCTACTGGCATTATCTGGTTTGCTGTACACATACCAGTTTTCTTCTTATGCAGGGACAGTGCTGCCTTTAGACGGCCCCAGGAATGTGTCGTAAGTGCATCAGGAGTAAAGTTGGCCAGGATGGAAGAGAGATTCATTTGCTCCATTCTGAGAGGCGTCACAGCCAGACCAATCCCACTGGTACCCTGCAGCCAGCCACATGTTGTTTCCTGCATGAACGCACAGAAAAAAAGACAAGCAGCTGAAAGATTTGGTTATTTTTTTCTGCAAAACAGTGACATTTTTTTCTTCTCTCTGAAAAAAAAAAAAAAACCTTCCTGCAGAATTGAAAGTTGTGGTGTCAAAATACTTTTAGATTTCATTTACTAAATACAAACTGAAGATATCCAAAGAAGGGCGTAAACATAAATGCAATCTTCTATATTAGGGATGACTAATAAAAACACAATCTCTAAGAGGTGAAGCATATTGCTGGGTTGTCGGATGTTGAAAATAAATAAGTAATATTTTGCTTATTGTGGGACTTGAGTAATAATGCCCATATTATAAAAAATACATACAATTAGATAAAGAGACAGATAAGAGTAATTAAGTTAACAAAAAGTTAATTTACTGTTGCAAAATGAATATGGGTATGTTAATTTAGTGTAGTAATTATATATTTTAAATAACTAAATCATTAAAATAAAAATATTAATAATAACAATTTGGT
The DNA here is from genome assembly GCF_949357685.1 of Gobio gobio. Taxonomy (NCBI): domain Eukaryota; kingdom Metazoa; phylum Chordata; class Actinopteri; order Cypriniformes; family Gobionidae; genus Gobio; species Gobio gobio. The sequence continues at coordinate 25,786,310 of NC_137099.1, read as the reverse complement.
CACCTTGACCCATGCATACATTTTGTAATAGAGATTTAGAACATAATATGAATAAGTGATTTTACTATGAAAAAATAACTCAATTGTAAAGTGGATTGCTGTGCACATCTTTTCAATGATACATAAATAAAACAAATACTAGTCAAAGAATGTGAGAAAATGTGTGAATATCATAGCAAAATAAGCACATGAATATATTCTTGACAATGATAACTGACCGCTGCATAAGTGTCCGCTCCAGCAGATAACATGCTGCACCCAGAACTGTAGTCTCCTAACGCTGCCTTTGTTCGTCCTTCCTTTTTCCTCCGTTTTTCATTGAACTCTCCAGTACCCCTCTTCGACCAGCGGCTGACATTCAGTCCACTCACACAAACTTTACGACCGGTGCCAGTACCAGCACCTGTGCGTTCTTTAGGCACAGCAGGTGGTCGTGTTTTACTGCGAGTTGCAGAGGCATGTGGAGAGACTGGAGGTTGTTGGAATGATGCAGACAAGTGGCGAACAACCGATTCAGCATTATTGGGAGTCCGATGATTTATTGGACTGAATTGGATAACATTCCCTGACTCCTTAAAAGGTGGAGAGGTGGCAATGTCCCTGCGGTTGATGGAGAGTATGTATGGGGAGTCAGTGCAGGGAGCTTTTGTTGCCCCCTGGTGGACCAAATGACACGCACCCAAGTCAACTCGGGGAATGCAGACAGTGAGGGAAGATAACAGACATTCAGCCTTAAGACGGTCAATATGGGACAGATTTGAGCAAATGGCCTCAGTTAAAGGAGAAGTGGAAAGAGACTTTGAGGAGGAGATATAGAGGGACGGTTTGGATAGTGAAAAGCGGCTGGATGATACGGTTACATAGGTTTGGCTGTTCTGACTAGTTGCTGCCACGGAGGACTCCAAACAGCCTGAGGCAATCTTCTTTTCCCATTTTTTGCTGAAACTTTCCAGCGACTGATGGTCTGAGACATCAATTCTTTTGAGCGTTAAGGCTACATCCACTGTGCGACACCTATATACCAACATAAACAGACAGGATTAAACTGAAACTTTTTATTCAAATAAAAACATGAGACATTTTTTACATACAATAGCAGTCATGAATAGGGTAAACGTACCTTTTAAGCTCACCAAAATCTACATTGAGACATTTTAGTGGACAGGGTATTGTTTTATGTTAAAATAAAATAATCTCTCACACAATAATATTAAATTTTATTTTAAATGACAAAATCATTTAAATTAAGATTTACATCGTTAAATGCAAAAAGTCTGGCTGTACTTAATGGGTACATGTTTGTACCCTTTAAGCAAACCCCTGTTGCCATTAAGCTCACAACATGTTTTTTTGGGGAAATTCTTGTTTATTTTAAACAACATTTTTAAAGAATAATTTTATGAAGATTAACTTGACGTGACAACCATGAGTTAATATTTAAAGTCTGTTTATGGAGTATTTACATAGACATTCGATGTGGATTAGCGTAAAGGATGCACACTGAGCTTTATTGGAACAGCAAACCTTTTTTAATTAATAAATATTACATTTAACTTAAAAGGACAATTTGCTAAATAAATAATCTACGTCATGTATTAAGTTCATACATATTTTAATATGAACAGCTATTATTGAAAATATCTATGAAATTATATATATTTTTAATTGATGTGACACTGAAGCTGTGATTTTCATAGTAGTGCACCCTTTAAGCCTGTGAAGTAATATATTAGTGTAGCACACAATCTTATACAGCTAGTAAGCTAACAATGTTCTGTAGCATCTGCGTTATGCTGCTAAAACCATATTGAGGCCCTAACTGTAATTATTTCCCACATCCAGGTTCCAGGTTACAATATGCAAAAGCCTAAACATTAATCTCTTAATTTTGCAGTAAGAAGTTATACTTAGGCTAAAACATCTAAAAAAATGCACATTTAAGGAGCTACTCTTTTGGTGAAAGTTTTCAGAAAGCTTTCAAAATGGCCACCAGACAGTGTGAACACATGAATACCCATATCTCAGTGTGCAATGGTCTGATTAGCTTGAAATTACAGGAGGTATATGGTAACAAACACATCAGTTGGTTAAAACATCAAGTAGGATGATAAATAAAAATGTTTCTTTTTATAATCTGAGCTCAAAGATATTAGTGTGCTTAATGGGTACGTTTACCCTAATTAGGTTATTATTAGGGCCCACTTTCCAGAGGTAAAGGTTACGTAACAAATAGTTGTTTGCAATCACGTGGTTCTGATGACGTGCAAAATTCAGATGGAGGGCAGGAAGTGAAAAACAGAATGGACGAGATGGAGGAAAGTCCATAATGTGCTGGTCTAGAAAGCTATAAACCGAAAATCACAACATATGTTGGACGTGAAGTTATGAAGAGGAGCGATTTTTCTACTGAATTGGAAGACTTGCCTGTCATCGAGGCAGTAGATATAAAGAATGTGAAGCTGCCGCCACGCTGTGTTGAGTTCTGTTCTGGTCTGGTTTGTTTATATCGCGCTGCATTTCTTCTAGTGAGTTTAGGTTATTTTGATTTTATGTTGACTCGTAATTGTGAAAAATGTCACCATTGTAGGTCATTCATGCTGCATCGAGAATTGCCATAGGAACTCACATCATCGTTCAGGTGGAAAACTGGACAATGTAATACACTTTTCCGCCTTTTCTACATGTAAAAACACAGGTTGAGGACGCTGGATAGCAAATCTAGTAATAATGTCACGGATTAAACCTACTCACTCAATAAAATAATCACATTGCTTTTGAAAGTTCTGCATTTTGTTTGGTTTAATGATTAACATTACATTTGCGAGTATGATTCTCAGTCGGCTTATGAATTTGCCACTTCAAAACTATTCACAAGCTTCTATAGATTTGATTTTGAGTTGTCATTTATTTAAATAAATATTAAAAAAAGAATACAGTGTGTCAGTGTCTGTCCGCTAAATGTAACCCTCTCCTATTGTCCTGCGTAGGGCTGGGACGGTTACCGCATTACCGCAATACCGCGGTCACGTGACGCCTACCGCGGGTCTGAGATCGTCCCCGCCATCACCTCAAAAAAAATAAAAATAAAACATTGGCCTGCCCATGTGTGCACGTTGTGTCTAATTCCATGGATTCATTGATTCTAATGACATGGATTGTGTCTAATGACATGTGTTTCTTATATGGATTCAAGGTTTTCTAAACAAAACATAACAAAAGATGGAGCAAATCCGACCTTTCGCGAGTTGGGAGCGCAATGTTACATTATAACATTCCATTTGTACCTGTGTAATGTCTTTTAGCCTATAATTTGATTTTAATTTTACTAAAGCATAAAATACAGGCGCATAAGCAGGACCTCAGTTTTTAATTGCACGTGCTTAACACAATTCTCTCACATGGTTGCGCAGCCGACAATAGCGGGTCGGGAGATAGAAGTCATGAAAGCAGAAAAAGAACGCACCGCCCGGGCCATGGGTTTGTGTCGAACGCTGACCGATTTCTCCCATAGCTGGCAAAAAAAAAAAAAAAAACGGCTTCAGAAAGAACAAACTGAGCTGGACCTGCCTCAGCCCTCCTTAGTACTGGTAAGTTTTTACTCTCTTCCAACTCTGTTTGGGAAAGATTGACTACAAATAAGCTGAGCCTGCGAAATTTCATTCAATATAATCAATAAATAATCTATTGTAGGCAATTAAATATAAGTTGGCTATGCGATTCTGAAATTCCAATTTCATTAAAAGGCTATCGAAAAAGATATCCGTCTGGCAGGCTTACAAGCACAGTAGTGTGCGACACTTTGTTAAATTAAATAGCCTTCGTTAAATATTTGAACCACTGAGACAAAAGCGCACACGAGATATATAAATTAATATGAATATGTAAAAATATGAAATATAAATAAGTAATAGGCTATACAATCACGGTAGTGTGAGCAGCGACACTTTGTAAAATTAAATAGCCTTCGTTAAATAGCACCACTGAGACAAAAGCGCACACGAGATGGGCATATAGCCTATATATAAATTTATATAAATATGTAAAAATAGGCCTAATATAATATAATAATATAATATGTAAAAATTATTTATGTAATGTAAATAACAAATATAAATAATTAATTAATATAGGCCTATATATATATATATATATATGTAATATAAATAATGTATATGTATGTGATATACAATCATTAGCCTAAATAGCCTTGTTAAATTAGCCTAAAAAGTCTTCGTTAAATAGCCCTGAACCACTGAGACAAAAGCGCACACCACACGAGATATGTAAAATAATATAAATATGTAAATGTTATAAAATATAAAAAATAAATATAAATAATAAAAGTAGCATAATATACAATCAAGGTAGTGTGAGCAGCGAGTGACTACACTTTGTTAAATTAAATAGCCTTGAGCCTTCGTTATTCTTCATTAACCACTGAGACAAAAGCGCACACGAGGTGTAAATTGTAGCTAAATGTAAATTAATAGCCTGAATATTTTAAAATATGTAATATAAAAATATAAATACTATAAATATAAATAATATATTAGGCTATAGGCTATTATGGGTGTGCGCAAAAGTCGTTATAGTTTAAGTGATTGTTTAATGACGACGACTGTAATCTGAAAGTAAAAATATGGGAAATAAATAAACAAATAAATATATATTACTGATCATTACCGATAAATAAAAATGTTTGTTTGTCTTTGTTTATGCTGTTCCATCATCAAATCTCTCAGTCGTGATCTGATCTGCTCTCTCAGGAAAAAATATGAAGGCTGGGATGGTAACCATAGCCTAGTCTATATTTCGTTTTGCCAGCACTTTTTTTTTTCAGATATCATTCCATTTCTGTTCTAATTGTTCCTGTTCTAAACGTGAAAAAATAAATGTAAAATAAACATGTTCCTTATTATGTTCAATTGCCTGCGCTGGGGTGTGCGTGTGCGGCTGTGCGCGAAAGTCCAGCGGGAGCCATTCAAAGCGGTTTACCGCTGAACCGCGGGAATTTCTTGCTTTTCAACCGCGGTAAGAAAAAATCCATACCGTCCCAGCCCTAGTCCTGCGTGGCCATATGGGAAAGTGAATATTTTCAATGACAACAAGAGGTTTCAGTTACATTTATACCTTTCCAACAAAGAAATAGATAGACTTCTATCAGCTTGTTGAACATTTTGATTTGGACACATTTCGATCATATAATGATAACTGAAGCAGCTGCGAGTGCCCAGCGTGTGACACTGTTTTTACGGTAACCAGAACAACAAATTCAACGAAAAAACAACGAATTTGTGAAACAAATTCTTCAAATGTCAGTGAAAACATCAAATGAACAAGCAATGCGATAAAATAGCTTCTCTTCCCTGCAAACGATACCAAGAATGTGAATATATAAAACAAAGGTAAGCCGGTATCCATATCAAGTTCAGTATAAGCGGACCGAAAACGGCATTAAAGGAGACAAGTTAGTAAAGTGATAAGTTACGTAAACGTTAAAAGCTCTTTGTGGAATTCTCGATTTGAGCAACAATAAACGACGCAAAACAAAGGCATTTTGAGTTTGTGATAGTGATTCCCATGTAGAAAATCGCTTCCTGCCCTCCACCTGCATTTCCCGCCACAGCAGTGACGTCACTGCAAACAACCAATTGCTGAGAAACTAATTCAAATTTTCCCCCCAAACTTTTGACTAGTAATGAAAAACCCTTCATGAATCACTAAAAGGTTTGGGGTTTCTCTTTGTAAATAAGCAGCCATTACTCACCTCTCCTTTAGGTCCTCTGCTAAGGATTCTAGGTGTGACGGTGTTGATATGCATCCAAAACCTCTGCTTGCCTGTGCAGACGTGGCCTCTTCTGCACATCCTTCTTTTCTCTGATCTCTCTCTTCATCCGAAGCTCTCTCTTCCACAACTGCATCCTCTTCACCCTCCGCTCTCTCTCCAGAAGAGATGTCTGGGATTGAGAGCTGCTGACTTGTCTTCTCTCGTGGGGTGTGGTCACACTCTTTTACATTCTTCAAACTATGAGCGCTGTTGTTGTTTTCAGTAGGTTGGTGATGTTCATCAAAGCTGAGGGAGGAGATCTCACTGACGGAGGGCTCTGGTAAGTTTTGAAGCTGTCTGCAGACTAGTGAAGGGGTGCTGGACAGCAGAGGACATTTACTTGGGAGCTGCTCATCACTGTCATTGAAAGAGACCTCTGTCAGAGCCCCACGGTTCTGTGTGCGTTTGCGGTACAGCTTCTTGTGCTTGCTTTGGGAGAACGAAGGGAGGAAATCATCTGAAGAATTTAGCGTGCGGTGAAGAACAACAGACTAGGTGAAAAGAGAAGAGGGGGATAAGCAAGAACACTAATGTTTCAATGACAATCCATCAGCATTTTCTCTCTTACACACAAAAAACTGTTACTTAGAATAAATACTGTTACTTACAATTTTCTTAGTTTGGATGGGTGGTGGTGGTCTTTTGCGATGTGTGACAAACCTGCCCAAATGGGGAGGGTCTAACACTTTCTTGGAACTACAGAGATACAAAGCATTTCACTCAAAAGCACTCAAGCAACAGTAACGATTTTCTGACTTTTTTACTAAATATAAGATAGCACTTACTCAGCACATTCATCAGCAGACGTTTCTGGGTGGACTTTCTTCATCAAAAAGGACTCATCATTGTCACTGCTGTTGCTAAGTATTATTTGTTTATATATTTTTGCCTTATTTGTTGTTCGAGTCTTTCTCAAAGCTGTAGTCCTTACTGGTTTTGCACGCGTCTTCTTTCTACAGAAACAAAGCCATACAGAACAGTAAGGAAAAGATAACAATTCTTCAGTCCATTTCTAATGGGTTTTTAGAATCTTCAAAATAAGTAAAATAAGATTTGGAGTTAAATTCCAGACTAACATTAACTATGTTTCAAAAAAGGTACAAAGAAATAAATAATGAAGTTTTGCGGTTCTGTAATGTTAATTAATTAAACGTCAGTGGAAGTTGACAAAAAATTGCACCAAAATAGCATAGGACATTTCATTTGTTCTGCGCAAACTGAGTAAAATATGTGTTCTGCCCTGTTGAAAAAAAAAACAGCATATAATGGTTTAGCATGTTTTGAGGCACGGCAGCTGTTTAAGCTGGTCCTAAGAAACTAGCTCCAGCTCAGGACCAGCTTATAACCAGCTCAGGACCAACCAAGGACAGGGTGGTGTTGCATTTTGCCATAGTGCTGACCTCAACGGTGAGGTTGGTGCATGGTTTTCCTCATCACTCATGTTCTCCTTTATGGCAGTCATGCCTTTTCTCTTAGCAGGGCGGGAGGCTGCTTCTTTTATTTTCCTTAGAATAGAGAAAGGAATGATAAATTGGCATGGATAATAATAGCTTGACTATAGAAAAGTAAAACCAGTTCTGTAATATAAAATGGCAATGATAAATTAGTGGGTACCGGTAAGCATGTTTTACCGTTTCTTGGGTTGTGTGGCCTCTGGTATGGACTGATCTGATGAAGGAGTGCTTGAAAAAGAGAAAGCTGCTTTCCTCAGGTCAGGGGAGAACCAAGGCTCCACCTTTCGCATTTGTTTACTGTATGTCTTGATAAACACTGGCCCATTTTTTCCTCTTGAGTTCATCTTGGATCTTTACTACAGTGCAGAATTAAAATATGATATAAACATGGAGAAACAACAGAACCTTTAGCTAAACAATAGAGCAAGTGATAGCAATGACAATGTCACGGGTTCAAATCCCAGGGAATGCACAAACTGATTTTTAAAAAAATAAATCAACCTTGCAAATTAAAGTCTTTAAAAAAAAAAAAAAGTTCTTTGCTAATGAGCGTATTCCTGTAAAGACAATAAAGTGTTTCATTTGTAACACTTCATTAATAATGTTTCAGAAGCTTCCCCGTCCACAACCTCAGAAAGAAAAAAAAATCTTGTATTTTATTGCATTTTTGATGTTACAGGACAATAATCTTTACAGATGGGTATGATCTAACATACATTCACGTCAATAAAAATAAAAGTAGCATTACTTGACTGACTACAAGAGATGTGTTAGACTTATTTGTAATATAACGTTACATTTCGTAGATAATTTTATATGAAGCTGCTTATTAATCTAATAAACTCAACAGTTTGTATACTGGTAAAGTTACTAATAAACACTAAAATGACCAACACAAGCAAACAATAATACGTGAACTATTGACATTTCAGTGAGTTTTCAAATTACTTGATCTGAAACGGTTTTTGTTACTAAAACAGCACTTGTAAAAATAAATTACATTCGGAAATGAATCGGAATGATTAGTTCATTCTTGAGAGAAAACACTAAAGCTAACACATAATCGGCTGGATACACACAGACAAACCATTGTAACGTTACAGGAAACCACTGCGCATATTGTACAAATGAAAAGTGTTATTTACCTCGATGTGTTATCGACATGCAGACCAGATCCCTTCTCGAGACTACTAAATAACTGTATAATTAAAAAATAAAAAGTCAGAAACAAAAAAGAGTACCGATCATCACTATGATAAACCGCTCTGGTTCAAACTGAGAAGAGTCGCTGATTGGGTTTTCTTCTTCTTCGTGTTTAATGGCCGCTCACTCCTTTGGAACATTACCGCCACCTACTGTACATTAGCAGCTTTTTCGAACTACAGTTGCCAAACAACACCAGAGAGAAATGTATTAGTTTTTCTCAGTCGCTTTGGTACATTTCTCAGATCAGAATTGAAATTCTCAAAACTACCTGTTCAATCTTCACATCATTGTGTCACTTGTGCACATCAAAAAAGCAGTTTCTCATTTCTTTGAACAAGTTGCAAATGCGTTTGTACATCCATGCAAATGATAATGTACAATTCTCTGCTGTTTCCTACATTATCAATTGCTTATATCATGTTGATCAAAATTTATTATAATGGGTCTCTGTTGAATAGTCTCACCCCCACAACATTTAGGCATTAGTTCATAGCATAAGTCTTTACATGCAAAATGGTTGAACAAGTTGTCATAATATGTCAAGCATATTTTTATACATTTACATTAGACGTTCACATTTCTACTGTCTTTTCCTTTCTGTATCGCAATAACATGGTCTGTCAACAAATTACAGTAATAAATGTGAATCTTGTCCAGTCTCTTGCAATCAAACTCCCACTAAGGTGTAACCTACAATTTACAATTGTCATCCCTCCAGTGTACACTGTTATATTGACAACATGACTAAGCAATTTGACTGTCTTATCCGTACACAATGACACAATGACATGTTCATTGACACAGATATTTACTTTTGAGAGATGAACTAAGGATTTTGAGCAAGAGACTGGCTTTTGCAGGTAATCCATGGTGTTTTGCTATTTGTACGAATTGTTTTGAGAAATGCACTTACTGTTTTGCAAATGTCGAGGGTGATTCGAGAAATTTACCAAAGCAACTGAGAAAAACTGTAATTCATATATATTTTAAAACAATCTAATTAAACCTAAAACATTCAGCCAGTAAGAAAAGAAAACCTGTAGGTTGTATTTATTAACATAAACAATTGATTTATAATTAATGATTGAACATGTTTATAGGTCTTGTAATGTATCATTGTAGCATATAACGTAAACATAATATACAATATTGCATACTTTTATTGATCTAAATTGTATAATTTATTATTGTAGCCTTATTTAAGTTGATTTTCTGCATACTGTATATTTATTTTTGGATTGACACGTGGTTACAGTTTTTTTGGATTGCTTAAGCACGATTTTCAAAACAGGGCCCGCGTTTTCAAAACACTACACACAATTAGCACAACCACACACCCAATTAGCAAAACACTACAGATCCTTTGCATAATTAAACACTCTTGTAAAAACTATACACTTCTGTTTCAAAACCACACTTTGTTACCATATGAAACACACACGTTTCACATTAACATACTCTGTTTGCACGAGTTACACTCTGCTGTGATAAACCTAAAACACTTTTAGCACTTCTACTTCCCTATGATTAGAGTAGGCTACCATCAACAAAGTACAAATATAATGTAAAGTCACCAAACACCACACAAGACCAATGTTGCAGACTGAAGAAACTAATTTATTTGTCAACACGCCCAAAATGTTGACATGGAGATCCAGAATACTGTAACAAAATGTCACTTCACATATTGTACTGTAAGTTCAAGGAACAAAAAAAACTATACATCGTCTCTTCGCCTAGCTGGATCTGGCCAGAGAATTTCATCAACGTCGCAGGCAATGTTGTCATTGGCAAGACACCTTGGAAAGAAACGTCTTGAATGACGAATCCATCCTTGCATTGCTGCAACCTCCATCTGGTCACAGGCCTCCTCCATGGCTTGGATGAGGGGTACCTCAGCCTGGAGACGGAGATCATATACCTTCCACCGCCATGCCGAGAAAAACTCTTCTATAGGGTTGAGGAATGGAGAATATGGTGGAAGATATAGGATAGTGAAATGTGGATGTTGCTGAAACCAGTTCTGAACCAGAGCAGAGCGGTGGAAAGACACATTGTCCCAGACAACAATGTATTGCATATGATCAATTTGATTAGCTGCTGTTATGTTGTGCAATTGGTCCAAGAATCTAAGTATGAGTGCTGTGTTGTAAGGGCCAATATGGGCATGGCGGTGGAGGACCCCATTCTGTGTAATGGCTGCACAGAGTGTTATATTACCCCCACGTTGCCCGGGGACATTGACTATAGCCCTTTGGCCAATGATGTTTCTTCCCCGCCTTCGTGTTCTCGCCAGGTTAAAACCAGCCTCATCTACGTAAATGAACTCATGCAGGATCTCCTCTCCATCCATTCGTAAAACTCTCTGAAGAACAGTGTCAGGCAAAATTGTATAGTTCAGTGTAGATCTAGTATACATAGTACAGTAAAAGAATATGAGACCGTATGCAAGATCACACTGCTATAGTGAATACATACCTCTGCATAATCATGCCGCAGTCGCTTCACCCTTTCGGAATTGCGCTCGAAAGGCACTCGATAAATTTGCTTCATTTGAATATGTTTTTTTTTTAGGATGCGTGCCAGTGTTGATGTTGAGACCTGATGGATATCGTTGAAAGTGGCATGGTTATTGACAATGTTAGCTTGGAGCTGCTTGAGTGTTATAGCATTGTTGGCCAAAACCATGTTTACAATCTCCCTCTCTTGCTGTTCTGTGAACATAGGAGGCCTTCCCCCTTGTCGCTCCTGACCCTCAATCCTATATATAAAAACAAATCCATACAATAGTACAGTAATTTTACAGGAAAAGGTAACAGAAGTGCTGATAATGCATAGAATACAGTACTGTAAGCAGTTACTGAAACCGTGCAGATGTTTGTGATATGATGATATTTTTACAGTACCTATTTTCCAGTCTAAATGTTCTTATCACACTTGCCACTGTGTATCGGCTTAGATTTGGCTGTACTCGCAGTCCAGCCTCTCTCAGCGTCAGTCCGTGGTTGACAACGTGATCAACCAGTGTTGCACGGATCTCATTTGTGAGATTCGGTCCTCTTTGAGCACCTTCTTGTCTTCCTCTTCCTCTTCCTCTACCTCTACCTCTTCCTCTACCTCTGCCTCCAGCATGGCCTCCATCTCTTCCTCTGTTGATTGCTCCTCTGTTGATTCCTCCTCCTCCTCCAATAAGTTGCTGGAGTGATTGAGCGTGAGCTACTGTGTGTGTGTGTGTGTGTGTGTGTGGGCTGGTAATCCCTACGTTATGGGCACAAAATGTCCCCACAAAGATGGCAATATCCGAAATCCTCATCCTTGTGGGGACATTTTTAGGTCCCCATGAGGAAAACATCTTATAAATCAGACTAAGTGATGTTTTTTGACAATGTAAAAATGCAGAATGTCTCCTGTGATGGGTAGGTTTAGGGGCAGGGGCAGTGTAGGGGGATAGAAAATACAGTTTATATAGTATAAAAACCATTACGCCTATGCCCTATGGAAAGTCCCCATAAAACATGAAAACCCAATATGTGTGTGTGTGTGTGTGTGTGTGTAATATCCTTAAAGGTCCCATGGCATGGCATTTTTCTATTATTTTATAATGTTTCCTGAGGTGTACTTATATTGTTAGTATGATTTTTACATCATAAAATATCATAATTTAGAAATAAAAGGCATTTTTTCTATACTGCTGTTTGCCCTGTGGCTGAAGGCCCTGTTACAAGAGGCGTGTCTGCTGTGAGACTTCAGTAAAAACGCCCACTGTTGTGATTGGCTGACATCTTTGCATTTGATATGAGCGGAGGGGGCGTGGTTTAACGAGGTCTACGAGGCATGAGCAGGCACGAGCTGCTGCCAGAGAGATGGATGGACCGGAGTTCACTTCACATCGGTTCTGTCAGTCTCAGTTCAGTGAACTGTTTTAGTTACAGCATATACTTCAGGTTATTAGTCCATTTCTAGTCGGAGGGGCTGTAACTCATGTCAGAAAGTTAGTAACTTTAGTAAATTATGGATCAGCGCTGACTGGAGACGTGAACCGTTTAGAACGATTCAGTCCGATTTGGTGAACTGATTCGGTTCACTAAAAAGAACCGGTTCAAAAGAAAGATCGTTCGCGAACCGGACATCACTAATGTACCAGAGACTGAGCTCAGCGATTGTTATTTATAGTAACTACTGAGTTATGAGAGCGCTGTCAGTCAGCGCGAGTTTATTGTGTTTGTATTTGAGAGTTCTGAATAAACACGAGTCCCAGTCACGCCGAGTCCGTCTTCATCATTATTACCAACTTTGTAACACATGCAAAGTACCATTACAGCTGTCGAGATGAACGAGTTATGAGTAAGTGTTGATAATACCATTATTTTTAGATGTTCCTATCATATGAAAAGCGTCAGTGACGCGCATTGAGTACACAGCGCAAACAAAGACACAACAGCAGTAATCGAATGTAATCCAGTTTATTGTGGGAATAGCTGGTTAGCCTAGCCCAGATACCCTCACGCTTACCCCCCTTCTGCTTAATCTCGTGCCGCGTAAGGCGCCTCCGCTGTGGGCCAGATGCAGTACTGGGGGCCGGGGATGTTGGAGGCCGACCGGAAAGTGCAGAACGAGCCTCGGCGTGTGTAAGGTTTATCTCTAAAGATGTTACTCTGCTGATGTTGAGCAGAAACGACTGTATGCACATTGTAGAACCGATAGACGTGACGAGGACGTACAAAAACACTGACTCACAAGATAGAAAACACGAAAACACCGCTCTGTCGGGAGAGAGAGAAGCCGCAGCGTGTGCACGAATAATAAATAATTAGCTACACATAAGAAATCACTTATCACAGATCAGAAGGAACTGAAAAAAGACTTCTGTTTTCATTTGTACATCCAAACACTGAGAAACTGCCAGCGTTCACTCGTTCACAAGCCATGATCTCTCGAGCGTTTGCATGGGCGTGCCAGATTCTCTGGGTGGAGGAAAGGGAGGTAACCGTTCCTGCTTGGACGTCAAACCAGGAGACTTCAGGATTGGCTCGTCTGGCCTGTCATTTTCTCAAAGGCAGAGAAAGACAGCCAGAACTCGGGTTTACACCGATCAACATTTCTATCCACTTGGGGACAATATTCAGGCTAGGGGAACTCATATTAATGTTGAAAAACCTCATAAAATGAAAATGTCATGCCATGGGACCTTTAAAATGTACTTAATTAATATATGTATATACTTAATTATATATTAGAGATGCAACAATACAGTTAGTCCACGGTTCAATACAAACCTCGGTTTTTAACCACGTTTTCCGTTCGGTTCGGTTCTGATGGCTTGTCATTGTATAATATAAAATAAATATATATATAAAGATTTACACTGGCAGCTCAGAGCTGTACAGCAGCATTTAAGTATGAAATTGAATGAATAAATGTAAAAATAAAACACTACATAGACTTCACTATAAAATATACACTGATTCTTATTAAAGCTACTGTGTTAAAGTTTTTCAGTCAAGAGCAGTGAGTTATTTTCTCTTTGTCTTTTGTTGTTGTATTAACATTAAATGGACAGTTCACTCAAAAATGAGAAATGAATACAGGTTTGGAACAATATTAGAGTGAGTAAATAATGACATAATTTTAGAGGTGAACTGTCCCTTTAAGGACAGCGTGTTCACTACTGTACTGCTTTCAATTTAAGACCTGCATGCATCTAATATACAGACACACGCGATTTTACTTTCACTTTAGACATAACCTTGTGTGTATTTGACAGTATTAGCGCAGTAAGACTCCAGTAATCACGTGTTTGACAGGCGTTTAGTGCGCGCGCTTGGAAAAGCGCATGTTAAAACCGTGCACGCGAATGAGACGGCAAGGCTTTAAAACGCATGCAAGTAATGAACTTTCGTGATTGTGAATAACTACAGTGTTCCATGAGTATAACTCTACCACTAACGTGTGATGTGAATGTATGTCACGTTGTTCAGTATTGGGATGGAGGCAAATGATAGAATATGTAGAAAAATACTTAATTAAATGCAAAACCGAAAAAACGCAATTCACAGGTGCATATTGAACCGCGAAGGCCGTACCGAATGGTTCAATATTACATTGAGAATTGTGGCATCCCTAATATATATTTAAATATACTGATCAGGCATAACATTATGACAACCTTCCTAATATTGTGTTGGTCCCCCTTTTGCTGCCAAAACAGCCCTAACCTGTCGAGGCATTGATTCCACTAGAGCCCTGAAGGTGTGATGTGGTATCTGGCACCAAGATGTTAGCTGCAGATCCTTTAAGTCCTGTAGGTTGTGAGGTGGGGCCTCCATGGATCGGACTTGTTTGTTCAGCACATCCCACAGATGCTCGATTGGTTTGAGATCTGGGGAATTTGGAGGCCAAGTCAACACTTCAAACTCATTGTGCTCCTCAAACCATTCCTGATCCATTTTTGCTTTGTGGCAGGGCGTATTATCCTGCTGAAAGAGGCCACAGCCACCAGGGAATAATGTTTTCAATGAAAGGGTGTACATGCTCTGCTACAATGCTTAGGTAGGTGGTACGTGTCAAAGTAACATCCACATGGATGGCAGGACTCAAGGTTTCCCAGCAGAACATTGCCCAAAACATCACACCACTGGCTTGCCTTCTTCCCATAGTGCATCCTGGTGCCATGTGTTCCCCATGCAGGTAAGCGACACACAAAAACACACGGTAATCCACGTGATGTAAAAGAAAACATGATTCATCAGACCAGGCCACCTTCTTCTATTGCTCCGTGGTCCAGTTCTGATGCTCACATGCCCACTGTTGGCAATTTCAGCGGTGGACAGGGTTCAGCATGGGCAGCCTGACTGGTCCGCGACTATGCAGCCCTATATGCAACAAACTGCGGTGCACTGTGTATTCTGACACCTTTCTATCACAACCAGCATTAACTTCTTGAGCAATTTGAGCTACAGTAGCTTGACTGTTTGATCAGACCACACAGGCCAAACTTAGATGCCCATGACCCTGTAGCCGGTTCACCACTGTTCCTTCCTTGGATCACTTTTGATACTAACCACTGCAGACCAGGAACACCCCACAAGAGCTGCAGTTTTGGAGATGCTCTGACCCAGTCATCTAGCCATCACAATTTGTCCTTTGTCAAACTCGCTCAAATCCTTACGCTTGCCCATTTTTCCTGCTTCTAACACATCAACTTTGAGGACGAAATGTTCACTTGCTGTCTAATATTAGGGGAGTAAAAATACATCGATATAGATCGAAACATCAATCTAAAGTCAAAATAAAAATGACACCTTCTCAGCAGTTGAGTCAATTTATTTTATTTAACAGTTTACCGCAATCAGTGACCAAAAAAATAAATAAAAGATCCTTCTCTAAAAAAGAAAGGGGGGAAAATAGGACAAAAGCATTACAACCTTTAAAAATAAAACTATTTTCAAAAGTCTGATGTCATTATAACTACAGGTGGTCCAACGGTTCAGCTTTTAAAAATCTGGCTTGCACAAGACTACTGCCTCTTTTAGACCAATACATAAATCTCAGTTAATTTTATGTAAAAGTTAATCTTGAAGAATAAAAGAGCTGAGATTTTTTCAACAAAAAAATTCTTTAAAAGCATAGCACTTCCTGGAAGAAAGTGACTCTGGGAACAAAGTATGGTCTGTGCAAGAAAAATAACCCTTGACATCTGGGCTATGTTGTTGTACAGATGAACACAAGTAGCAGTAATGATTTCAAAATCACAACAGTTTTGAGTTTGGCTCAGTGCAGCAAAGGACGGAGTCAACAGGCTGCTCCTTCTGCTCATTCAGAAACTGATGGGCTCATCCAGGATTTAAACCCTGGAACTCTCGCACCCTTAGCGAGAATCATACCCCTAGACCAACGAGCCTGCCGGTAACTGCCAGGGCTACATGCGTAGCCTTGTACTGTCACTGATTGCTGACCTCTAACAGAATGGACGGGCACTAGTTTTACAGTTTTTTTTCAATTGTTTACACGCAATTTTGAAAACAGAGTTCTTTTTGTCAAAATATAATCACAATTATCCAAACACCACACTCAATTAGCAAAATTCCTAGATTGTTTGCAAAATGACACACTTCAGTCAAAACATACACACTTAAGTCAAAACATATACACATATTTGTGAAAATGCTATTTGTTTTCATTTAACCAACACAGTCATCAATGATCATACACTATTGCAGCCAGTTTCACACTGCTGTGATAAATAAAAAACACATTTGTAAAAAAAAATTGATTTTTAGCCAGACATTCTTACTGTATGTAGATAATTTAGGTGACAAAAAATAGTGAGAAACTCACAACATTATTCATGATTTGTTTTGAGATAGGAGAATGTAGACAAATACTGTAGGCCTACTATAACCTTACTGCACTGCACAACACTTGATGCTGCAGACTGAATATTTCGAGTATTTATTTCAATACTTACAGTATTGTAAGTTACAGTAATCAACCAACAATGATATCAATTACTGTAAACAAATAAAATCTATAGACAAATAAAAATTACTGCATGAATTACAGTACATACACTTTGACTCTGAAGAAAAGTAAAGTAAAAGTAAACAGAAATGAAAGAAAACTCAAAGCAACAAGAATACTGCAACTATCCATCTCTCCGTCTGGCTGGATCAGGCCATAAGATTTCATCAACATCACAGGCTATGTCTTCATTGGCAAGGCACCGTTGGAAGAATCACCTTGTGTGACGAATCCACCCCTGCACTGAAGCTGCTTCAATAAGATCACATGCCTGTTCCATGGCCTGAATGAGGGGCAAACGGTCATAAGGCCGCAGGTCATATACCTTCCACCGCCACGCTGAAAAAAATTCTTCTATAGGATTCAGGAAGGGGGAGTATGGGGGAAGGTATAAAACTTCAAAATCAGGGTGATCATGGAACCAGTTCTGGACCAGAGCAGCCCGATGAAATGACATTGTCCCAAACGACAATGTACCACATCTGGTCCACTTGGTGTAATGCTGTGACAATCTCATGCAATCGGTCAAGAAATGCAAGTATCAGATTTGCATTATAGGGTCCCAGATTTGCATGGTGGTGGAGGACCCCATTTTGTGTGATAGCAGCGCAAAGGGTGATGTTACCCCCTCGCTGCCCTGGCACATTGGTGATTGCCCTGTGCCCAATTACATTTCTCCCTCTTCTTCTTGTTTTTGCAAGGTTAAATCCAGCCTCATCCACATATATAAATTCATGTTGAATTTCAGCAGCATCCATTTGCAAGACTCTCTGAAACACATTAAAGAAAATAGGATGCTATTCAATATCTATAGCACAGTATTTTTTTTGTGACAGAACATTATGAGCAGTGCATGATACCACACCATAGTCAGATGAACAATGCATACCTCCACATACTCATTGCGCAGATGTTTCACTCTCTCTGAATTTCAGTCAAATGGTACCCGATACAGTTGCTTCATGTTTATTTGATTTTTCTTTAGGATTCGACCTAATGTTGACAGAGAGACTCGTTGGATGTTATTGAAAATATTGTCATCATTGATGATATTGGCTTGGATTTCTCGTAGCCTGATACAATTATTGGCCAAAACCATGTTCACAATGGCGGCCTCTTGTGCACGACTAAACATAGGGCCCCTTCCACCTTGGTGTCCTCGACCCTCAATCCCATGTAAAAAAAAAAAAAAAAGAGATTATATATATATATATATATATATATATATATAGAGAGAGAGAGAGATATATAATCAAATATACTGTCAAATGTCACAGTAAACAATTTTGATTATACAAGCTTCAGTTTCAATGTATACTGTGTGGTTAGCTTACCTGTTTTGTCGATGAAATGTCCGAATTACTGACGCAACAGTATTTCTGCTGAGATGTGGTTGAACTCTTTGTCCAGCTTCCATCAGTGTCAGTCCATGGTTGATAACATGGTCAATAAGTGTTGCACAGATTTCTCGAGTCAAATTTGGTCCTCGTCTTCTTTGTTCAGGTTCTATCACCTCTTCAAGTCCTTCTCTACCTCTTCCTCTACCTAGGTGTCCTCCTCTACCTCCTTCTCTTCCTCTTCCTCCTTCTCCTCTTCCTCCTTCTCCTCTTCCTCCTTCTCCTCTTCCTATGCCTCTTCCTCCTTCTCCTCTTCCTCTACCTCTACCATCTCCTCTTTGAGCTCCCCCTCTCATTCTCACTCTTCTTCTTCTTCTTCTAACTCCTTCCATTTTTGTTGAAGACAGGTGAACTTACCTGCTGCCTTTTATAGCACACCTGAGTGCTGCGTTTTCAAATTAGCACATGTGTGCTTCCACACCTGGTAGATGTGTTTATCCAATTCGTTCATTAGTGTGGTAATTGGCAATCCGGTGCTTTGTAATTACAAGGAAGTAACCTCACAATCCTTATCTGTGTCTAAGGTGTGAAAATGAGTGTAGAGTTTTACAAATCACTGTGTGTAATGTTTTGCAAAAAGGGTGAAGCAGACATTGTGTGTAATGTTGTGCAAATCTGTGGAGGTGTTTTGCTCATTGGAGTAAAGTTTTGCTAATTGTGTGGAAATTTTAATTTTAGTGTGTAAACAATCGTAAAAAACTGTAAGTCCCCCTTTTCATGAGGAGTATTAGCAAAATATTCAGTGTAACCAAGACTCGGAAATCAAAACTCAAAGTTCATCTAACTTTCCACTATTTTGGTGGTAGTGGAATTTAAGCATTTTGGTCTGAATTTCTCATAGGAAATGTAGCAAAAGTCAGTGCAATTGATACATTACAGTTTTTTACAATCACTTAGTTACTATTTTCAGAACCTTGATGCCATTTTTCACAACTCTAGACACAAAACTCACAACCAATGATCAAAATGCACATTTTTCAAAACTCTAACCCTTTTCTGAATTGCTTGGATACAATACACATAAAACTTAGATCATTTGTTCATTCAACAAAAATCACCTGTTCAATATGACACAACTTAACATCAAATTACTACTATTTCAAAAGGCAATTCACACATTACATTTCAAATGAGTGTCTATTCATTTCCTTACAATGATCTAACTATCAATTGATACAACTGCTCAAAATGATAAGTAACTGTTGCATTACTCTTAATGCATAGTTGTATGGAAACAGACAAACAATCTTCCACGTTTACAGTAAATCATGAACAGTTTGTTCAATGTTTGTTCAATCATGAAAGTTTCAAGATAACGAGATTCCTTGTCACTAATAAGTGTGAAGCATGAACCAATTAGACTACAATACCCATGGATGTAGCCTACAGTAATATTTTACTGTATCATAATGCTTCATCAGACACTGTGTCTATGGTCCCAAATACTGTTACACATTTTCAGACTATTTACAGTATTGACACCACTGCACTGTATTCAGGCCCTTGTAATTGCTTGTCCAATTCTGCCAACTCGTTACTAATGATTGAGTGCACTTTGTGGAATGAGTATATAAAGTGTTGGGGACACAGTTATTGACCCAGGGTTGTTGGAGATGCCTTTTGAACGTTTTACTCAGACTTTTATTTTGACAAGTCGTGTTTAGAACCGGAAGTGGGGCGGGAAGGATGGCAAGTCGATTGGATCCTAAGGCGGTTGGCAACAACTGGAATGTGAATGGACAGGAGAATGCTGAAGGAAGTGACGGTTCAGGAAATGAATTAGACGAGATGGAAGTAGGTGGCGGGAATTATGGAAAATGGGATACGGTTAGAAATAATACACGGAAAAAGAAACGAAAGAATAAGTCAGATGAAAGTGATTCTGACAGAGGATTAAATGTAGAGGAAACGGCGAGAGAGGAGTATAAGGTATTTGTAAAACTTGAGCATGAAGAGGATTCATTTGGTGATATGAATCCAATACAGCTAACAAAAACTCTAAATAAGGAAATTGGCGTAATAAAGAGTGCCAAAATACTAAGAAATGGATCATTGCTGATTTTATGCAAGGATGAGAAACAGCAAATGAAAGCAATCAAAATGAACAAAATAAATGGGAAGAAAGTACAATGCTCTAAGACTAATGGTAAAAAATTTGTTAAAGGAGTTATCACAGGGATTCCAGTAAACGTCTCAGTAGAAGATGTAAAAGGAAATATAAAAAATGCAAATGTGCGTGAAGTAAGACGTCTGAAAATAAACAGGAATGGAAGTACAACTGAGAGTCTTTCAATTATGATCACTTTTGATGAGGAGAAACTCCCGAATAAGGTCTATATTGGATATATGTGTTACGATGTGAGGCTATATATTCCCCCACCACTTAGATGTTTTAAATGTCAGAGATTTGGACATGTGGCGGCGGTGTGCAAGGGAAAACAGAGATGTGCTAAATGTAGTGGTGATCATGAGTATGGAAAATGTGAAGAGGGTGCAAAGTTGAAGTGCTGTAATTGTGGAGGGGAACATAGTTCAGCTTACGGAGGATGTGAGGTTAGTAAGAGGCAGGCTGAAGTGCAACGAGTCAAGGTTGTTCAAGGAATCAGTTTTGCAGAGGCTGCAAAGACGGTGTCAGGAATTGGGACTATGACTAAACAAACTGGAATTGAGAACCAAAACATTGATACGTGTCAGAAATGTGATAAATTGAAAGAGGAAACTTTGATAGTGAGTAAAAATGTTTTTGTATTGTTTATGGCAGAGATAATAAATTGTTCAGCACAAACAAAAAGCAGAAATGAAAGGATCAAAATAATTGTTAAGTCAGCAGAGAAGTATCTAGATGTGAAAGGGTTGCTCTGGGAAACAATTAGAGACATCCTCAATGAAGAGACACAATCCTCTCAGACAAGAGCTGGATCATCTTAATGGTGCTAGTTATTCTACAGTGGAATGCAAGGAGTTTAATTGCCAATGGTCAAGAATTTAAGAAGTATATTGATAATTTGATAGAGAAACCTCATATAATATGTGTACAGGAGACATGGTTAAAACCTCAATTGGATTTCATAATAAAAGGATATAATGTAATAAGGAATGACAGAGAATACTGTAGAGGAGGAGGAATAGCAACGTTTATACAGAATGGGATGCAATATAAGGTAGTACAAATAAATGCAGTTTATGAATCAATTATAAATAAAATATGGACTGAAAGGGGTTGTATAGATATAATTAATTATTATAATCCGTGTAAAACATTGAGTCAGACCATTTTAGAGGATGTAGTGGGACCAACACAAGATGGTGTTATATGGTGTGGTGATTTTAATTCACAAAATTCATTATGGGGGAGTAAGAGTACTGATGCAAACGGACTAATTATTGAAGAATTCATTGATATTAAGTATTTGGTGTGTATTAATAATGGAGAAGGAACACGATATAACAGTATAAATAACACAGAAACAGCACTGGATCTGACATTTGTATCAAGTTCAATAGCAGGGCTTAGCACATGGAGTGTGATCAAACATACGACAGTAGGGAGTGACCATTACCCGGTAATGACTAAAATTGGTGCAAAGATATGCTATGAAAAGGAAAAGAGAATTCCTAGATGGAAATTGGAGAATGTAAATTGGGAAGATTTTCAAGAAATTTGTGAAAAGCGATGTTTGACACTTCAAGTAGAGAATCAGATGGATGTAAATATGTTTAATAATAAACTAGTTAATGAAATAATTAAGTCGGCTGAGGAAATAATACCTAAAAGTATAGGAGTAAGATGTACCAAGAATGTACCATGGTGGAATAATGACTGTAAAGAAGCTATAAAAGCAAGAAATAAGGCATTTAGGCAACTTAAAAAACATCATTCTCAGGATACGTTGATCTTGTATAAAAGGGCCCAGGCAAAAGTAAGGAAAACAATAAAAGCTCAAAAACGTGCATTTTGGAGGCAATATTGCAATAGCATTGGAAGAGAAGCACAACTATCAGATGTATGGGGCATGATCAGAAGAATGGGGGGGATCAGAAGGAATTATGAATTGCCAGTGTTGAATAGTGGGGATAAAATAGCTGTTAACAATCTAGAAAAGGCTGAACTCCTGGTTCAAATATTCAAGAAGGTTCATAGCTCAGATAATCTTTCTGTAGTGGCCAGGCAATGTAGGAATAAAACCATAATGGAATTCCCTAATATTTTAAAGAAAAATAAGATGTCGGAAAATCCTTTAGATTTACCTTTAAACATGTTCGAGTTGAAAAGAGCAATAAATAGTGCTAGACAGACTACTCCAGGGAAAGATGGAGTGTGTTATAAAATGTTGGCACAAATGACAGAGAAAACACTGGAAATAGTATTACAACTATTTAACCAAATTTGGGATACTGGACAACTCCCTTTGGTTTGGAAACAAGCAATAATAGTACCAGTTCTTAAACCAGGGAAAGACCCATCAGATCCTTCTAGTTACAGACCCATTGCCTTGACCTCCCATTTATGTAAAATCATGGAACGAATGGTCACAGAGAGAATAACGTATCTCCTGGAAAGTAAAGATCTTTTATCTCCATATCAGAGTGGGTTTCGTAGGGGTCGTAGCACAATGGATTCTGTATTATGTCTAGAGTCAGACATTAGGAAAGCTCAGACCAATAAAGAAGTAGTTACAGCTGTCTTCTTTGATGTGGAAAAGGCATATGATATGCTTTGGAAAGAAGGATTATTGATAAAGCTAAAATCATTAGGGATTGGTGGTAGAACATATAATTGGATTATGGATTTTTTATTTGATAGGAAAATACAAGTAAGGGTAGGTAAAGAATATTCCAAAGTATATTCAGCAGAAAATGGAACTCCACAAGGTAGTGTGTGTAGTCCGATATTATTTAACATTATGATTAATGATATTTTCACACAGGTTGAACATAATGTAGGAAAGTCGTTGTATGCAGATGATGGGGCTTTGTGGGTAAGAGGCCGCAATATAGCATATGTGAATAAAAAAATACAAGCTTCAATAATAGAGGTGGAAAAATGGACAAATAAATGGGGATTTAAATTATCTGTAACAAAAACACAAGTCATTTGCTTCTCAAGGCGGCATAAAATTATACCCCTTTCTTTAAAACTTTATGGGCAACCTCTGGAGCAGGTAAAAGCTGTTAGGTTTCTTGGGGTTTGGTTTGATAGGAAACTGACATGGAAAGTTCATCTGGATAAAATTAACGACAAAAGCAAAAAGGTCATCAATATTCTTCGTTGTTTATCAGGACGGGAATGGGGAGCAAGTAGATCATCTCTGCAAAATATATATTGGGCACTCATGAGATCTGTTTTTGATTATGGAAGTATAGCTTACATGTCAGCAGCAGAATCAAACCTCAAGAGATTAGAAGCTTTGCAAGCTCAGGCTCTGAGAATCTGCAGTGGATCTTTTAAAACATCTCCGGTATCATCTATGCAGGTGGAAATGGGAGAAATGCCTTTAAGAATAAGAAGATTGAAATTAATGATGGCATATTGGGTTCATCTCCAGGGACATAATGAGTTGCATCCTGTCAAAAGTGTATTATTAGAATGTTGGGAACATAATGAAACAAATTATACTAGTTTTGGATGGATAGGTAATGCAAAGGCAAGAAATATAGGATTAGACCAATTACAGTACAGTAATACTGTTTCAATTTCTTCCATTCCTCCTTGGTTATTCCCTTTGCCAAATGTTGACCTCAATATACAGCAGGAATTGAAAAATAATTTGGTACAACTTCCAACATGGCTTATAGTCCAGAATTATTTTAAGGAACATTATCCAGAATCAGTGGTTTTATTTACAGATGGATCTAAAGATCCTGAAACAGGATTTGCAGGTGCAGCAGTATATATTCCTATGAGAGATTGTTTTATTAAGAAAAGAGTAACTAATCATTTGTCAGTATATGCAACAGAACTGTTGGCAATATTACTGGCCCTGCAGTGGATAGAGGAGAATAAAATTAAAAATACTGTCATTGCATCAGATAGCTTCTCATCACTTGAAAGTATACGATCTGGCAGGTCATTAGTTAGGATGGATATTATCAATGAGATATTTTGTAAGGTGTATAATATGGAAAGTATGGGTATTTCTACAAATTTCATTTGGGTTCCTGCTCATGTTGGTGTGGAAGGAAATGAGAAGGTGGATACTCTGGCTAAACAATCTCTAAGAATAAAGCAAGTAGATTATCAGGTCCCATTAAGTAAAACGGAAGCTAAAGTACTTATAAGAACATATGCACAATCAGTATGGCAGGTATATTGGGATGATAATAAAACCGGTAGACATTTATACAATATACAAAAACAAGTTGGTGCTGGGAGGAAGGAGAGCAGGAATCGAAGAGAAGGAAGTATCATAACTCGAATGAGAATAGGTCATACTGGGCTTAACAGTACACTATATAAAATTGGAAAACATTCAACTGGGGAATGTATACATTGTAGCCAACAAGAAACAGTTGAGCATGTATTAATCCATTGCAGGAAATATAACACTGAGAGATGTCACCTTATTCAATCATTGAAGAAAGTAAAACATTTTGTCTTTACCTTATCAGGTCTGTTAATGGAATCAGCTAAGGTGTATGATGAAATTATTAAATTTATGAAAGAAAGTAAATTATATAAAAGAATATAGTGTTTTGTTTGTTTTTTAATTTTTTTGTTTTCTGTTTTATTTCCAGTTTGTTTATTTGTTTTGCTTATTTTTTATGTTTATTTATATTTGTATAAAAGCAAATAAATAGATCCATATTCCATTCCAGCTGGTGGCGGTAATGCACCAATAAGCTAGGTTGCCAACCGCCAATAAACACCAAAGAAGAAGAAGGAGAAGAAGTTATTGACCCAGAGACCAGATATGCACAAGGAAGACCAGGAGTCAGGATGTTCAATCAATGAAGAGAATTTTACTGAAGTACAGTTTGTAGTTTCATCGGTAGAGCCAGCCGGAGAGTCGCACCGGGAAGTCGAGGCCAAGACTCTACCGATCACAGAAAATCACAGAGCAATTGAGCAATTATACCCGTTTCAAGGGCGCAAGTTACATCATCCCACAGGTGGGAGGCTTCTGATTGGTTCTAACACAGGCAGTGTAAGCAATTTTCCACACGTAGACAGATAGGGACATATATCTCTCAAAATGCGTAGACTCCGTGTCGCCCAGGTCCAGATTGACCCTCAATGACCTCGGAGATCACAGAAAAGACGCCTCAAAGTCTGGAATCGTTTGCAGAAAGGACCATCTCCAATACTGGATCTGCACAGAATCATGAAACGCACACACAAAGTTTCCCAGAAAAACAGTCTCCATCAAGGTCGGGACATCTTAACTAACTATCAACAAAGTCTTTCTCCAAACATGCTGATACTAACTCTAATTCAGAAGTGACTTTATTCTATTCTATAAAGAAAGAAGATAGATCAAAGAGGTACATTTTCCCCTGAGTCCCCAAAGAATCCCATAGATGTTTCAGGGATGACCCCGGGGGGGTCACCTCAGGAAGACATACAGTTAACATATGCTGATCTCGTTTGACTCCCTGGAGTGTTATTACTACACCAAGGACATCTGCCTGCCAGCACGTCTTGACCCAGACATTAGAGCAGCACCTCAATAATAGGAATTCAAAAGCACACAGCAAACACACTTCAATCATCAAAAACACTCATCGAATACAGAGAGAATTAAATATAAAGAGGTTATATGTAAATTGATTTAGTAAAGGTAGAAAATGGTTATAAATTGATTATCATTAATTCTTATTTTGATATTAGATCATAAAATCGTTCATGAAGGATATGGGTCGGTTGAAGAGGCAAGTGATGTTTGGCTTGACCCTTAACCCTTCAAAAGAGTTGATTGGGATCCAATTGCAAAAGCGTAGTGATATGTAACATGGAGCCAGCAGGTGATCCAGGTCACAATGGAGGTCAAGCAGTGGTGGGAGGAAGACGAGGAAGACGTGTTGGTCAAAGGAATGGCAGGGGACAGGCACCCCTTCTGAGAGGTGGTCGTGGGCCTCGTTTGAGAGGTGTGGGGGAACGTGGTAGAGGACAGGCACCCCTTTTGAGAGGTGGTCGTGGGCCTCGTTTGAGAGGTGTGGGGGAACGTGGTAGAGGACAGGCACCCCTTTTGAGAGGTGGTCGTGGGCCTCGTTTGAGAGGTGTGGGGGAACGTGGTAGAGGACAAGACCACGGACCAAGACAGCGGCAGCAACAGCATAGAGTGTCCAATGAAATTCGGGCAATAGTTGTAGACCATGTCATAAATCATGGCATGACAATGACTGAGGCGGCTGCAATGATTCAACCAAACCTCAGAAGGTCAACCGTGGCCTCAATAATCAGAACATTCTGCAATGAGAACCGGTAAGTTATCAGCATGCACTAAACATTATGCTACTCTCAATTGTCAAATGACTGCATACCAACGTGTATCACAGAATAGGTGATGTGACCAAGTGTCTTCTTACTCTAATTTTCCCTGTAGAATTGAGACCAGGCCAAATAGTGGAGGCAGAGGCAAAATTCTAACTGACCAACAGGAGCAGGCTGTGGTCGATTTGGTTCGGGCCAGAAATGATATTCGCCTTACAGAAATTCGCCAGCATATCTTGGACAATGAAGACATGTTCAACAATGTGGGATCCATAAGTTTGCCGACTATTGCACGCATACTGAAAAGGCACCAGGTATCTATAAAACAACTATATCATGTGCCTTTCGAAAGAAATGCAGACAGAGTGAAGCAAATGAGGACTGAGTATGTTCAGGTGAGTTCAGTTTCAAGATGGCTGTTGTAAAAACATTCCCCAAAATTCTACATTGTACAGTATCTCAATCTCTTTCCAAAATGTATTTTTAGAGGGTGATGGAGCTGGATGCTGATGACGACCATCACAAATTCATATATTTGGATGAGGCAGGTTTTAATCTGGCCAAGACAAGGAGGAGAGGTCGGAATTTCATTGGCCAGCGGGCAACCATCCAAGTACCTGGACAACGTGGGGCCAACATCACCATGTGTGCGGCTTTATCAGAAGATGGTGTGGTGGGACGCAGACCTCATATTGGACCATATAATGCAGCTCTCCTTGTCACCTTTCTTGATGAGCTCAATCAGGTTTGTAGAGCTGAAGGTGTGACCTATGTCATTGTGTGGGACAATGTCAGGTTCCATCATGCTCATGTGGTGCAAGCATGGTTTCAGGCCCATGCACAATTTACCACCCTGTATTTACCCCCATACTCTCCCTTCCTTAACCCGATTGAGGAATTTTTCTCCGCATGGAGATGGAAGGTTCATGATAGGCACCCTCATGAACAAGTCACTCTTCTCCAGGCCATGGATGAAGCCTGCAATGACATTACAGCAGACCAGTGTCAGGCCTGGATTCGCCATGCCCGAAGGTTTTTCCCAAGATGTTTGGCTAATGAAAACATCCATTGTGATGTAGATGAGAACCTGTGGCCAAATCCACAACACAGAGTTGATGACAATGCAGAAGTACAGTAATCACTCATGTTTTGTTTCTAGTACAAGCAAGCAAGAACACTACATTTGATGTTTTACAGTACTGTCTTTTCTTTTCTATTTCATAGATAATTATTTTTGATGATTAGTTTTATAAATAAACCTATGTTGTGACTGTACTGTAGTTTTGCATCAATATATTAACTTTGTTCAATGATTCCACTGTGTCTGTAGTATTCTCTCTACTACTGCAGTACTTTTACAGAGATTTACTGTACATGTAGTACCATAATGAAACCTGTATCACTTATTTTGTTCTACAATATTTAATGATTGTACGAACAATAACACAGTGAAACTATCAGTTGCTTCTGTGTGGGTGATCTATAGTTATGTTTCAATGGTATTTCACAGTAAATTTGTGTTTTGAACCAATGATTGTGCAAGTGCAAGATTTCTTTAAAGATGTGAATGCACAATGTAATGTTTTGAACATTAGATAGCCTGTGTTACAAGTGATAACCGTTTTGTGTCTAGAGTTGTGAAAAATGGCATCAAGGTTCTGAAAATTAGTAACTAAGTGATTGTAAAAAAGATGGTACGCATCAATAAATCATAAAAGAATAACAACAAATCAATCACATTTATGAAAACATGTATA
This sequence comes from Gobio gobio, assembly GCF_949357685.1. Taxonomy (NCBI): domain Eukaryota; kingdom Metazoa; phylum Chordata; class Actinopteri; order Cypriniformes; family Gobionidae; genus Gobio; species Gobio gobio. The sequence goes on along the minus strand of NC_137099.1, from coordinate 25,757,718 downwards.
TAATAACCACTGTGTTTGTTCAGGAATCTTCCAATGTAATTACTGCAGATCTAAATATAGTCATACAATAATGGGTTTTCCTGGTAACCGAGTGTGTGTGTGTAGCTATCTGGATGTGTGAAAAGATGAACAATAGATCTTTAGTGAAGTAACACTTTTAGACTCTGTCATCTTTGTCGTTTATGATGTGTAGTGTTCAGCCTGAATAGATTTGTTCTATTCCAGGTGATGTCGTGAGTGTAAGGTGTGTTCTGTGTTAATGTTTTGGAGATGGGTGGAATCTAATCAATATCAATCTGTGTTGCATAATTTAATTCCAGTTTTTTTCACTGGGAGGTCATGTAGACATATTGTGAGGTGTGATTGACCCCATCAAATATATATAAAGATATTCGCACCCATCTCTCACATCTCAAGTTTTGGGGAGGGGGGCCTTTTGGCCGTCCGTCCTCCAAGGAATTGCAAATTTAGAGAGAAACACAGTTAATTGCTGCTGTTGGTTCTGTGTATTAACACTTAAGACTGTTCTGGCAGTCGAGCCTTCACAATCTGAGACTTCATTACAGTCATTTTGAGTGAAGGATGAATTGGTTTTATTATCTGTGCCACATTTAACAGCACAATTCCCCTCCTTTTTGGCACTGGGAATTGAACCAATGAAAAGTATTAGAACTTGCTCAATTTAGAAATAGCAAAGGTCAGAGTTATTGAGTCCTGTTGATGAAGACATTTTCATGGTTAATGCAATTGTAATTCACACTGTAGCCAGATGGCAATTCTATGTTCCTGTTTATGGTTTACTACAGCTATTATGGGGAATAGCAGAGCTTGCATTATAGGAGACAAACAAATTCAACATTGACACATGCAACTTGAAATTGCTGTACAATTCCAGTATTAAAGTTATTCCAATTTACACAAGATACATGGCCTAGAATGCGCAGCATCTACGGCCTTTATCCTAAGTGTTTCATCACTTACAGTAAAGCAATCATGTGTTTTAAAGAATAAACTTGACTAGTCTATGTGTATCTTGTAGCACAAACAACTATGTGTAATCAATGCGCACAATGTGTTATACAATTACAAATTTGAAAATACAAACAGGATCATTGCAATCTGGATGTTTTACTATTAAACTCCTTGCTAAGAGGCTGCTAGCCCGCTCGCAAGTGACGTTAATAGCTGAAGGCCTTGCATGAACACTGCAGTTAGCTCACTGAGAGTTTTACCTGCAAATGAGCGCTGTTCTTTGCCTTTAGAAAGTAATTTCCTATTTTTCTGAAAATACAGCGGAGGTCGCCCGTTACCCAGTGACCAGCATTTTCCCTCGGCATGACCGATTTTCTGACAGTATCTGCAAAACCTGTTCTCTTTGCCATTGGGTTGTCTGCTACGTTCTCCTGGAGTTTCAGTATATTCATGACTCTCGGATGCTTGCAAATCATCCTGCATCCCCTTAAGAGCTAAAATAGACACACTTTCTTGTGCATTTTCAGAACTAAATGCTTCAGATTCATTAGAGCAAGTCACCTCATCTACGAAGTGAACATGCTTTTTAATCCCATTGCTGTTAAGCATTATGGGAGTCATGCACTTTTCAGCATTTAGCTTAGATTTCCATCTATTTTCTATTCTTGAGCACCAGTCTACTATTGATTGGAATGTGTTTTTAACTGGATCAACGCCATTTGACAAAGCCCGTTGGATTGGGATGCCAGCATTATTTTTCACAAGTTGTAATAACGCGTCATGGTCTCGATCTGCATTTTCTAATCCTGAGTGTTCTCTGTAAGTTACCCATAACCGCTCAGCGTATGTCTCAAACGTTTCATCACTCGCCTGTTGGATTTCTAGTATTTTGCTCCAATCTGCGTGTGTCGGTCCCCTCATTTCTAATAATGCCTGTTTTAGTCGTTCATATATGGCTTCGTCCGTTTCGTCACGGATTCGGTCTATTATGCTGCCCGATTTCATGCCTTCGGTTAGTTTCAGTCTGAGCTCTTCAGGGAGAGTGAGAAGTGCTATTTGCCACACGTCCCTAACTTCAAGCTTAAACACAGTGGCCTGTAACATCAATGTTTCCCAGTAGGGTTGAAACGGCCCTTTTCTTGGCATTACTCCAACGACTTGTTTGTGTCTAGAGCATTCTTCGCAGGTTAACGGGCGGCTGATTTTTGTGATGTCGTCGTTCGCATTAGTCATAGTTTTAAGCACGGCGACCTTTACTGATTTCTTCGCTGTGTCGTTAGCTTTTGTGCGAGTCTTTATCAGGCTTCGTTGTTTTGGTTGTTCAGGCATTAACACAGGGGCTCGTTTACGAGTTTCTCTCTGTGGCCTGTATCCTAACGCAGCATCATCGTCATCATTATCATTTGGCTTTGCTGGTTCAGAAATTTCATCCAGTGCTGCTTGTTTTACTGCGGCCACTGGAAATCCTGCATTATCACAACAATCTTCGAGAGCAGATATGTAATTATTGCCGGTTTGAAGTTTTCCTTGTAACTGATCAATTTTTGTTGCCATTTCTTCACGCTGTCTAGCCCACTCAAGTTGCTCGTATGAGACTGATTCGACTTTTGATCTTAACTTTTGTAATTCGTCAGATCGCAATCTTTCAATTTCTTTGATATTTGCTATCGTTCGTTCGTTCTCGACCATTGTCTTGAGATCGTTACGACGAAGCAAATAAACAATTGCAGCGGGGATTTTCTTGTATTTTGATTCAGATTTTAGTTGTGCGCCCTTAGCAGAATACCAGGATATAATTTCGTTGTTACTCCATGTCAGGTTCAATCCTTTATCGCTTAATCGAACGAGGAGATCTTGTAATTGTACGCCTAAGATTGCCATAATTTCCTCATCTGCACTGCTGATGTTCTTTCCCTGAAAAGTCATGTTTCACGTCTAATTCTTACACAATATCGGATTTCTACGGTTCCGATCTAGTATACCGACCCGTTCTAGAAATGTGTCTATATGTGTGAGTTGCAAATAAAACTTTCCCTCAACAATTCTAAAAGGCAAAGAAGGTTTACTTACTCATTCTCTGGTCGGAGGGTCAGCTTTAATCCATTCACAAGATCAACAGAACAGCTGAAAAAGAGAAGCTCAAATCTCTTGTTGATTTTAAATCCAATACTTCGCTGAAAACACGTTGCACGTCTGAGTCGCAAGATCACGTATTCGGGGTCACCAACTGTAAAACCGCATGAATTCGCTCCAAGGATCGGTAGCGAACCGCGGTGAAGGCCGCATGCGTTCAGTGTTTCAGCTGGAAGAATGGATTTGATTATAATATTCTTTATCTGACTCCATTTATCATAGTTGTCGCATTTAGAAGAGAATCCCAACCGAATGTTTGGTCATCTGTATTTGATAGTTAATCATACATTTGATCGTTCCGTTTTAACCCTTTGTTACAATTATAACGTTCCACATTGGAGATAGTTAATAATTACAGATTAATTCAGAAAGGATCAAAATGTAACAATTTATTAACAATCAAGTAAATGTAAAATGTCAATTACATCATAGACATAAATCTCTTCTAAAAGGAAACACAAATTCTAATTATGGTTACACTCTAAATAGTTCAAATAGATGTAAACATAAACCATTAATTATGCTCTGTAGGCCTCTGCCTAGAATGTTACCTGTGAGAGAAAGAGAGAGAGAGAGAGAGAGAGAGAGAGAGAGAGAGATAGAGAGAAAGAGAGAGAGAGAGAGAGAGCTAAAGAGCCCTCTCCAGAGAAAGCAGAGAATCAAAAGAGAGCGAGCTACAGATGAAATCCTCTTTTATCCTCTTCCCTGATGTCACCAAATTCAAATCTGACTCTTGTAAAACTGACCAATCAGACCAAACTGTGAGACATTTGAAAATAACCAATCAGACAAAACTTCCCCCATTGTATCAAAGGTGTTAACCATTTGGCCAGCCAGCCAGCCATTCTTTTGTTCTATCTCCAACTGGCCCCTCTGATGGCGTTAAGGGGGAAGGGGTTGAGTCAATTTCAATATCCTGATCACGACGATGGCTGCTAGCAGCAAAGCAGATGATTTTGTTCTATCTTGTTGTATCTATCTTCTGATAGATGTGGCCAAGCTTGAAAGACAAGGCCCAGTGGCCTAATGGATAAGGCATCAGCCTCCGGAGCTGGGGATTGTGGGTTCAAGTCCCACCTGGGTCATCTTTGTTCAAAGCAACACTTATAGCCATGATGATCGCACGATCGGAATTAGCAGAGAACTTGCAAACTTCTGACAGGTGTGGCAGTTTTTGTGTGCATCAGACCGTCAGTCAATAATTCTGGCCTTCCTGTGCGTATGCCCTTTCAGGTTGAAATTACAAAAAGCACTGTGTTCAAGGGGCCCAGTGGATGAAGGCCGCTTCTTACGTTTACGCCGGACCTACGATGAAGGCTCTGTGTACCAAAGCAGAGAGACTAAATACACACAAAACAGGTGGGAAAGAGTCATGAACTATAAATGAATCTAGTCATTCAAAAACATCATCGATGTGTTTGATTTGTCCATATAACCATAATATCTCTCTTACCATGACAGACTGATTTAAAAGAGAATTCCATAAAATGTTTATTAACACAAGTTGCAACAAAAGTAGCTGTCTAGGCATCAAGACTGATTCTGCATCTCCAGCATCAATAAAGAGTATTCTTCCGCTTATGATGTGCCCATGTATTCAACAGTGACAACGAGCGCTTTGGCCATCTAATTGCAGAAAAACGCACAGCACTTCCAATGGCGGGCTCTAAAGGTAGAAAGCCGCATATGGCTATGTCGTAGGCTTGACTTTGAACCATAAAGCATTAACCTCCCACCAAGGACGTGCTTGAATGAGCTAGCTCTAAGCTGATGCTGCAAAAAGTCAGATTGCTGCAAAAGGAGATTCAAAGAATCTCCATAGAAAGACAAGTATATCTGTGCTCATCGTTTCTGCAAAAGAGACAGTAATTCAATTAAGAATGGTGTAAAATAGTTTTGAATTCCACTACGGAATGTACAGACCTGCAGAAACTTCAATTTGGATGAAGCATCAGCCTCTAATGCTAGAGAACGTGACGTCAAGCACCATGTGGGCTGCAGTAAATGACCTGATATCAAGTAGTTGATGAAGAAAAGCAGCCATCGAAAACAGTGGCATACTGCAGGCATACTGCAGATCAAAGGCCAAGCTTGACAGACAAGGCCCAGTGGCCTAATGGATAAGGCATCAGCCTCTGGAGCTGGGGATTGTGGGTTCAAGTCCCACCTGGGTCGTCTTTGATGGTCTAACTTTAAGATGGCTGTGCGAGAAATTCACTGAAGATTTGGTCAAAGCAACACTTATAGCCATGATGATCGCACGATCGGAATTAGCAGAGAACTTGCAAACTTCTGATAGCTGTGGCAGTTTTTGTGTGCATCAGACCTTCCTGTGCGTATGCCCTTTCAGGTTGAAATTACACAAAGCACTGTGTTCAAGGGGCCCAGTGGATGAAGGCCGCTTCTTACGTTTGCGCCGGACCTACGATGAAGGCTCTGCGTACCAAAGCAGAGAGACTAAATACACACAAAACAGGTGGGAAAGAGTCATGAACTATAAATGAATCTAGTCATTCAAAAACATCATCGATGTGTTTGATTTGTCCATATAATCATAATATCTCTCTTACCATGACAGACTGATTTAAAAGAGAATTCCATAAAATGTTTATTAACACAAGTTGCAACAAAAGTAGCTGTCTAGGCATCAAGACTGATTCTGCATCTCCAGCATCAATAAAGAGTATTCTTCCGCTTATGATGTGCCCATGTATTCAACAGTGCCAACGAGCGCTTTGGCCATCTAATTGCAGAAAAACGCACAGCACTTCCAATGGCGGGCTCTAAAGGTAAAAAGCCGCATAAAGGCTATGTCGTAGGCTTGACTTTGAACCATAAAGCATTAACCTCCCACCAAGGACGTGCTTGAATGAGCTAGCTCTAAGCTGATGCTGCAAAAAGTCAGATTGCTGCAAAAGGAGATTCAAAGAATCTCCATAGAAAGACAAGTATATCTGTGCTCATCGTTTCTGCAAAAGAGACAGTAATTCAATTAAGAATGGTGTAAAATAGTTTGAATTCCACTACGGAATGTACAGACCTGCAGAAACTTCAATTTGGACGAAGCATCAGCCTCTAATGCTAGAGAACTGCATTAGAGAACAGTAAATGGCCTGATATACAGTGGTTGATAAAGAAAAGCAGACATCGAAAACAGTGGCATACTGCAGGCATACTGCTGATCAAAGGCCAAGCTTGACAGAGAAGGCCCAGTGGCCTAATGGATAAGGCATCAGCCTCCGGAGCTGGGGATTGTGGGTTCAAGTCCAACCTGGGTCATCTTTGATGGTCTACCTTTAAGTTGGCTGTGCGAGAAATTCACTGAAGATTTGGTCAAAGCAACACTTATAGCCATGATGATTGCACGATCAGAATTAGCACAGAACTGGCAAACTTCTGATAGATGTGGCAGTTTTTGTGTGCATCAGACTGTCAGTCACTAAAGGTGAGAGGTCTCGTCCGGGATTAGAAACCGGGACCTCTCGCACCCGAAGCGAGAATCATACCCATAGACCAACGAGCCTGACCAGTGATTGCCACTGAATGCTGGACTCTAACAGAATGGACGGGCACTAGTTTTAATAGAAAGCGCTTGTTGTTAGGAAGCAGCACACCCTGGAAGAAAGCGACTCAGAGTATGGTCTGTGCAAGAAAAAATAACCCTTGACATCTGGCTAAATCTGGGCTATGTTGTTGTACAGATGAACACAAGTAGCAGTAATGATTTCAAAATCACGACAGTTTTGAGTTTGGCTCAGTGCAGCAAAGGACGGAGCCAACAGGCTACTCTTTCTGCTCATTCAGAAACTGATGGGCTCGTCCGTGATATGAACCCGGGACCTCTCGCACCCTAAGCGAAAATCATACCCCTAGACCAACGAGCCTCGCAAATATGTGGACATTCGCGAAGGCACCACAAATTTAGTAAAGCTCACCTCAATAACGGAAAGCGACCTGGTGTTAAGATTCTAAAGTGTAGTTATTTGAGCATCAGAAACTACTTCAAGGCATACTGCAGATCAAAGGCCAAGCTTGACAGACAAGGCCCAGTGGCCTAATGGATAAGGCATCAGCCTCCGGAGCTGGGGATTGTGGGTTCAAGTTCCACCTGGGTCGTCTTTGATGGTCTACCTTTAAGTTGGCTGTGCGAGAAATTCAAGGAAGATTTGTGCAAGCAAGCCATGATGATTGCACGATCGGAATTAGCACAGAACTGGCAAACTTCTGATAGATGTGGCAGTTTTTGTGTGCATCAGACTGTCAGTCACTAAAGGTGAGAGGGCTCGTCCGGGATTTGAACCCGGGACCTCTCGCACCCGAAGCGAGAATCATACCCCTAGACCAACGAGCCTGATCTGTGATTTCCTTGGCCATGTGCGTACACTTGTACTTTCACTGAATGCTGGCCTCTAACAGAATGGACGGGCACTAGTTTTAATAGAAAGCGCTTGTCGTTAGGAAGCAGCACACCCTGGAAGAAAGCGACTCAGAGTATGGTCTGTGCAAGAAAAAATAACCCTTGACATCTGGCTAAATCTGGGCTATGTTGTTGTACAGATGAACACAAGTAGCAGTAATGATTTCAAAATCACGACAGTTTTGAGTTTGGCTCAGTGTAGCAAAGGACGGAGCCAACAGGCTACTCTTTCTGCACATTCAGAAACTGATGGGCTCGTCCGGGATTTGAACCCGGGACCTCTCGCACCCTAAGCGAGAATCATACCCCTAGACCAACGAGCCTCGCAAATATGTGGACATTCGCGAAGGCACCACAAACTTAGTAAAGCTCACCTCAATAACGGAAAGCGACCTGGTGTTAAGATTCTAAAGTGTAGTTATTTGAGCATCAGAAACTACTTCAAGGCATACTGCAGATCAAAGGCCAAGCTTGACACACAAGGCCCAGTGGCCTAATGGATAAGGCATCAGCCTCCGGAGCTGGGGATTGTGGGTTCAAGTCCCACCTGGGTCGTCTTTGATGGTCTACCTTTAAGATGGCTGTGCGAGAAATTCACTGAAGATTTGGTCAAAGCAACACTTATAGCCATGAGGATCGCACGATCGGAATTAGCAGAGAACTTGCAAACTTCTGATAGCTGTGGCAGTTTTTGTGTGCATCAGACTGTCAAACAATAATTCTGGCCTGCCTGTGCGTATGCCCTTTCAGGTTGAAATTACACAAAGCACTATGTTCAAGGGGCCCAGTGGATGAAGGCCGCTTCTTATGTTTGCGCCGGACCTACGATGAAGGCTCTGCGTACCAAAGCAGAGAGACTAAATACACACAAAACAGGTGGGAAAGAGTCATGAACGATAAATGAATCTAGTCATTCAAAAACATCATCGATGTGTTTGATTTGTCCATATAACCATAACATCTCTCTTACCATGACAGACTGATTTAAAAGAGAATTCCATAAAATGTTTATTAACACAAGTTGCAACAAAAGTAGCTGTCTAGGCATCAAGACTGATTCTGCATCTCCAGCATCAATAAAGAGTATTCTTCCGCTTATGATGTGCCCATGTATTCAACAGTGCCAACGAGTGCTTTGGCCATCTAATTGCAGAAAAACGCACAGCACTTCCAATGGGGGGCTCTAAAGGTAAAAAGGCGCATAGAGGCTATGTCGTAGGCTTGACTTTGAACCATAAGGCATCAACCTCCCACCAAGGACGTGCTTGAATGAGCTAGCTCTAAGCTGATGCTGCAAAAAGTCAGATTGCTACAAAAGGAGATTCAAACAATCTCCATAGAAAGACAAGTATATCTGTGCTCATCGTTTCTGCAAAAGAGACAGTAATTCAATTAAGAATGGTGTAAAATAGTTTGAATTCCACTACGGAATGTACAGACCTGCAGAAACTTCAATTTGGATGAAGCATCAGCCTCTAATGCTAGAGAATGTGACGTCAAGCACCATGTGGGCTGCAGTAAATGGCCTGATATCAAGTGGTTGATAAAGAAAAGCAGCCATCGAAAACATTGGCATACTGCAGGCATACTGCAGATCAAAGGCCAAGCTAGACAGACAAGGCCCAGTGGCCTAATGGATAAGGCATCAGCCTCCGGAGCTGGGGATTGTGGGTTCAAGTCCCACCTGGGTCGTCTTTGATGGTCTACCTTTAAGATGGCTGTGCGAGAAATTCACTGAAGATTTGGTCAAAGCAACACTTATAGCCATGATGATCGCACGATCGGAATTAGCAGAGAACTTGCAAACTTCTGATAGCTGTGGCAGTTTTTGTGTGCATCAGACTGTCAAACAATAATTCTGGCCTGCCTGTGCGTATGCCCTTTCAGGTTGAAATTACACAAAGCACTATGTTCAAGGGGCCCAGTGGATGAAGGCCGCTTCTTATGTTTGCGCCGGACCTACGATGAAGGCTCAGCGTACCAAAGCAGAGAGACTAAATACACACAAAACAGGTGGGAAAGAGTCATGAACTACAAATGAATCTAGTCATTCAAAAACATCATCGATGTGTTTGATTTGTCCATATAACCATAACATCTCTCTTACCATGACAGACTGATTTAAAAGAGAATTCCATAAAATGTTTATTAACACAAGTTGCAACAAAAGTAGCTGTCTAGGCATCAAGACTGATTCTGCATCTCCAGCATCAATAAAGAGTATTCTTCCGCTTATGATGTGCCCATGTATTCAACAGTGCCAACGAGTGCTTTGGCCATCTAATTGCAGAAAAACGCACAGCACTTCCAATGGCGGGCTCTAAAGGTAAAAAGCCGCATAGAGGCTATGTCGTAGGCTTGACTTTGAACCATAAGGCATCAACCTCCCACCAAGGACGTGCTTGAATGAGCTAGCTCTAAGCTGATGCTGCAAAAGGAGATTCAAACAATCTCCATAGAAAGACAAGTATATCTGTGCTCATCGTTTCTGCAAAAGAGACAGTAATTCAATTAAGAATGGTGTAAAATAGTTTGAATTTCACTACGGAATGTACAGACCTGCAGAAACTTCAATTTGGATGAAGCATCAGCCTCTAATGCTAGAGAATGTGACGTCAAGCACCATGTGGGCTGCAGTAAATGGCCTGATATCAAGTGGTTGATAAAGAAAAGCAGCCATCGAAAACATTGGCATACTGCAGGCATACTGCAGATCAAAGGCCAAGCTTGACAGACAAGGCCCAGTGGCCTAATGGATAAGGCATCAGCCTCCGGAGCTGGGGATTGTGGGTTCAAGTTCCACCTGGGTCGTCTTTGATGGTCTACCTTTAAGTTGGCTGTGCGAGAAATTCAAGGAAGATTTGTGCAAGCAAGCCATGATGATTGCACGATCGGAATTAGCACAGAACTGGCAAACTTCTGATAGATGTGGCAGTTTTTGTGTGCATCAGACTGTCAGTCACTAAAGGTGAGAGGGCTCGTCCGGGATTTGAACCCGGGACCTCTCGCACCCGAAGCGAGAATCATACCCCTAGACCAACGAGCCTGACCTGTGATTTCCTTGGCCATGTGCGTACACTTGTACTTTCACTGAATGCTGGCCTCTAACAGAATGGACGGGCACTAGTTTTAATAGAAAGCGCTTGTCGTTCGGAAGCAGCACACCCTGGAAGAAAGCGACTCAGAGTATGGTCTGTACAAGAAAAAATAACCCTTGACATCTGGCTAAATCTGGGCTATGTTGTTGTACAGATGAACACAAGTAGCAGTAATGATTTCAAAATCACGACAGTTTTGAGTTTGGCTCAGTGCAGCAAAGGACGGAGCCAACAGGCTACTCTTTCTGCTCATTCAGAAACTGATGGGCTCGTCCGGGATTTGAACCCGGGACCTCTCGCACCCTAAGCGAGAATCATACCCCTAGACCAACGAGCCTCGCAAATATGTGGACATTCGCGAAGGCACCACAAATTTAGTAAAGCTCACCTCAATAACGGAAAGCGACCTGGTGTTAAGATTCTAAAGTGTAGTTATTTGAGCATCAGAAACTACTTCAAGGCATACTGCAGATCAAAGGCCAAGCTTGACACACAAGGCCCAGTGGCCTAATGGATAAGGCATCAGCCTCCGGAGCTGGGGATTGTGGGTTCAAGTCCCACCTGGGTCGTCTTTGATGGTCTACCTTTAAGATGGCTGTGCGAGAAATTCACTGAAGATTTGGTCAAAGCAACACTTATAGCCATGATGATCGCACGATCGGAATTAGCAGAGAACTTGCAAACTTCTGATAGCTGTGGCAGTTTTTGTGTGCATCAGACTGTCAAACAATAATTCTGGCCTGCCTGTGCGTATGCCCTTTCAGGTTGAAATTACACAAAGCACTATGTTCAAGGGGCCCAGTGGATGATGGCCGCTTCTTATGTTTGCGCCGGACCTACGATGAAGGCTCTGCGTACCAAAGCAGAGAGACTAAATACACACAAAACAGGTGGGAAAGAGTCATGAACTATAAATGAATCTAGTCATTCAAAAACATCATCGATGTGTTTGATTTGTCCATATAACCATAACATCTCTCTTACCATGACAGACTGATTTAAAAGAGAATTCCATAAAATGTTTATTAACACAAGTTGCAACAAAAGTTGCTGTCTAGGCATCAAGACTGATTCTGCATCTCCAGCATCAATAAAGAGTATTCTTCCGCTTATGATGTGCCCATGTATTCAACAGTGCCAACGAGTGCTTTGGCCATCTAATTGCAGAAAAACGCACAGCACTTCCAATGGCGGGCTCTAAAGGTAAAAAGCCGCATAGAGGCTATGTCGTAGGCTTGACTTTGAACCATAAGGCATCAACCTCCCACCAAGGACGTGCTTGAATGAGCTAGCTCTAAGCTGATGCTGCAAAAAGTCAGATTGCTGCAAAAGGAGATTCAAACAATCTCCATAGAAAGACAAGTATATCTGTGCTCATCGTTTCTGCAAAAGAGACAGTAATTCAATTAAGAATGGTGTAAAATAGTTTGAATTTCACTACGGAATGTACAGACCTGCAGAAACTTCAATTTGGATGAAGCATCAGCCTCTAATGCTAGAGAATGTGACGTCAAGCACCATGTGGGCTGCAGTAAATGGCCTGATATCAAGTGGTTGATAAAGAAAAGCAGCCATCGAAAACATTGGCATACTGCAGGCATACTGCAGATCAAAGGCCAAGCTTGACAGACAAGGCCCAGTGGCCTAATGGATAAGGCATCAGCCTCCGGAGCTGGGGATTGTGGGTTCAAGTTCCACCTGGGTCGTCTTTGATGGTCTACCTTTATGTTGGCTGTGCGAGAAATTCAAGGAAGATTTGTGCAAGCAAGCCATGATGATTGCACGATCGGAATTAGCACAGAACTGGCAAACTTCTGATAGATGTGGCAGTTTTTGTGTGCATCAGACTGTCAGTCACTAAAGGTGAGAGGGCTCGTCCGGGATTTGAACCCGGGACCTCTCGCACCCGAAGCGAGAATCATACCCCTAGACCAACGAGCCTGACCTGTGATTTCCTTGGCAATGTGCGTATACTTGTACTTTCACTGAATGCTGGCCTCTAACAGAATGGACGGGCACTAGTTTTAATAAAAAGCGCTTGTCGTTAGGAAGCAGCACACCCTGGAAGAAAGCGACTCAGAGTATGGTCTGTGCAAGAAAAAATAACCCTTGACATCTGGCTAAATCTGGGCTATGTTGTTGTACAGATGAACACAAGTAGCAGTAATGATTTCAAAATCACGACAGTTTTGAGTTTGGCTCAGTGCAGCAAAGGACGGAGCCAACAGGCTACTCTTTCTGCTCATTCAGAAACTGATGGGCTCGTCCGGGATTTGAACCCGGGACCTCTCGCACCCTAAGCGAGAATCATACCCCTAGACCAACGAGCCTCGCAAATATGTGGACATTTGCGAAGGCACCACAAATTTAGTAAAGCTCACCTCAATAACGGAAAGCGACCTGGTGTTAAGATTCTAAAGTGTAGTTATTTGAGCATCAGAAACTACTTCAAGGCATACTGCAGATCAAAGGCCAAGCTTGACACACAAGGCCCAGTGGCCTAATGGATAAGGCATCAGCCTCCGGAGCTGGGGATTGTGGGTTCAAGTCCCACCTGGGTCGTCTTTGATGGTCTACCTTTAAGATGGCTGTGCGAGAAATTCACTGAAGATTTGGTCAAAGCAACACTTATAGCCATGATGATCGCACGATCGGAATTAGCAGAGAACTTGCAAACTTCTGATAGCTGTGGCAGTTTTTGTGTGCATCAGACTGTCAAACAATAATTCTGGCCTGCCTGTGCGTATGCCCTTTCAGGTTGAAATTACACAAAGCACTATGTTCAAGGGGCCCAGTGGATGATGGCCGCTTCTTATGTTTGCGCCGGACCTACGATGAAGGCTCTGCGTACCAAAGCAGAGAGACTAAATACACACAAAACAGGTGGGAAAGAGTCATGAACTATAAATGAATCTAGTCATTCAAAAACATCATCGATGTGTTTGATTTGTCCATATAACCATAACATCTCTCTTACCATGACAGACTGATTTAAAAGAGAATTCCATAAAATGTTTATTAACACAAGTTGCAACAAAAGTTGCTGTCTAGGCATCAAGACTGATTCTGCATCTCCAGCATCAATAAAGAGTATTCTTCCGCTTATGATGTGCCCATGTATTCAACAGTGCCAACGAGTGCTTTGGCCATCTAATTGCAGAAAAACGCACAGCACTTCCAATGGCGGGCTCTAAAGGTAAAAAGCCGCATAGAGGCTATGTCGTAGGCTTGACTTTGAACCATAAGGCATCAACCTCCCACCAAGGACGTGCTTGAATGAGCTAGCTCTAAGCTGATGCTGCAAAAAGTCAGATTGCTGCAAAAGGAGATTCAAACAATCTCCATAGAAAGACAAGTATATCTGTGCTCATCGTTTCTGCAAAAGAGACAGTAATTCAATTAAGAATGGTGTAAAATAGTTTGAATTCCACTACGGAATGTACAGACCTGCAGAAACTTCAATTTGGATGAAGCATCAGCCTCTAATGCTAGAGAATGTGACGTCAAGCACCATGTGGGCTGCAGTAAATGGCCTGATATCAAGTGGTTGATAAAGAAAAGCAGCCATCGAAAACATTGGCATACTGCAGGCATACTGCAGATCAAAGGCCAAGCTTGACAGCCAAGGCCCAGTGGCCTAATGGATAAGGCATCAGCCTCCGGAGCTGGGGATTGTGGGTTCAAGTTCCACCTGGGTCGTCTTTGATGGTCTACCTTTAAGTTGGCTGTGCGAGAAATTCAAGGAAGATTTGTGCAAGCAAGCCATGAGGATTGCACGATCGGAATTAGCACAGAACTGGCAAACTTCTGATAGATGTGGCAGTTTTTGTGTGCATCAGACTGTCAGTCACTAAAGGTGAGAGGGCTCGTCCGGGATTTGAACCCGGGACCTCTCGCACCCGAAGCGAGAATCATACCCCTAGACCAACGAGCCTGACCTGTGATTTCCTTGGCCATGTGCGTACACTTGTACTTTCACTGAATGCTGGCCTCTAACAGAATGGACGGGCACTAGTTTTAATAGAAAGCGCTTGTCGTTAGGAAGCAGCACACCCTGGAAGAAAGCGACTCAGAGTATGGTCTGTGCAAGAAAAAATAACCCTTGACATCTGGCTAAATCTGGGCTATGTTGTTGTACAGATGAACACAAGTAGCAGTAATGATTTCAAAATCACGACAGTTTTGAGTTTGGCTCAGTGCAGCAAAGGACGGAGCCAACAGGCTACTCTTTCTGCTCATTCAGAAACTGATGGGCTCGTCCGGGATTTGAACCCGGGACCTCTCGCACCCTAAGCGAGAATCATACCCCTAGACCAACGAGCCTCGCAAATATGTGGACATTCGCGAAGGCACCACAAATTTAGTAAAGCTCACCTCAATAACGGAAAGCGACCTGGTGTTAAGATTCTAAAGTGTAGTTATTTGAGCATCAGAAACTACTTCAAGGCATACTGCAGATCAAAGGCCAAGCTTGACACACAAGGCCCAGTGGCCTAATGGATAAGGCATCAGCCTCCGGAGCTGGGGATTGTGGGTTCAAGTCCCACCTGGGTCGTCTTTGATGGTCTACCTTTAAGATGGCTGTGCGAGAAATTCACTGAAGATTTGGTCAAAGCAACACTTATAGCCATGATGATCGCACGATCGGAATTAGCAGAGAACTTGCAAACTTCTGATAGCTGTGGCAGTTTTTGTGTGCATCAGACTGTCAAACAATAATTCTGGCCTGCCTGTGCGTATGCCCTTTCAGGTTGAAATTACACAAAGCACTATGTTCAAGGGGCCCAGTGGATGATGGCCGCTTCTTATGTTTGCGCCGGACCTACGATGAAGGCTCTGCGTACCAAAGCAGAGAGACTAAATACACACAAAACAGGTGGGAAAGAGTCATGAACTATAAATGAATCTAGTCATTCAAAAACATCATCGATGTGTTTGATTTGTCCATATAACCATAACATCTCTCTTACCATGACAGACTGATTTAAAAGAGAATTCCATAAAATGTTTATTAACACAAGTTGCAACAAAAGTTGCTGTCTAGGCATCAAGACTGATTCTGCATCTCCAGCATCAATAAAGAGTATTCTTCCGCTTATGATGTGCCCATGTATTCAACAGTGCCAACGAGTGCTTTGGCCATCTAATTGCAGAAAAACGCACAGCACTTCCAATGGCGGGCTCTAAAGGTAAAAAGCCGCATAGAGGCTATGTCGTAGGCTTGACTTTGAACCATAAGGCATCAACCTCCCACCAAGGACGTGCTTGAATGAGCTAGCTCTAAGCTGATGCTGCAAAAAGTCAGATTGCTGCAAAAGGAGATTCAAACAATCTCCATAGAAAGACAAGTATATCTGTGCTCATCGTTTCTGCAAAAGAGACAGTAATTCAATTAAGAATGGTGTAAAATAGTTTGAATTCCACTACGGAATGTACAGACCTGCAGAAACTTCAATTTGGATGAAGCATCAGCCTCTAATGCTAGAGAATGTGACGTCAAGCACCATGTGGGCTGCAGTAAATGGCCTGATATCAAGTGGTTGATAAAGAAAAGCAGCCATCGAAAACATTGGCATACTGCAGGCATACTGCAGATCAAAGGCCAAGCTTGACAGCCAAGGCCCAGTGGCCTAATGGATAAGGCATCAGCCTCCGGAGCTGGGGATTGTGGGTTCAAGTTCCACCTGGGTCGTCTTTGATGGTCTACCTTTAAGTTGGCTGTGCGAGAAATTCAAGGAAGATTTGTGCAAGCAAGCCATGAGGATTGCACGATCGGAATTAGCACAGAACTGGCAAACTTCTGATAGATGTGGCAGTTTTTGTGTGCATCAGACTGTCAGTCACTAAAGGTGAGAGGGCTCGTCCGGGATTTGAACCCGGGACCTCTCGCACCCGAAGCGAGAATCATACCCCTAGACCAACGAGCCTGACCTGTGATTTCCTTGGCCATGTGCGTACACTTGTACTTTCACTGAATGCTGGCCTCTAACAGAATGGACGGGCACTAGTTTTAATAGAAAGCGCTTGTCGTTAGGAAGCAGCACACCCTGGAAGAAAGCGGGATAGACAAGGCCCAGTGGCCTAATGGATAAGGCATCAGCCTCCGGAGCTGGGGATTGTGGGTTCAAGTCCCACCTGGGTCGTCTTTGATGGTCTACCTTTAAGATGGCTGTGCGAGAAATTCACTGAAGATTTGGTCAAAGCAACACTTATAGCCATGATGATCGCACGATCGGAATTAGCAGAGAACTTGCAAACTTCTGATAACTGTGGCAGTTTTTGTGTGCATCAGACTGTCAGTCACTAGAGGTGAGAGGGCTCGTCCGGGATTTGAACCCGGGACCTCTCGCACCCTAAGCGAGAATCATACCCCTAGACCAACGAGCCTCACAAATATGTGGACATTCGCGAAGGCACCACAAATTTAGTAAAGCTCACCTCAATAACGGAAAGCGACCTGGTATTAAGATTCTAAAGTGTAGTTATTTGAGCATCAGAAACTACTTCAAGGCATACTGCAGATCAAAGGCCAAGCTTGACACACAAGGCCCAGTGGCCTAATGGATAAGGCATCAGCCTCCGGAGCTGGGGATTGTGGGTTCAAGTCCCACCTGGGTCGTCTTTGATGGTCTACCTTTAAGATGGCTGTGCGAGAAATTCACTGAAGATTTGGTCAAAGCAACACTTATAGCCATGATGATCGCACGATCGGAATTAGCAGAGAACTTGCAAACTTCTGATAGCTGTGGCAGTTTTTGTGTGCATCAGACTGTCAAACAATAATTCTGGCCTGCCTGTGCGTATGCCCTTTCAGGTTGAAATTACACAAAGCACTATGTTCAAGGGGCCCAGTGGATGAAGGCCGCTTCTTATGTTTGCGCCGGACCTACGATGAAGGCTCTGCGTACCAAAGCAGAGAGACTAAATACACACAAAACAGGTGGGAAAGAGTCATGAACTATAAATGAATCTAGTCATTCAAAAACATCATCGATGTGTTTGATTTGTCCATATAACCATAACATCTCTCTTACCATGACAGACTGATTTAAAAGAGAATTCCATAAAATGTTTATTAACACAAGTTGCAACAAAAGTAGCTGTCTAGGCATCAAGACTGATTCTGCATCTCCAGCATCAATAAAGAGTATTCTTCCGCTTATGATGTGCCCATGTATTCAACAGTGCCAACGAGTGCTTTGGCCATCTAATTGCAGAAAAAAGCACAGCAATTCCAATGGCGGGCTCTAAAGGTAAAAAGCCGCATAGAGGCTATGTCGTAGGCTTGACTTTGAACCATAAGGCATCAACCTCCCACCAAGGACGTGCTTGAATGAGCTAGCTCTAAGCTGATGCTGCAAAAAGTCAGATTGCTGCAAAAGGAGATTCAAACAATCTCCATAGAAAGACAAGTATATCTGTGCTCATCGTTTCTGCAAAAGAGACAGTAATTCAATTAAGAATGGTGTAAAATAGTTTGAATTCCACTACGGAATGTACAGACCTGCAGAAACTTCAATTTGGATGAAGCATCAGTCACTAATGCTAGAGAATGTGACGTCAAGCACCATGTGGGCTGCAGTAAATGGCCTGATATCAAGTGGTTGATAAAGAAAAGCAGCCATCGAAAACATTGGCATACTGCAGGCATACTGCAGATCAAAGGCCAAGCTTGACAGACAAGGCCCAGTGGCCTAATGGATAAGGCATCAGCCTCCGGAGCTGGGGATTGTGGGTTCAAGTTCCACCTGGGTCGTCTTTGATGGTCTACCTTTAAGTTGGCTGTGCGAGAAATTCAAGGAAGATTTGTGCAAGCAAGCCATGATGATTGCACGATCGGAATTAGCACAGAACTGGCAAACTTCTGATAGATGTGGCAGTTTTTGTGTGCATCAGACTGTCAGTCACTAAAGGTGAGAGGGCTCGTCCGGGATTTGAACCCGGGACCTCTCGCACCCGAAGCGAGAATCATACCCCTAGACCAACGAGCCTGACCTGTGATTTCCTTGGCCATGTGCGTACACTTGTACTTTCACTGAATGCTGGCCTCTAACAGAATGGACGGGCACTAGTTTTAATAGAAAGCGCTTGTCGTTAGGAAGCAGCACACCCTGGAAGAAAGCGACTCAGAGTATGGTCTGTGCAAGAAAAAATAACCCTTGACATCTGGCTAAATCTGGGCTATGTTGTTGTACAGATGAACACAAGTAGCAGTAATGATTTCAAAATCACGACAGTTTTGAGTTTGGCTCAGTGCAGCAAAGGACGGAGCCAACAGGCTACTCTTTCTGCTCATTCAGAAACTGATGGGCTCGTCCGGGATTTGAACCCGGGACCTCTCGCACCCTAAGCGAGAATCATACCCCTACACCAACGAGCCTCGCAAATATGTGGACATTCGCGAAGGCACTACAAATTTAGTAAAGCTCACCTCAATAACGGAAAGCGACCTGGTGTTAAGATTCTAAAGTGTAGTTATTTGAGCATCAGAAACTACTTCAAGGCATACTGCAGATCAAAGGCCAAGCTTGACACACAAGGCCCAGTGGCCTAATGGATAAGGCATCAGCCTCCGGAGCTGGGGATTGTGGGTTCAAGTCCCACCTGGGTCGTCTTTGATGGTCTACCTTTAAGATGGCTGTGCGAGAAATTCACTGAAGATTTGGTCAAAGCAACACTTATAGCCATGATGATCGCACGATCGGAATTAGCAGAGAACTTGCAAACTTCTGATAGCTGTGGCAGTTTTTGTGTGAATCAGACTGTCAAACAATAATTCTGGCCTGCCTGTGCGTATGCCCTTTCAGGTTGAAATTACACAAAGCACTATGTTCAAGGGGCCCAGTGGATGATGGCCGCTTCTTATGTTTGCGCCGGACCTACGATGAAGGCTCTGCGTACCAAAGCAGAGAGACTAAATACACACAAAACAGGTGGGAAAGAGTCATGAACTATAAATGAATCTAGTCATTCAAAAACATCATCGATGTGTTTGATTTGTCCATATAACCATAACATCTCTCTTACCATGACAGACTGATTTAAAAGAGAATTCCATAAAATGTTTATTAACACAAGTTGCAACAAAAGTAGCTGTCTAGGCATCAAGACTGATTCTGCATCTCCAGCATCAATAAAGAGTATTCTTCCGCTTATGATGTGCCCATGTATTCAACAGTGCCAACGAGTGCTTTGGCCATCTAATTGCAGAAAAAAGCACAGCAATTCCAATGGCGGGCTCTAAAGGTAAAAAGCCGCATAGAGGCTATGTCGTAGGCTTGACTTTGAACCATAAGGCATCAACCTCCCACCAAGGACGTGCTTGAATGAGCTAGCTCTAAGCTGATGCTGCAAAAAGTCAGATTGCTGCAAAAGGAGATTCAAACAATCTCCATAGAAAGACAAGTATATCTGTGCTCATCGTTTCTGCAAAAGAGACAGTAATTCAATTAAGAATGGTGTAAAATAGTTTGAATTCCACTACGGAATGTACAGACCTGCAGAAACTTCAATTTGGATGAAGCATCAGCCTCTAATGCTAGAGAATGTGACGTCAAGCACCATGTGGGCTGCAGTAAATGGCCTGATATCAAGTGGTTGATAAAGAAAAGCAGCCATCGAAAACATTGGCATACTGCAGGCATACTGCAGATCAAAGGCCAAGCTTGACAGACAAGGCCCAGTGGCCTAATGGATAAGGCATCAGCCTCCGGAGCTGGGGATTGTGGGTTCAAGTTCCACCTGGGTCGTCTTTGATGGTCTACCTTTAAGTTGGCTGTGCGAGAAATTCAAGGAAGATTTGTGCAAGCAAGCCATGATGATTGCACGATCGGAATTAGCACAGAACTGGCAAACTTCTGATAGATGTGGCAGTTTTTGTGTGCATCAGACTGTCAGTCACTAAAGGTGAGAGGGCTCGTCCGGGATTTGAACCCGGGACCTCTCGCACCCGAAGCGAGAATCATACCCCTAGACCATCGAGCCTGACCTGTGATTTCCTTGGCCATGTGCGTACACTTGTACTTTCACTGAATGCTGGCCTCTAACAGAATGGACGGGCACTAGTTTTAATAGAAAGCGCTTGTCGTTAGGAAGCAGCACACCCTGGAAGAAAGCGACTCAGAGTATGGTCTGTGCAAGAAAAAATAACCCTTGACATCTGGCTAAATCTGGGCTATGTTGTTGTACAGATGAACACAAGTAGCAGTAATGATTTCAAAATCACGACAGTTTTGAGTTTGGCTCAGTGCAGCAAAGGACGGAGCCAACAGGCTACTCTTTCTGCTCATTCAGAAACTGATGGGCTCGTCCGGGATTTGAACCCGGGACCTCTCGCACCCTAAGCGAGAATCATACCCCTAGACCAACGAGCCTCGCAAATATGTGGACATTCGCGAAGGCACCACAAATTTAGTAAAGCTCACCTCAATAACGGAAAGCGACCTGGTGTTAAGATTCTAAAGTGTAGTGATTTGAGCATCAGAAACTACTTCAAGGCATACTGCAGATCAAAGGCCAAGCTTGACACACAAGGCCCAGTGGCCTAATGGATAAGGCATCAGCCTCCGGAGCTGGGGATTGTGGGTTCAAGTCCCACCTGGGTCGTCTTTGATGGTCTACCTTTAAGATGGCTGTGCGAGAAATTCACTGAAGATTTGGTCAAAGCAACACTTATAGCCATGATGATCGCACGATCGGAATTAGCAGAGAACTTGCAAACTTCTGATAGCTGTGGCAGTTTTTGTGTGCATCAGACTGTCAAACAATAATTCTGGCCTGCCTGTGCGTATGCCCTTTCAGGTTGAAATTACACAAAGCACTATGTTCAAGGGGCCCAGTGGATGATGGCCGCTTCTTATGTTTGCGCCGGACCTACGATGAAGGCTCTGCGTACCAAAGCAGAGAGACTAAATACACACAAAACAGGTGGGAAAGAGTCATGAACTATAAATGAATCTAGTCATTCAAAAACATCATCGATGTGTTTGATTTGTCCATATAACCATAACATCTCTCTTACCATGACAGACTGATTTAAAAGAGAATTCCATAAAATGTTTATTAACACAAGTTGCAACAAAAGTTGCTGTCTAGGCATCAAGACTGATTCTGCATCTCCAGCATCAATAAAGAGTATTCTTCCGCTTATGATGTGCCCATGTATTCAACAGTGCCAACGAGTGCTTTGGCCATCTAATTGCAGAAAAACGCACAGCACTTCCAATGGCGGGCTCTAAAGGTAAAAAGCCGCATAGAGGCTATGTCGTAGGCTTGACTTTGAACCATAAGGCATCAACCTCCCACCAAGGACGTGCTTGAATGAGCTAGCTCTAAGCTGATGCTGCAAAAAGTCAGATTGCTGCAAAAGGAGATTCAAACAATCTCCATAGAAAGACAAGTATATCTGTGCTCATCGTTTCTGCAAAAGAGACAGTAATTCAATTAAGAATGGTGTAAAATAGTTTGAATTCCACTACGGAATGTACAGACCTGCAGAAACTTCAATTTGGATGAAGCATCAGCCTCTAATGCTAGAGAATGTGACGTCAAGCACCATGTGGGCTGCAGTAAATGGCCTGATATCAAGTGGTTGATAAAGAAAAGCAGCCATCGAAAACATTGGCATACTGCAGGCATACTGCAGATCAAAGGCCAAGCTTGACAGACAAGGCCCAGTGGCCTAATGGATAAGGCATCAGCCTCCGGAGCTGGGGATTGTGGGTTCAAGTTCCACCTGGGTCGTCTTTGATGGTCTACCTTTAAGTTGGCTGTGCGAGAAATTCAAGGAAGATTTGTGCAAGCAAGCCATGATGATTGCACGATCGGAATTAGCACAGAACTGGCAAACTTCTGATAGATGTGGCAGTTTTTGTGTGCATCAGACTGTCAGTCACTAAAGGTGAGAGGGCTCATCCGGGATTTGAACCCGGGACCTCTCGCACCCGAAGCGAGAATCATACCCCTAGACCAACGAGCCTGACCTGTGATTTCCTTGGCCATGTGCGTACACTTGTACTTTCACTGAATGCTGGCCTCTAACAGAATGGACGGGCACTAGTTTTAATAGAAAGCGCTTGTCGTTAGGAAGCAGCACACCCTGGAAGAAAGCGACTCAGAGTATGGTCTGTGCAAGAAAAAATAACCCTTGACATCTGGCTAAATCTGGGCTATGTTGTTGTACAGATGAACACAAGTAGCAGTAATGATTTCAAAATCACGACAGTTTTGAGTTTGGCTCAGTGCAGCAAAGGACGGAGCCAACAGGCTACTCTTTCTGCTCATTCAGAAACTGATGGGCTCGTCCGGGATTTGAACCCGGGACCTCTCGCACCCTAAGCGAGAATCATACCCCTAGACCAACGAGCCTCGCAAATATGTGGACATTCGCGAAGGCACCACAAATTTAGTAAAGCTCACCTCAATAACGGAAAGCGACCTGGTGTTAAGATTCTAAAGTGTAGTTATTTGAGCATCAGAAACTACTTCAAGGCATACTGCAGATCAAAGGCCAAGCTTGACACACAAGGCCCAGTGGCCTAATGGATAAGGCATCAGCCTCCGGAGCTGGGGATTGTGGGTTCAAGTCCCACCTGGGTCGTCTTTGATGGTCTACCTTTAAGATGGCTGTGCGAGAAATTCACTGAAGATTTGGTCAAAGCAACACTTATAGCCATGATGATCGCACGATCGGAATTAGCAGAGAACTTGCAAACTTCTGATAGCTGTGGCAGTTTTTGTGTGCATCAGACTGTCAAACAATAATTCTGGCCTGCCTGTGCGTATGCCCTTTCAGGTTGAAATTACACAAAGCACTATGTTCAAGGGGCCCAGTGGATGATGGCCGCTTCTTATGTTTGCGCCGGACCTACGATGAAGGCTCTGCGTACCAAAGCAGAGAGACTAAATACACACAAAACAGGTGGGAAAGAGTCATGAACTATAAATGAATCTAGTCATTCAAAAACATCATCGATGTGTTTGATTTGTCCATATAACCATAACATCTCTCTTACCATGACAGACTGATTTAAAAGAGAATTCCATAAAATGTTTATTAACACAAGTTGCAACAAAAGTTGCTGTCTAGGCATCAAGACTGATTCTGCATCTCCAGCATCAATAAAGAGTATTCTTCCGCTTATGATGTGCCCATGTATTCAACAGTGCCAACGAGTGCTTTGGCCATCTAATTGCAGAAAAACGCACAGCACTTCCAATGGCGGGCTCTAAAGGTAAAAAGCCGCATAGAGGCTATGTCGTAGGCTTGACTTTGAACCATAAGGCATCAACCTCCCACCAAGGACGTGCTTGAATGAGCTAGCTCTAAGCTGATGCTGCAAAAAGTCAGATTGCTGCAAAAGGAGATTCAAACAATCTCCATAGAAAGACAAGTATATCTGTGCTCATCGTTTCTGCAAAAGAGACAGTAATTCAATTAAGAATGGTGTAAAATAGTTTGAATTTCACTACGGAATGTACAGACCTGCAGAAACTTCAATTTGGATGAAGCATCAGCCTCTAATGCTAGAGAATGTGACGTCAAGCACCATGTGGGCTGCAGTAAATGGCCTGATATCAAGTGGTTGATAAAGAAAAGCAGCCATCGAAAACATTGGCATACTGCAGGCATACTGCAGATCAAAGGCCAAGCTTGACAGACAAGGCCCAGTGGCCTAATGGATAAGGCATCAGCCTCCGGAGCTGGGGATTGTGGGTTCAAGTTCCACCTGGGTCGTCTTTGATGGTCTACCTTTATGTTGGCTGTGCGAGAAATTCAAGGAAGATTTGTGCAAGCAAGCCATGATGATTGCACGATCGGAATTAGCACAGAACTGGCAAACTTCTGATAGATGTGGCAGTTTTTGTGTGCATCAGACTGTCAGTCACTAAAGGTGAGAGGGCTCGTCCGGGATTTGAACCCGGGACCTCTCGCACCCGAAGCGAGAATCATACCCCTAGACCAACGAGCCTGACCTGTGATTTCCTTGGCCATGTGCGTATACTTGTACTTTCACTGAATGCTGGCCTCTAACAGAATGGACGGGCACTAGTTTTAATAAAAAGCGCTTGTCGTTAGGAAGCAGCACACCCTGGAAGAAAGCGACTCAGAGTATGGTCTGTGCAAGAAAAAATAACCCTTGACATCTGGCTAAATCTGGGCTATGTTGTTGTACAGATGAACACAAGTAGCAGTAATGATTTCAAAATCACGACAGTTTTGAGTTTGGCTCAGTGCAGCAAAGGACGGAGCCAACAGGCTACTCTTTCTGCTCATTCAGAAACTGATGGGCTCGTCCGGGATTTGAACCCGGGACCTCTCGCACCCTAAGCGAGAATCATACCCCTAGACCAACGAGCCTCGCAAATATGTGGACATTTGCGAAGGCACCACAAATTTAGTAAAGCTCACCTCAATAACGGAAAGCGACCTGGTGTTAAGATTCTAAAGTGTAGTTATTTGAGCATCAGAAACTACTTCAAGGCATACTGCAGATCAAAGGCCAAGCTTGACACACAAGGCCCAGTGGCCTAATGGATAAGGCATCAGCCTCCGGAGCTGGGGATTGTGGGTTCAAGTCCCACCTGGGTCGTCTTTGATGGTCTACCTTTAAGATGGCTGTGCGAGAAATTCACTGAAGATTTGGTCAAAGCAACACTTATAGCCATGATGATCGCACGATCGGAATTAGCAGAGAACTTGCAAACTTCTGATAGCTGTGGCAGTTTTTGTGTGCATCAGACTGTCAAACAATAATTCTGGCCTGCCTGTGCGTATGCCCTTTCAGGTTGAAATTACACAAAGCACTATGTTCAAGGGGCCCAGTGGATGATGGCCGCTTCTTATGTTTGCGCCGGACCTACGATGAAGGCTCTGCGTACCAAAGCAGAGAGACTAAATACACACAAAACAGGTGGGAAAGAGTCATGAACTATAAATGAATCTAGTCATTCAAAAACATCATCGATGTGTTTGATTTGTCCATATAACCATAACATCTCTCTTACCATGACAGACTGATTTAAAAGAGAATTCCATAAAATGTTTATTAACACAAGTTGCAACAAAAGTTGCTGTCTAGGCATCAAGACTGATTCTGCATCTCCAGCATCAATAAAGAGTATTCTTCCGCTTATGATGTGCCCATGTATTCAACAGTGCCAACGAGTGCTTTGGCCATCTAATTGCAGAAAAACGCACAGCACTTCCAATGGCGGGCTCTAAAGGTAAAAAGCCGCATAGAGGCTATGTCGTAGGCTTGACTTTGAACCATAAGGCATCAACCTCCCACCAAGGACGTGCTTGAATGAGCTAGCTCTAAGCTGATGCTGCAAAAAGTCAGATTGCTGCAAAAGGAGATTCAAACAATCTCCATAGAAAGACAAGTATATCTGTGCTCATCGTTTCTGCAAAAGAGACAGTAATTCAATTAAGAATGGTGTAAAATAGTTTGAATTCCACTACGGAATGTACAGACCTGCAGAAACTTCAATTTGGATGAAGCATCAGCCTCTAATGCTAGAGAATGTGACGTCAAGCACCATGTGGGCTGCAGTAAATGGCCTGATATCAAGTGGTTGATAAAGAAAAGCAGCCATCGAAAACATTGGCATACTGCAGGCATACTGCAGATCAAAGGCCAAGCTTGACAGCCAAGGCCCAGTGGCCTAATGGATAAGGCATCAGCCTCCGGAGCTGGGGATTGTGGGTTCAAGTTCCACCTGGGTCGTCTTTGATGGTCTACCTTTAAGTTGGCTGTGCGAGAAATTCAAGGAAGATTTGTGCAAGCAAGCCATGAGGATTGCACGATCGGAATTAGCACAGAACTGGCAAACTTCTGATAGATGTGGCAGTTTTTGTGTGCATCAGACTGTCAGTCACTAAAGGTGAGAGGGCTCGTCCGGGATTTGAACCCGGGACCTCTCGCACCCGAAGCGAGAATCATACCCCTAGACCAACGAGCCTGACCTGTGATTTCCTTGGCCATGTGCGTACACTTGTACTTTCACTGAATGCTGGCCTCTAACAGAATGGACGGGCACTAGTTTTAATAGAAAGCGCTTGTCGTTAGGAAGCAGCACACCCTGGAAGAAAGCGACTCAGAGTATGGTCTGTGCAAGAAAAAATAACCCTTGACATCTGGCTAAATCTGGGCTATGTTGTTGTACAGATGAACACAAGTAGCAGTAATGATTTCAAAATCACGACAGTTTTGAGTTTGGCTCAGTGCAGCAAAGGACGGAGCCAACAGGCTACTCTTTCTGCTCATTCAGAAACTGATGGGCTCGTCCGGGATTTGAACCCGGGACCTCTCGCACCCTAAGCGAGAATCATACCCCTAGACCAACGAGCCTCGCAAATATGTGGACATTCGCGAAGGCACCACAAATTTAGTAAAGCTCACCTCAATAACGGAAAGCGACCTGGTGTTAAGATTCTAAAGTGTAGTTATTTGAGCATCAGAAACTACTTCAAGGCATACTGCAGATCAAAGGCCAAGCTTGACACACAAGGCCCAGTGGCCTAATGGATAAGGCATCAGCCTCCGGAGCTGGGGATTGTGGGTTCAAGTCCCACCTGGGTCGTCTTTGATGGTCTACCTTTAAGATGGCTGTGCGAGAAATTCACTGAAGATTTGGTCAAAGCAACACTTATAGCCATGATGATCGCACGATCGGAATTAGCAGAGAACTTGCAAACTTCTGATAGCTGTGGCAGTTTTTGTGTGCATCAGACTGTCAAACAATAATTCTGGCCTGCCTGTGCGTATGCCCTTTCAGGTTGAAATTACACAAAGCACTATGTTCAAGGGGCCCAGTGGATGATGGCCGCTTCTTATGTTTGCGCCGGACCTACGATGAAGGCTCTGCGTACCAAAGCAGAGAGACTAAATACACACAAAACAGGTGGGAAAGAGTCATGAACTATAAATGAATCTAGTCATTCAAAAACATCATCGATGTGTTTGATTTGTCCATATAACCATAACATCTCTCTTACCATGACAGACTGATTTAAAAGAGAATTCCATAAAATGTTTATTAACACAAGTTGCAACAAAAGTTGCTGTCTAGGCATCAAGACTGATTCTGCATCTCCAGCATCAATAAAGAGTATTCTTCCGCTTATGATGTGCCCATGTATTCAACAGTGCCAACGAGTGCTTTGGCCATCTAATTGCAGAAAAACGCACAGCACTTCCAATGGCGGGCTCTAAAGGTAAAAAGCCGCATAGAGGCTATGTCGTAGGCTTGACTTTGAACCATAAGGCATCAACCTCCCACCAAGGACGTGCTTGAATGAGCTAGCTCTAAGCTGATGCTGCAAAAAGTCAGATTGCTGCAAAAGGAGATTCAAACAATCTCCATAGAAAGACAAGTATATCTGTGCTCATCGTTTCTGCAAAAGAGACAGTAATTCAATTAAGAATGGTGTAAAATAGTTTGAATTCCACTACGGAATGTACAGACCTGCAGAAACTTCAATTTGGATGAAGCATCAGCCTCTAATGCTAGAGAATGTGACGTCAAGCACCATGTGGGCTGCAGTAAATGGCCTGATATCAAGTGGTTGATAAAGAAAAGCAGCCATCGAAAACATTGGCATACTGCAGGCATACTGCAGATCAAAGGCCAAGCTTGACAGCCAAGGCCCAGTGGCCTAATGGATAAGGCATCAGCCTCCGGAGCTGGGGATTGTGGGTTCAAGTTCCACCTGGGTCGTCTTTGATGGTCTACCTTTAAGTTGGCTGTGCGAGAAATTCAAGGAAGATTTGTGCAAGCAAGCCATGAGGATTGCACGATCGGAATTAGCACAGAACTGGCAAACTTCTGATAGATGTGGCAGTTTTTGTGTGCATCAGACTGTCAGTCACTAAAGGTGAGAGGGCTCGTCCGGGATTTGAACCCGGGACCTCTCGCACCCGAAGCGAGAATCATACCCCTAGACCAACGAGCCTGACCTGTGATTTCCTTGGCCATGTGCGTACACTTGTACTTTCACTGAATGCTGGCCTCTAACAGAATGGACGGGCACTAGTTTTAATAGAAAGCGCTTGTCGTTAGGAAGCAGCACACCCTGGAAGAAAGCGGGATAGACAAGGCCCAGTGGCCTAATGGATAAGGCATCAGCCTCCGGAGCTGGGGATTGTGGGTTCAAGTCCCACCTGGGTCGTCTTTGATGGTCTACCTTTAAGATGGCTGTGCGAGAAATTCACTGAAGATTTGGTCAAAGCAACACTTATAGCCATGATGATCGCACGATCGGAATTAGCAGAGAACTTGCAAACTTCTGATAACTGTGGCAGTTTTTGTGTGCATCAGACTGTCAGTCACTAGAGGTGAGAGGGCTCGTCCGGGATTTGAACCCGGGACCTCTCGCACCCTAAGCGAGAATCATACCCCTAGACCAACGAGCCTCACAAATATGTGGACATTCGCGAAGGCACCACAAATTTAGTAAAGCTCACCTCAATAACGGAAAGCGACCTGGTATTAAGATTCTAAAGTGTAGTTATTTGAGCATCAGAAACTACTTCAAGGCATACTGCAGATCAAAGGCCAAGCTTGACACACAAGGCCCAGTGGCCTAATGGATAAGGCATCAGCCTCCGGAGCTGGGGATTGTGGGTTCAAGTCCCACCTGGGTCGTCTTTGATGGTCTACCTTTAAGATGGCTGTGCGAGAAATTCACTGAAGATTTGGTCAAAGCAACACTTATAGCCATGATGATCGCACGATCGGAATTAGCAGAGAACTTGCAAACTTCTGATAGCTGTGGCAGTTTTTGTGTGCATCAGACTGTCAAACAATAATTCTGGCCTGCCTGTGCGTATGCCCTTTCAGGTTGAAATTACACAAAGCACTATGTTCAAGGGGCCCAGTGGATGAAGGCCGCTTCTTATGTTTGCGCCGGACCTACGATGAAGGCTCTGCGTACCAAAGCAGAGAGACTAAATACACACAAAACAGGTGGGAAAGAGTCATGAACTATAAATGAATCTAGTCATTCAAAAACATCATCGATGTGTTTGATTTGTCCATATAACCATAACATCTCTCTTACCATGACAGACTGATTTAAAAGAGAATTCCATAAAATGTTTATTAACACAAGTTGCAACAAAAGTAGCTGTCTAGGCATCAAGACTGATTCTGCATCTCCAGCATCAATAAAGAGTATTCTTCCGCTTATGATGTGCCCATGTATTCAACAGTGCCAACGAGTGCTTTGGCCATCTAATTGCAGAAAAAAGCACAGCAATTCCAATGGCGGGCTCTAAAGGTAAAAAGCCGCATAGAGGCTATGTCGTAGGCTTGACTTTGAACCATAAGGCATCAACCTCCCACCAAGGACGTGCTTGAATGAGCTAGCTCTAAGCTGATGCTGCAAAAAGTCAGATTGCTGCAAAAGGAGATTCAAACAATCTCCATAGAAAGACAAGTATATCTGTGCTCATCGTTTCTGCAAAAGAGACAGTAATTCAATTAAGAATGGTGTAAAATAGTTTGAATTCCACTACGGAATGTACAGACCTGCAGAAACTTCAATTTGGATGAAGCATCAGCCTCTAATGCTAGAGAATGTGACGTCAAGCACCATGTGGGCTGCAGTAAATGGCCTGATATCAAGTGGTTGATAAAGAAAAGCAGCCATCGAAAACATTGGCATACTGCAGGCATACTGCAGATCAAAGGCCAAGCTTGACAGACAAGGCCCAGTGGCCTAATGGATAAGGCATCAGCCTCCGGAGCTGGGGATTGTGGGTTCAAGTTCCACCTGGGTCGTCTTTGATGGTCTACCTTTAAGTTGGCTGTGCGAGAAATTCAAGGAAGATTTGTGCAAGCAAGCCATGATGATTGCACGATCGGAATTAGCACAGAACTGGCAAACTTCTGATAGATGTGGCAGTTTTTGTGTGCATCAGACTGTCAGTCACTAAAGGTGAGAGGGCTCGTCCGGGATTTGAACCCGGGACCTCTCGCACCCGAAGCGAGAATCATACCCCTAGACCAACGAGCCTGACCTGTGATTTCCTTGGCCATGTGCGTACACTTGTACTTTCACTGAATGCTGGCCTCTAACAGAATGGACGGGCACTAGTTTTAATAGAAAGCGCTTGTCGTTAGGAAGCAGCACACCCTGGAAGAAAGCGACTCAGAGTATGGTCTGTGCAAGAAAAAATAACCCTTGACATCTGGCTAAATCTGGGCTATGTTGTTGTACAGATGAACACAAGTAGCAGTAATGATTTCAAAATCACGACAGTTTTGAGTTTGGCTCAGTGCAGCAAAGGACGGAGCCAACAGGCTACTCTTTCTGCTCATTCAGAAACTGATGGGCTCGTCCGGGATTTGAACCCGGGACCTCTCGCACCCTAAGCGAGAATCATACCCCTACACCAACGAGCCTCGCAAATATGTGGACATTCGCGAAGGCACTACAAATTTAGTAAAGCTCACCTCAATAACGGAAAGCGACCTGGTGTTAAGATTCTAAAGTGTAGTTATTTGAGCATCAGAAACTACTTCAAGGCATACTGCAGATCAAAGGCCAAGCTTGACACACAAGGCCCAGTGGCCTAATGGATAAGGCATCAGCCTCCGGAGCTGGGGATTGTGGGTTCAAGTCCCACCTGGGTCGTCTTTGATGGTCTACCTTTAAGATGGCTGTGCGAGAAATTCACTGAAGATTTGGTCAAAGCAACACTTATAGCCATGATGATCGCACGATCGGAATTAGCAGAGAACTTGCAAACTTCTGATAGCTGTGGCAGTTTTTGTGTGAATCAGACTGTCAAACAATAATTCTGGCCTGCCTGTGCGTATGCCCTTTCAGGTTGAAATTACACAAAGCACTATGTTCAAGGGGCCCAGTGGATGATGGCCGCTTCTTATGTTTGCGCCGGACCTACGATGAAGGCTCTGCGTACCAAAGCAGAGAGACTAAATACACACAAAACAGGTGGGAAAGAGTCATGAACTATAAATGAATCTAGTCATTCAAAAACATCATCGATGTGTTTGATTTGTCCATATAACCATAACATCTCTCTTACCATGACAGACTGATTTAAAAGAGAATTCCATAAAATGTTTATTAACACAAGTTGCAACAAAAGTAGCTGTCTAGGCATCAAGACTGATTCTGCATCTCCAGCATCAATAAAGAGTATTCTTCCGCTTATGATGTGCCCATGTATTCAACAGTGCCAACGAGTGCTTTGGCCATCTAATTGCAGAAAAAAGCACAGCAATTCCAATGGCGGGCTCTAAAGGTAAAAAGCCGCATAGAGGCTATGTCGTAGGCTTGACTTTGAACCATAAGGCATCAACCTCCCACCAAGGACGTGCTTGAATGAGCTAGCTCTAAGCTGATGCTGCAAAAAGTCAGATTGCTGCAAAAGGAGATTCAAACAATCTCCATAGAAAGACAAGTATATCTGTGCTCATCGTTTCTGCAAAAGAGACAGTAATTCAATTAAGAATGGTGTAAAATAGTTTGAATTCCACTACGGAATGTACAGACCTGCAGAAACTTCAATTTGGATGAAGCATCAGCCTCTAATGCTAGAGAATGTGACGTCAAGCACCATGTGGGCTGCAGTAAATGGCCTGATATCAAGTGGTTGATAAAGAAAAGCAGCCATCGAAAACATTGGCATACTGCAGGCATACTGCAGATCAAAGGCCAAGCTTGACAGACAAGGCCCAGTGGCCTAATGGATAAGGCATCAGCCTCCGGAGCTGGGGATTGTGGGTTCAAGTTCCACCTGGGTCGTCTTTGATGGTCTACCTTTAAGTTGGCTGTGCGAGAAATTCAAGGAAGATTTGTGCAAGCAAGCCATGATGATTGCACGATCGGAATTAGCACAGAACTGGCAAACTTCTGATAGATGTGGCAGTTTTTGTGTGCATCAGACTGTCAGTCACTAAAGGTGAGAGGGCTCGTCCGGGATTTGAACCCGGGACCTCTCGCACCCGAAGCGAGAATCATACCCCTAGACCATCGAGCCTGACCTGTGATTTCCTTGGCCATGTGCGTACACTTGTACTTTCACTGAATGCTGGCCTCTAACAGAATGGACGGGCACTAGTTTTAATAGAAAGCGCTTGTCGTTAGGAAGCAGCACACCCTGGAAGAAAGCGACTCAGAGTATGGTCTGTGCAAGAAAAAATAACCCTTGACATCTGGCTAAATCTGGGCTATGTTGTTGTACAGATGAACACAAGTAGCAGTAATGATTTCAAAATCACGACAGTTTTGAGTTTGGCTCAGTGCAGCAAAGGACGGAGCCAACAGGCTACTCTTTCTGCTCATTCAGAAACTGATGGGCTCGTCCGGGATTTGAACCCGGGACCTCTCGCACCCTAAGCGAGAATCATACCCCTAGACCAACGAGCCTCGCAAATATGTGGACATTCGCGAAGGCACCACAAATTTAGTAAAGCTCACCTCAATAACGGAAAGCGACCTGGTGTTAAGATTCTAAAGTGTAGTGATTTGAGCATCAGAAACTACTTCAAGGCATACTGCAGATCAAAGGCCAAGCTTGACACACAAGGCCCAGTGGCCTAATGGATAAGGCATCAGCCTCCGGAGCTGGGGATTGTGGGTTCAAGTCCCACCTGGGTCGTCTTTGATGGTCTACCTTTAAGATGGCTGTGCGAGAAATTCACTGAAGATTTGGTCAAAGCAACACTTATAGCCATGATGATCGCACGATCGGAATTAGCAGAGAACTTGCAAACTTCTGATAGCTGTGGCAGTTTTTGTGTGCATCAGACTGTCAAACAATAATTCTGGCCTGCCTGTGCGTATGCCCTTTCAGGTTGAAATTACACAAAGCACTATGTTCAAGGGGCCCAGTGGATGATGGCCGCTTCTTATGTTTGCGCCGGACCTACGATGAAGGCTCTGCGTACCAAAGCAGAGAGACTAAATACACACAAAACAGGTGGGAAAGAGTCATGAACTATAAATGAATCTAGTCATTCAAAAACATCATCGATGTGTTTGATTTGTCCATATAACCATAACATCTCTCTTACCATGACAGACTGATTTAAAAGAGAATTCCATAAAATGTTTATTAACACAAGTTGCAACAAAAGTTGCTGTCTAGGCATCAAGACTGATTCTGCATCTCCAGCATCAATAAAGAGTATTCTTCCGCTTATGATGTGCCCATGTATTCAACAGTGCCAACGAGTGCTTTGGCCATCTAATTGCAGAAAAACGCACAGCACTTCCAATGGCGGGCTCTAAAGGTAAAAAGCCGCATAGAGGCTATGTCGTAGGCTTGACTTTGAACCATAAGGCATCAACCTCCCACCAAGGACGTGCTTGAATGAGCTAGCTCTAAGCTGATGCTGCAAAAAGTCAGATTGCTGCAAAAGGAGATTCAAACAATCTCCATAGAAAGACAAGTATATCTGTGCTCATCGTTTCTGCAAAAGAGACAGTAATTCAATTAAGAATGGTGTAAAATAGTTTGAATTCCACTACGGAATGTACAGACCTGCAGAAACTTCAATTTGGATGAAGCATCAGCCTCTAATGCTAGAGAATGTGACGTCAAGCACCATGTGGGCTGCAGTAAATGGCCTGATATCAAGTGGTTGATAAAGAAAAGCAGCCATCGAAAACATTGGCATACTGCAGGCATACTGCAGATCAAAGGCCAAGCTTGACAGACAAGGCCCAGTGGCCTAATGGATAAGGCATCAGCCTCCGGAGCTGGGGATTGTGGGTTCAAGTTCCACCTGGGTCGTCTTTGATGGTCTACCTTTAAGTTGGCTGTGCGAGAAATTCAAGGAAGATTTGTGCAAGCAAGCCATGATGATTGCACGATCGGAATTAGCACAGAACTGGCAAACTTCTGATAGATGTGGCAGTTTTTGTGTGCATCAGACTGTCAGTCACTAAAGGTGAGAGGGCTCATCCGGGATTTGAACCCGGGACCTCTCGCACCCGAAGCGAGAATCATACCCCTAGACCAACGAGCCTGACCTGTGATTTCCTTGGCCATGTGCGTACACTTGTACTTTCACTGAATGCTGGCCTCTAACAGAATGGACGGGCACTAGTTTTAATAGAAAGCGCTTGTCGTTAGGAAGCAGCACACCCTGGAAGAAAGCGACTCAGAGTATGGTCTGTGCAAGAAAAAATAACCCTTGACATCTGGCTAAATCTGGGCTATGTTGTTGTACAGATGAACACAAGTAGCAGTAATGATTTCAAAATCACGACAGTTTTGAGTTTGGCTCAGTGCAGCAAAGGACGGAGCCAACAGGCTACTCTTTCTGCTCATTCAGAAACTGATGGGCTCGTCCGGGATTTGAACCCGGGACCTCTCGCACCCTAAGCGAGAATCATACCCCTAGACCAACGAGCCTCGCAAATACGTGGACATTCGCGAAGGCACCACAAATTTAGTAAAGCTCACCTCAATAACGGAAAGCGACCTGGTGTTAAGATTCTAAAGTGTAGTGATTTGAGCATCAGAAACTACTTCAAGGCATACTGCAGATCAAAGGCCAAGCTTGACACACAAGGCCCAGTGGCCTAATGGATAAGGCATCAGCCTCCGGAGCTGGGGATTGTGGGTTCAAGTCCCATCTGGGTCGTCTTTGATGGTCTACCTTTAAGATGGCTGTGCGAGAAATTCACTGAAGATTTGGTCAAAGCAACACTTATAGCCATGATGATCGCACGATCGGAATTAGCAGAGAACTTGCAAACTTCTGATAGCTGTGGCAGTTTTTGTGTGCATCAGACTGTCAAACAATAATTCTGGCCTGCCTGTGCGTATGCCCTTTCAGGTTGAAATTACACAAAGCACTATGTTCAAGGGGCCCAGTGGATGATGGCCGCTTCTTATGTTTGCGCCGGACCTACGATGAAGGCTCTGCGTACCAAAGCAGAGAGACTAAATACACACAAAACAGGTGGGAAAGAGTCATGAACTATAAATGAATCTAGTCATTCAAAAACATCATCGATGTGTTTGATTTGTCCATATAACCATAACATCTCTCTTACCATGACAGACTGATTTAAAAGAGAATTCCATAAAATGTTTATTAACACAAGTTGCAACAAAAGTTGCTGTCTAGGCATCAAGACTGATTCTGCATCTCCAGCATCAATAAAGAGTATTCTTCCGCTTATGATGTGCCCATGTATTCAACAGTGCCAACGAGTGCTTTGGCCATCTAATTGCAGAAAAACGCACAGCACTTCCAATGGCGGGCTCTAAAGGTAAAAAGCCGCATAGAGGCTATGTCGTAGGCTTGACTTTGAACCATAAGGCATCAACCTCCCACCAAGGACGTGCTTGAATGAGCTAGCTCTAAGCTGATGCTGCAAAAAGTCAGATTGCTGCAAAAGGAGATTCAAACAATCTCCATAGAAAGACAAGTATATCTGTGCTCATCGTTTCTGCAAAAGAGACAGTAATTCAATTAAGAATGGTGTAAAATAGTTTGAATTCCACTACGGAATGTACAGACCTGCAGAAACTTCAATTTGGATGAAGCATCAGCCTCTAATGCTAGAGAATGTGACGTCAAGCACCATGTGGGCTGCAGTAAATGGCCTGATATCAAGTGGTTGATAAAGAAAAGCAGCCATCGAAAACATTGGCATACTGCAGGCATACTGCAGATCAAAGGCCAAGCTTGACAGCCAAGGCCCAGTGGCCTAATGGATAAGGCATCAGCCTCCGGAGCTGGGGATTGTGGGTTCAAGTTCCACCTGGGTCGTCTTTGATGGTCTACCTTTAAGTTGGCTGTGCGAGAAATTCAAGGAAGATTTGTGCAAGCAAGCCATGATGATTGCACGATCGGAATTAGCACAGAACTGGCAAACTTCTGATAGATGTGGCAGTTTTTGTGTGCATCAGACTGTCAGTCACTAAAGGTGAGAGGGCTCGTCCGGGATTTGAACCCGGGACCTCTCGCACCCGAAGCGAGAATCATACCCCTAGACCAACGAGCCTGACCTGTGATTTCCTTGGCCATGTGCGTACACTTGTACTTTCACTGAATGCTGGCCTCTAACAGAATGGACGGGCACTAGTTTTAATAGAAAGCGCTTGTCGTTAGGAAGCAGCACACCCTGGAAGAAAGCGACTCAGAGTATGGTCTGTGCAAGAAAAAATAACCCTTGACATCTGGCTAAATCTGGGCTATGTTGTTGTACAGATGAACACAAGTAGCAGTAATGATTTCAAAATCACGACAGTTTTGAGTTTGGCTCAGTGCAGCAAAGGACGGAGCCAACAGGCTACTCTTTCTGCTCATTCAGAAACTGATGGGCTCGTCCGGGATTTGAACCCGGGACCTCTCGCACCCTAAGCGAGAATCATACCCCTAGACCAACGAGCCTCGCAAATACGTGGACATTCGCGAAGGCACCACAAATTTAGTAAAGCTCACCTCAATAACGGAAAGCGACCTGGTGTTAAGATTCTAAAGTGTAGTTATTTGAGCATCAGAAACTACTTCAAGGCATACTGCAGATCAAAGGCCAAGCTTGACACACAAGGCCCAGTGGCCTAATGGATAAGGCATCAGCCTCCGGAGCTGGGGATTGTGGGTTCAAGTCCCACCTGGGTCGTCTTTGATGGTCTACCTTTAAGATGGCTGTGCGAGAAATTCACTGAAGATTTGGTCAAAGCAACACTTATAGCCATGATGATCGCACGATCGGAATTAGCAGAGAACTTGCAAACTTCTGATAGCTGTGGCAGTTTTTGTGTGCATCAGACTGTCAAACAATAATTCTGGCCTGCCTGTGCGTATGCCCTTTCAGGTTGAAATTACACAAAGCACTATGTTCAAGGGGCCCAGTGGATGATGGCCGCTTCTTATGTTTGCGCCGGACCTACCATGAAGGCTCTGCGTACCAAAGCAGAGAGACTAAATACACACAAAACAGGTGGGAAAGAGTCATGAACTATAAATGAATCTAGTCATTCAAAAACATCATCGATGTGTTTGATTTGTCCATATAACCATAACATCTCTCTTACCATGACAGACTGATTTAAAAGAGAATTCCATAAAATGTTTATTAACACAAGTTGCAACAAAAGTTGCTGTCTAGGCATCAAGACTGATTCTGCATCTCCAGCATCAATAAAGAGTATTCTTCCGCTTATGATGTGCCCATGTATTCAACAGTGCCAACGAGTGCTTTGGCCATCTAATTGCAGAAAAACGCACAGCACTTCCAATGGCGGGCTCTAAAGGTAAAAAGCCGCATAGAGGCTATGTCGTAGGCTTGACTTTGAACCATAAGGCATCAACCTCCCACCAAGGACGTGCTTGAATGAGCTAGCTCTAAGCTGATGCTGCAAAAAGTCAGATTGCTGCAAAAGGAGATTCAAACAATCTCCATAGAAAGACAAGTATATCTGTGCTCATCGTTTCTGCAAAAGAGACAGTAATTCAATTAAGAATGGTGTAAAATAGTTTGAATTCCACTACGGAATGTACAGACCTGCAGAAACTTCAATTTGGATGAAGCATCAGCCTCTAATGCTAGAGAATGTGACGTCAAGCACCATGTGGGCTGCAGTAAATGGCCTGATATCAAGTGGTTGATAAAGAAAAGCAGCCATCGAAAACATTGGCATACTGCAGGCATACTGCAGATCAAAGGCCAAGCTTGACAGACAAGGCCCAGTGGCCTAATGGATAAGGCATCAGCCTCCGGAGCTGGGGATTGTGGGTTCAAGTTCCACCTGGGTCGTCTTTGATGGTCTACCTTTAAGTTGGCTGTGCGAGAAATTCAAGGAAGATTTGTGCAAGCAAGCCATGATGATTGCACGATCGGAATTAGCACAGAACTGGCAAACTTCTGATAGATGTGGCAGTTTTTGTGTGCATCAGACTGTCAGTCACTAAAGGTGAGAGGGCTCGTCCGGGATTTGAACCCGGGACCTCTCGCACCCGAAGCGAGAATCATACCCCTAGACCAACGAGCCTGACCTGTGATTTCCTTGGCCATGTGCGTACACTTGTACTTTCACTGAATGCTGGCCTCTAACAGAATGGACGGGCACTAGTTTTAATAGAAAGCGCTTGTCGTTAGGAAGCAGCACACCCTGGAAGAAAGCGACTCAGAGTATGGTCTGTGCAAGAAAAAATAACCCTTGACATCTGGCTAAATCTGGGCTATGTTGTTGTACAGATGAACACAAGTAGCAGTAATGATTTCAAAATCACGACAGTTTTGAGTTTGGCTCAGTGCAGCAAAGGACGGAGCCAACAGGCTACTCTTTCTGCTCATTCAGAAACTGATGGGCTCGTCCGGGATTTGAACCCGGGACCTCTCGCACCCTAAGCGAGAATCATACCCCTAGACCAACAAGCCTCGCAAATATGTAGACATTCGCGAAGGCACCACAAATTTAGTAAAGCTCACCTCAATAACGGAAAGCGACCTGGTGTTAAGATTCTAAAGTGTAGTTATTTGAGCATCAGAAACTACTTCAAGGCATACTGCAGATCAAAGGCCAAGCTTGACACACAAGGCCCAGTGGCCTAATGGATAAGGCATCAGCCTCCGGAGCTGGGGATTGTGGGTTCAAGTCCCACCTGGGTCGTCTTTGATGGTCTACCTTTAAGATGGCTGTGCGAGAAATTCACTGAAGATTTGGTCAAAGCAACACTTATAGCCATGATGATCGCACGATCGGAATTAGCAGAGAACTTGCAAACTTCTGATAGCTGTGGCAGTTTTTGTGTGCATCAGACTGTCAAACAATAATTCTGGCCTGCCTGTGCGTATGCCCTTTCAGGTTGATATTACACAAAGCACTATGTTCAAGGGGCCCAGTGGATGATGGCCGCTTCTTATGTTTGCGCCGGACCTACGATGAAGGCTCTGCGTACCAAAGCAGAGAGACTAAATACACACAAAACAGGTGGGAAAGAGTCATGAACTATAAATGAATCTAGTCATTCAAAAACATCATCGATGTGTTTGATTTGTCCATATAACCATAACATCTCTCTTACCATGACAGACTGATTTAAAAGAGAATTCCATAAAATGTTTATTAACACAAGTTGCAACAAAAGTTGCTGTCTAGGCATCAAGACTGATTCTGCATCTCCAGCATCAATAAAGAGTATTCTTCCGCTTATGATGTGCCCATGTATTCAACAGTGCCAACGAGTGCTTTGGCCATCTAATTGCAGAAAAACGCACAGCACTTCCAATGGCGGGCTCTAAAGGTAAAAAGCCGCATAGAGGCTATGTCGTAGGCTTGACTTTGAACCATAAGGCATCAACCTCCCACCAAGGACGTGCTTGAATGAGCTAGCTCTAAGCTGATGCTGCAAAAAGTCAGATTGCTGCAAAAGGAGATTCAAACAATCTCCATAGAAAGACAAGTATATCTGTGCTCATCGTTTCTGCAAAAGAGACAGTAATTCAATTAAGAATGGTGTAAAATAGTTTGAATTCCACTACGGAATGTACAGACCTGCAGAAACTTCAATTTGGATGAAGCATCAGCCTCTAATGCTAGAGAATGTGACGTCAAGCACCATGTGGGCTGCAGTAAATGGCCTGATATCAAGTGGTTGATAAAGAAAAGCAGCCATCGAAAACATTGGCATACTGCAGGCATACTGCAGATCAAAGGCCAAGCTTGACAGCCAAGGCCCAGTGGCCTAATGGATAAGGCATCAGCCTCCGGAGCTGGGGATTGTGGGTTCAAGTTCCACCTGGGTCGTCTTTGATGGTCTACCTTTAAGTTGGCTGTGCGAGAAATTCAAGGAAGATTTGTGCAAGCAAGCCATGATGATTGCACGATCGGAATTAGCACAGAACTGGCAAACTTCTGATAGATGTGGCAGTTTTTGTGTGCATCAGACTGTCAGTCACTAAAGGTGAGAGGGCTCGTCCGGGATTTGAACCCGGGACCTCTCGCACCCGAAGCGAGAATCATACCCCTAGACCAACGAGCCTGACCTGTGATTTCCTTGGCCATGTGCGTACACTTGTACTTTCACTGAATGCTGGCCTCTAACAGAATGGACGGGCACTAGTTTTAATAGAAAGCGCTTGTCGTTAGGAAGCAGCACACCCTGGAAGAAAGCGACTCAGAGTATGGTCTGTGCAAGAAAAAATAACCCTTGACATCTGGCTAAATCTGGGCTATGTTGTTGTACAGATGAACACAAGTAGCAGTAATGATTTCAAAATCACGACAGTTTTGAGTTTGGCTCAGTGCAGCAAAGGACGGAGCCAACAGGCTACTCTTTCTGCTCATTCAGAAACTGATGGGCTCGTCCGGGATTTGAACCCGGGACCTCTCGCACCCTAAGCGAGAATCATACCCCTAGACCAACGAGCCTCGCAAATACGTGGACATTCGCGAAGGCACCACAAATTTAGTAAAGCTCACCTCAATAACGGAAAGCGACCTGGTGTTAAGATTCTAAAGTGTAGTTATTTGAGCATCAGAAACTACTTCAAGGCATACTGCAGATCAAAGGCCAAGCTTGACACACAAGGCCCAGTGGCCTAATGGATAAGGCATCAGCCTCCGGAGCTGGGGATTGTGGGTTCAAGTCCCACCTGGGTCGTCTTTGATGGTCTACCTTTAAGATGGCTGTGCGAGAAATTCACTGAAGATTTGGTCAAAGCAACACTTATAGCCATGATGATCGCACGATCGGAATTAGCAGAGAACTTGCAAACTTCTGATAGCTGTGGCAGTTTTTGTGTGCATCAGACTGTCAAACAATAATTCTGGCCTGCCTGTGCGTATGCCCTTTCAGGTTGAAATTACACAAAGCACTATGTTCAAGGGGCCCAGTGGATGATGGCCGCTTCTTATGTTTGCGCCGGACCTACCATGAAGGCTCTGCGTACCAAAGCAGAGAGACTAAATACACACAAAACAGGTGGGAAAGAGTCATGAACTATAAATGAATCTAGTCATTCAAAAACATCATCGATGTGTTTGATTTGTCCATATAACCATAACATCTCTCTTACCATGACAGACTGATTTAAAAGAGAATTCCATAAAATGTTTATTAACACAAGTTGCAACAAAAGTTGCTGTCTAGGCATCAAGACTGATTCTGCATCTCCAGCATCAATAAAGAGTATTCTTCCGCTTATGATGTGCCCATGTATTCAACAGTGCCAACGAGTGCTTTGGCCATCTAATTGCAGAAAAACGCACAGCACTTCCAATGGCGGGCTCTAAAGGTAAAAAGCCGCATAGAGGCTATGTCGTAGGCTTGACTTTGAACCATAAGGCATCAACCTCCCACCAAGGACGTGCTTGAATGAGCTAGCTCTAAGCTGATGCTGCAAAAAGTCAGATTGCTGCAAAAGGAGATTCAAACAATCTCCATAGAAAGACAAGTATATCTGTGCTCATCGTTTCTGCAAAAGAGACAGTAATTCAATTAAGAATGGTGTAAAATAGTTTGAATTCCACTACGGAATGTACAGACCTGCAGAAACTTCAATTTGGATGAAGCATCAGCCTCTAATGCTAGAGAATGTGACGTCAAGCACCATGTGGGCTGCAGTAAATGGCCTGATATCAAGTGGTTGATAAAGAAAAGCAGCCATCGAAAACATTGGCATACTGCAGGCATACTGCAGATCAAAGGCCAAGCTTGACAGACAAGGCCCAGTGGCCTAATGGATAAGGCATCAGCCTCCGGAGCTGGGGATTGTGGGTTCAAGTTCCACCTGGGTCGTCTTTGATGGTCTACCTTTAAGTTGGCTGTGCGAGAAATTCAAGGAAGATTTGTGCAAGCAAGCCATGATGATTGCACGATCGGAATTAGCACAGAACTGGCAAACTTCTGATAGATGTGGCAGTTTTTGTGTGCATCAGACTGTCAGTCACTAAAGGTGAGAGGGCTCGTCCGGGATTTGAACCCGGGACCTCTCGCACCCGAAGCGAGAATCATACCCCTAGACCAACGAGCCTGACCTGTGATTTCCTTGGCCATGTGCGTACACTTGTACTTTCACTGAATGCTGGCCTCTAACAGAATGGACGGGCACTAGTTTTAATAGAAAGCGCTTGTCGTTAGGAAGCAGCACACCCTGGAAGAAAGCGACTCAGAGTATGGTCTGTGCAAGAAAAAATAACCCTTGACATCTG
This sequence comes from Gobio gobio, assembly GCF_949357685.1. Lineage (NCBI taxonomy): Eukaryota > Metazoa > Chordata > Actinopteri > Cypriniformes > Gobionidae > Gobio > Gobio gobio. Next base: position 25,714,942 of record NC_137099.1, on the reverse strand, counting down.
GCTAAATCTGGGCTATGTTGTTGTACAGATGAACACAAGTAGCAGTAATGATTTCAAAATCACGACAGTTTTGAGTTTGGCTCAGTGCAGCAAAGGACGGAGCCAACAGGCTACTCTTTCTGCTCATTCAGAAACTGATGGGCTCGTCCGGGATTTGAACCCGGGACCTCTCGCACCCTAAGCGAGAATCATACCCCTAGACCAACAAGCCTCGCAAATATGTAGACATTCGCGAAGGCACCACAAATTTAGTAAAGCTCACCTCAATAACGGAAAGCGACCTGGTGTTAAGATTCTAAAGTGTAGTTATTTGAGCATCAGAAACTACTTCAAGGCATACTGCAGATCAAAGGCCAAGCTTGACACACAAGGCCCAGTGGCCTAATGGATAAGGCATCAGCCTCCGGAGCTGGGGATTGTGGGTTCAAGTCCCACCTGGGTCGTCTTTGATGGTCTACCTTTAAGATGGCTGTGCGAGAAATTCACTGAAGATTTGGTCAAAGCAACACTTATAGCCATGATGATCGCACGATCGGAATTAGCAGAGAACTTGCAAACTTCTGATAGCTGTGGCAGTTTTTGTGTGCATCAGACTGTCAAACAATAATTCTGGCCTGCCTGTGCGTATGCCCTTTCAGGTTGATATTACACAAAGCACTATGTTCAAGGGGCCCAGTGGATGATGGCCGCTTCTTATGTTTGCGCCGGACCTACGATGAAGGCTCTGCGTACCAAAGCAGAGAGACTAAATACACACAAAACAGGTGGGAAAGAGTCATGAACTATAAATGAATCTAGTCATTCAAAAACATCATCGATGTGTTTGATTTGTCCATATAACCATAACATCTCTCTTACCATGACAGACTGATTTAAAAGAGAATTCCATAAAATGTTTATTAACACAAGTTGCAACAAAAGTTGCTGTCTAGGCATCAAGACTGATTCTGCATCTCCAGCATCAATAAAGAGTATTCTTCCGCTTATGATGTGCCCATGTATTCAACAGTGCCAACGAGTGCTTTGGCCATCTAATTGCAGAAAAACGCACAGCACTTCCAATGGCGGGCTCTAAAGGTAAAAAGCCGCATAGAGGCTATGTCGTAGGCTTGACTTTGAACCATAAGGCATCAACCTCCCACCAAGGACGTGCTTGAATGAGCTAGCTCTAAGCTGATGCTGCAAAAAGTCAGATTGCTGCAAAAGGAGATTCAAACAATCTCCATAGAAAGACAAGTATATCTGTGCTCATCGTTTCTGCAAAAGAGACAGTAATTCAATTAAGAATGGTGTAAAATAGTTTGAATTTCACTACGGAATGTACAGACCTGCAGAAACTTCAATTTGGATGAAGCATCAGCCTCTAATGCTAGAGAATGTGACGTCAAGCACCATGTGGGCTGCAGTAAATGGCCTGATATCAAGTGGTTGATAAAGAAAAGCAGCCATCGAAAACATTGGCATACTGCAGATCAAAGGCCAAGCTTGACAGACAAGGCCCAGTGGCCTAATGGATAAGGCATCAGCCTCCGGAGCTGGGGATTGTGGGTTCAAGTTCCACCTGGGTCGTCTTTGATGGTCTACCTTTAAGTTGGCTGCGCGAGAAATTCAAGGAAGATTTGTGCAAGCAAGCCATGATGATTGCACGATCGGAATTAGCACAGAACTGGCAAACTTCTGATAGATGTGGCAGTTTTTGTGTGCATCAGACTGTCAGTCACTAAAGGTGAGAGGGCTCGTCCGGGATTTGAACCCGGGACCTCTCGCACCCGAAGCGAGAATCATACCCCTAGACCAACGAGCCTGACCTGTGATTTCCTTGGCCATGTGCGTACACTTGTACTTTCACTGAATGCTGGCCTCTAACAGAATGGACGGGCACTAGTTTTAATAGAAAGCGCTTGTCGTTAGGAAGCAGCACACCCTGGAAGAAAGCGACTCAGAGTATGGTCTGTGCAAGAAAAAATAACCCTTGACATCTGGGCTATGTTGTTGTACAGATGAACACAAGTAGCAGTAATGATTTCAAAATCACGACAGTTTTGAGTTTGGCTCAGTGCAGCAAAGGACGGAGCCAACAGGCTACTCTTTCTGCTCATTCAGAAACTGATGGGCTCGTCCGGGATTTGAACCCGGGACCTCTCGCACCCTAAGCGAGAATCATACCCCTAGACCAACGAGCCTCGCAAATATGTGGACATTCGCGAAGGCACCACAAATTTAGTAAAGCTCACCTCAATAACGGAAAGCGACCTGGTGTTAAGATTCTAAAGTGTAGTTATTTGAGCATCAGAAACTACTTCAAGGCATACTGCAGATCAAAGGCCAAGCTTGACACACAAGGCCCAGTGGCCTAATGGATAAGGCATCAGCCTCCGGAGCTGGGGATTGTGGGTTCAAGTCCCACCTGGGTCGTCTTTGATGGTCTACCTTTAAGATGGCTGTGCGAGAAATTCACTGAAGATTTGGTCAAAGCAACACTTATAGCCATGATGATCGCACGATCGGAATTAGCAGAGAACTTGCAAACTTCTGATAGCTGTGGCAGTTTTTGTGTGCATCAGACTGTCAAACAATAATTCTGGCCTGCCTGTGCGTATGCCCTTTCAGGTTGAAATTACACAAAGCACTATGTTCAAGGGGCCCAGTGGATGATGGCCGCTTCTTATGTTTGCGCCGGACCTACCATGAAGGCTCTGCGTACCAAAGCAGAGAGACTAAATACACACAAAACAGGTGGGAAAGAGTCATGAACTATAAATGAATCTAGTCATTCAAAAACATCATCGATGTGTTTGATTTGTCCATATAACCATAACATCTCTCTTACCATGACAGACTGATTTAAAAGAGAATTCCATAAAATGTTTATTAACACAAGTTGCAACAAAAGTTGCTGTCTAGGCATCAAGACTGATTCTGCATCTCCAGCATCAATAAAGAGTATTCTTCCGCTTATGATGTGCCCATGTATTCAACAGTGCCAACGAGTGCTTTGGCCATCTAATTGCAGAAAAACGCACAGCACTTCCAATGGCGGGCTCTAAAGGTAAAAAGCCGCATAGAGGCTATGTCGTAGGCTTGACTTTGAACCATAAGGCATCAACCTCCCACCAAGGACGTGCTTGAATGAGCTAGCTCTAAGCTGATGCTGCAAAAAGTCAGATTGCTGCAAAAGGAGATTCAAACAATCTCCATAGAAAGACAAGTATATCTGTGCTCATCGTTTCTGCAAAAGAGACAGTAATTCAATTAAGAATGGTGTAAAATAGTTTGAATTCCACTACGGAATGTACAGACCTGCAGAAACTTCAATTTGGATGAAGCATCAGCCTCTAATGCTAGAGAATGTGACGTCAAGCACCATGTGGGCTGCAGTAAATGGCCTGATATCAAGTGGTTGATAAAGAAAAGCAGCCATCGAAAACATTGGCATACTGCAGGCATACTGCAGATCAAAGGCCAAGCTTGACAGACAAGGCCCAGTGGCCTAATGGATAAGGCATCAGCCTCCGGAGCTGGGGATTGTGGGTTCAAGTTCCACCTGGGTCGTCTTTGATGGTCTACCTTTAAGTTGGCTGTGCGAGAAATTCAAGGAAGATTTGTGCAAGCAAGCCATGATGATTGCACGATCGGAATTAGCACAGAACTGGCAAACTTCTGATAGATGTGGCAGTTTTTGTGTGCATCAGACTGTCAGTCACTAAAGGTGAGAGGGCTCGTCCGGGATTTGAACCCGGGACCTCTCGCACCCGAAGCGAGAATCATACCCCTAGACCAACGAGCCTGACCTGTGATTTCCTTGGCCATGTGCGTACACTTGTACTTTCACTGAATGCTGGCCTCTAACAGAATGGACGGGCACTAGTTTTAATAGAAAGCGCTTGTCGTTAGGAAGCAGCACACCCTGGAAGAAAGCGACTCAGAGTATGGTCTGTGCAAGAAAAAATAACCCTTGACATCTGGCTAAATCTGGGCTATGTTGTTGTACAGATGAACACAAGTAGCAGTAATGATTTCAAAATCACGACAGTTTTGAGTTTGGCTCAGTGCAGCAAAGGACGGAGCCAACAGGCTACTCTTTCTGCTCATTCAGAAACTGATGGGCTCGTCCGGGATTTGAACCCGGGACCTCTCGCACCCTAAGCGAGAATCATACCCCTAGACCAACGAGCCTCGCAAATATGTAGACATTCGCGAAGGCACCACAAATTTAGTAAAGCTCACCTCAATAACGGAAAGCGACCTGGTGTTAAGATTCTAAAGTGTAGTTATTTGAGCATCAGAAACTACTTCAAGGCATACTGCAGATCAAAGGCCAAGCTTGACACACAAGGCCCAGTGGCCTAATGGATAAGGCATCAGCCTCCGGAGCTGGGGATTGTGGGTTCAAGTCCCACCTGGGTCGTCTTTGATGGTCTACCTTTAAGATGGCTGTGCGAGAAATTCACTGAAGATTTGGTCAAAGCAACACTTATAGCCATGATGATCGCACGATCGGAATTAGCAGAGAACTTGCAAACTTCTGATAGCTGTGGCAGTTTTTGTGTGCATCAGACTGTCAAACAATAATTCTGGCCTGCCTGTGCGTATGCCCTTTCAGGTTGATATTACACAAAGCACTATGTTCAAGGGGCCCAGTGGATGATGGCCGCTTCTTATGTTTGCGCCGGACCTACGATGAAGGCTCTGCGTACCAAAGCAGAGAGACTAAATACACACAAAACAGGTGGGAAAGAGTCATGAACTATAAATGAATCTAGTCATTCAAAAACATCATCGATGTGTTTGATTTGTCCATATAACCATAACATCTCTCTTACCATGACAGACTGATTTAAAAGAGAATTCCATAAAATGTTTATTAACACAAGTTGCAACAAAAGTTGCTGTCTAGGCATCAAGACTGATTCTGCATCTCCAGCATCAATAAAGAGTATTCTTCCGCTTATGATGTGCCCATGTATTCAACAGTGCCAACGAGTGCTTTGGCCATCTAATTGCAGAAAAACGCACAGCACTTCCAATGGCGGGCTCTAAAGGTAAAAAGCCGCATAGAGGCTATGTCGTAGGCTTGACTTTGAACCATAAGGCATCAACCTCCCACCAAGGACGTGCTTGAATGAGCTAGCTCTAAGCTGATGCTGCAAAAAGTCAGATTGCTGCAAAAGGAGATTCAAACAATCTCCATAGAAAGACAAGTATATCTGTGCTCATCGTTTCTGCAAAAGAGACAGTAATTCAATTAAGAATGGTGTAAAATAGTTTGAATTTCACTACGGAATGTACAGACCTGCAGAAACTTCAATTTGGATGAAGCATCAGCCTCTAATGCTAGAGAATGTGACGTCAAGCACCATGTGGGCTGCAGTAAATGGCCTGATATCAAGTGGTTGATAAAAAAAAGCAGCCATCGAAAACATTGGCATACTGCAGGCATACTGCAGATCAAAGGCCAAGCTTGACAGACAAGGCCCAGTGGCCTAATGGATAAGGCATCAGCCTCCGGAGCTGGGGATTGTGGGTTCAAGTTCCACCTGGGTCGTCTTTGATGGTCTACCTTTAAGTTGGCTGCGCGAGAAATTCAAGGAAGATTTGTGCAAGCAAGCCATGATGATTGCACGATCGGAATTAGCACAGAACTGGCAAACTTCTGATAGATGTGGCAGTTTTTGTGTGCATCAGACTGTCAGTCACTAAAGGTGAGAGGGCTCGTCCGGGATTTGAACCCGGGACCTCTCGCACCCGAAGCGAGAATCATACCCCTAGACCAACGAGCCTGACCTGTGATTTCCTTGGCCATGTGCGTACACTTGTACTTTCACTGAATGCTGGCCTCTAACAGAATGGACGGGCACTAGTTTTAATAGAAAGCGCTTGTCGTTAGGAAGCAGCACACCCTGGAAGAAAGCGACTCAGAGTATGGTCTGTGCAAGAAAAAATAACCCTTGACATCTGGGCTATGTTGTTGTACAGATGAACACAAGTAGCAGTAATGATTTCAAAATCACGACAGTTTTGAGTTTGGCTCAGTGCAGCAAAGGACGGAGCCAACAGGCTACTCTTTCTGCTCATTCAGAAACTGATGGGCTCGTCCGGGATTTGAACCCGGGACCTCTCGCACCCTAAGCGAGAATCATACCCCTAGACCAACGAGCCTCGCAAATACGTGGACATTCGCGAAGGCACCACAAATTTAGTAAAGCTCACCTCAATAACGGAAAGCGACCTGGTGTTAAGATTCTAAAGTGTAGTTATTTGAGCATCAGAAACTACTTCAAGGCATACTGCAGATCAAAGGCCAAGCTTGACACACAAGGCCCAGTGGCCTAATGGATAAGGCATCAGCCTCCGGAGCTGGGGATTGTGGGTTCAAGTCCCACCTGGGTCGTCTTTGATGGTCTACCTTTAAGATGGCTGTGCGAGAAATTCACTGAAGATTTGGTCAAAGCAACACTTATAGCCATGATGATCGCACGATCGGAATTAGCAGAGAACTTGCAAACTTCTGATAGCTGTGGCAGTTTTTGTGTGCATCAGACTGTCAAACAATAATTCTGGCCTGCCTGTGCGTATGCCCTTTCAGGTTGAAATTACACAAAGCACTATGTTCAAGGGGCCCAGTGGATGATGGCCGCTTCTTATGTTTGCGCCGGACCTACGATGAAGGCTCTGCGTACCAAAGCAGAGAGACTAAATACACACAAAACAGGTGGGAAAGAGTCATGAACTATAAATGAATCTAGTCATTCAAAAACATCATCGATGTGTTTGATTTGTCCATATAACCATAACATCTCTCTTACCATGACAGACTGATTTAAAAGAGAATTCCATAAAATGTTTATTAACACAAGTTGCAACAAAAGTTGCTGTCTAGGCATCAAGACTGATTCTGCATCTCCAGCATCAATAAAGAGTATTCTTCCGCTTATGATGTGCCCATGTATTCAACAGTGCCAACGAGTGCTTTGGCCATCTAATTGCAGAAAAACGCACAGCACTTCCAATGGCGGGCTCTAAAGGTAAAAAGCCGCATAGAGGCTATGTCGTAGGCTTGACTTTGAACCATAAGGCATCAACCTCCCACCAAGGACGTGCTTGAATGAGCTAGCTCTAAGCTGATGCTGCAAAAAGTCAGATTGCTGCAAAAGGAGATTCAAACAATCTCCATAGAAAGACAAGTATATCTGTGCTCATCGTTTCTGCAAAAGAGACAGTAATTCAATTAAGAATGGTGTAAAATAGTTTGAATTTCACTACGGAATGTACAGACCTGCAGAAACTTCAATTTGGATGAAGCATCAGCCTCTAATGCTAGAGAATGTGACGTCAAGCACCATGTGGGCTGCAGTAAATGGCCTGATATCAAGTGGTTGATAAAGAAAAGCAGCCATCGAAAACATTGGCATACTGCAGGCATACTGCAGATCAAAGGCCAAGCTTGACAGACAAGGCCCAGTGGCCTAATGGATAAGGCATCAGCCTCCGGAGCTGGGGATTGTGGGTTCAAGTTCCACCTGGGTCGTCTTTGATGGTCTACCTTTAAGTTGGCTGTGCGAGAAATTAAAGGAAGATTTGTGCAAGCAAGCCATGATGATTGCACGATCGGAATTAGCACAGAACTGGCAAACTTCTGATAGATGTGGCAGTTTTTGTGTGCATCAGACTGTCAGTCACTAAAGGTGAGAGGGCTCGTCCGGGATTTGAACCCGGGACCTCTCGCACCCGAAGCGAGAATCATACCCCTAGACCAACGAGCCTGACCTGTGATTTCCTTGGCCATGTGCGTACACTTGTACTTTCACTGAATGCTGGCCTCTAACAGAATGGACGGGCACTAGTTTTAATAGAAAGCGCTTGTCGTTAGGAAGCAGCACACCCTGGAAGAAAGCGACTCAGAGTATGGTCTGTGCAAGAAAAAATAACCCTTGACATCTGGCTAAATCTGGGCTATGTTGTTGTACAGATGAACACAAGTAGCAGTAATGATTTCAAAATCACGACAGTTTTGAGTTTGGCTCAGTGCAGTGCAGCAAAGGACGGAGCCAACAGGCTACTCTTTCTGCTCATTCAGAAACTGATGGGCTCGTCCGGGATTTGAACCCGGGACCTCTCGCACCCTAAGCGAGAATCATACCCCTAGACCAACGAGCCTCGCAAATATGTGGACATTCGCGAAGGCACTACAAATTTAGTAAAGCTCACCTCAATAACGGAAAGCGACCTGGTGTTAAGATTCTAAAGTGTAGTTATTTGAGCATCAGAAACTACTTCAAGGCATACTGCAGATCAAAGGCCAAGCTTGACACACAAGGCCCAGTGGCCTAATGGATAAGGCATCAGCCTCCTGAGCTGGGGATTGTGGGTTCAAGTCCCACCTGGGTCGTCTTTGATGGTCTACCTTTAAGATGGCTGTGCGAGAAATTCACTGAAGATTTGGTCAAAGCAACACTTATAGCCATGATGATCGCACGATCGGAATTAGCAGAGAACTTGCAAACTTCTGATAGCTGTGGCAGTTTTTGTGTGCATCAGACTGTCAAACAATAATTCTGGCCTGCCTGTGCGTATGCCCTTTCAGGTTGATATTACACAAAGCACTATGTTCAAGGGGCCCAGTGGATGATGGCCGCTTCTTATGTTTGCGCCGGACCTACGATGAAGGCTCTGCGTACCAAAGCAGAGAGACTAAATACACACAAAACAGGTGGGAAAGAGTCATGAACTATAAATGAATCTAGTCATTCAAAAACATCATCGATGTGTTTGATTTGTCCATATAACCATAACATCTCTCTTACCATGACAGACTGATTTAAAAGAGAATTCCATAAAATGTTTATTAACACAAGTTGCAACAAAAGTTGCTGTCTAGGCATCAAGACTGATTCTGCATCTCCAGCATCAATAAAGAGTATTCTTCCGCTTATGATGTGCCCATGTATTCAACAGTGCCAACGAGTGCTTTGGCCATCTAATTGCAGAAAAACGCACAGCACTTCCAATGGCGGGCTCTAAAGGTAAAAAGCCGCATAGAGGCTATGTCGTAGGCTTGACTTTGAACCATAAGGCATCAACCTCCCACCAAGGACGTGCTTGAATGAGCTAGCTCTAAGCTGATGCTGCAAAAAGTCAGATTGCTGCAAAAGGAGATTCAAACAATCTCCATAGAAAGACAAGTATATCTGTGCTCATCGTTTCTGCAAAAGAGACAGTAATTCAATTAAGAATGGTGTAAAATAGTTTGAATTTCACTACGGAATGTACAGACCTGCAGAAACTTCAATTTGGATGAAGCATCAGCCTCTAATGCTAGAGAATGTGACGTCAAGCACCATGTGGGCTGCAGTAAATGGCCTGATATCAAGTGGTTGATAAAGAAAAGCAGCCATCGAAAACATTGGCATACTGCAGGCATACTGCAGATCAAAGGCCAAGCTTGACAGACAAGGCCCAGTGGCCTAATGGATAAGGCATCAGCCTCCGGAGCTGGGGATTGTGGGTTCAAGTTCCACCTGGGTCGTCTTTGATGGTCTACCTTTAAGTTGGCTGTGCGAGAAATTCAAGGAAGATTTGTGCTAGCAAGCCATGATGATTGCACGATCGGAATTAGCACAGAACTGGCAAACTTCTGATAGATGTGGCAGTTTTTGTGTGCATCAGACTGTCAGTCACTAAAGGTGAGAGGGCTCGTCCGGGATTTGAACCCGGGACCTCTCGCACCCGAAGCGAGAATCATACCCCTAGACCAACGAGCCTGACCTGTGATTTCCTTGGCCATGTGCGTACACTTGTACTTTCACTGAATGCTGGCCTCTAACAGAATGGACGGGCACTAGTTTTAATAGAAAGCGCTTGTCGTTAGGAAGCAGCACACCCTGGAAGAAAGCGACTCAGAGTATGGTCTGTGCAAGAAAAAATAACCCTTGACATCTGGCTAAATCTGGGCTATGTTGTTGTACAGATGAACACAAGTAGCAGTAATGATTTCAAAATCACGACAGTTTTGAGTTTGGCTCAGTGCAGCAAAGGACGGAGCCAACAGGCTACTCTTTCTGCTCATTCAGAAACTGATGGGCTCGTCCGGGATTTGAACCCGGGACCTCTCGCACCCTAAGCGAGAATCATACCCCTAGACCAACGAGCCTCGCAAATATGTGGGCATTCGCGAAGGCACCACAAATTTAGTAAAGCTCACCTCAATAACGGAAAGCGACCTGGTGTTAAGATTCTAAAGTGTAGTTATTTGAGCATCAGAAACTACTTCAAGGCATACTGCAGATCAAAGGCCAAGCTTGACACACAAGGCCCAGTGGCCTAATGGATAAGGCATCAGCCTCCGGAGCTGGGGATTGTGGGTTCAAGTCCCACCTGGGTCGTCTTTGATGGTCTACCTTTAAGATGGCTGTGCGAGAAATTCACTGAAGATTTGGTCAAAGCAACACTTATAGCCATGATGATCGCACGATCGGAATTAGCAGAGAACTTGCAAACTTCTGATAGCTGTGGCAGTTTTTGTGTGCATCAGACTGTCAAACAATAATTCTGGCCTGCCTGTGCGTATGCCCTTTCAGGTTGAAATTACAAAAAGCACTATGTTCAAGGGGCCCAGTGGATGATGGCCGCTTCTTATGTTTGCGCCGGACCTACGATGAAGGCTCTGCGTACCAAAGCAGAGAGGCTAAATACACACAAAACAGGTGGGAAAGAGTCATGAACTATAAATGAATCTAGTCATTCAAAAACATCATCGATGTGTTTGATTTGTCCATATAACCATAACATCTCTCTTACCATGACAGACTGATTTAAAAGAGAATTCCATAAAATGTTTATTAACACAAGTTGCAACAAAAGTTGCTGTCTAGGCATCAAGACTGATTCTGCATCTCCAGCATCAATAAAGAGTATTCTTCCGCTTATGATGTGCCCATGTATTCAACAGTGCCAACGAGTGCTTTGGCCATCTAATTGCAGAAAAACGCACAGCACTTCCAATGGCGGACTCTAAAGGTAAAAAGCCGCATAGAGGCTATGTCGTAGGCTTGACTTTGAACCATAAGGCATCAACCTCCCACCAAGGACGTGCTTGAATGAGCTAGCTCTAAGCTGATGCTGCAAAAAGTCAGATTGCTGCAAAAGGAGATTCAAACAATCTCCATAGAAAGACAAGTATATCTGTGCTCATCGTTTCTGCAAAAGAGACAGTAATTCAATTAAGAATGGTGTAAAATAGTTTGAATTCCACTACGGAATGTACAGACCTGCAGAAACTTCAATTTGGATGAAGCATCAGCCTCTAAAGCTATAGAATGTGACGTCAAGCACCATGTGGACTGCAGTAAATGGCCTGATATCAAGTGGTTGATAAAGAAAAGCAGCCATCGAAAACATTGGCATACTGCAGGCATACTGCAGATCAAAGGCCAAGCTTGACAGACAAGGCCCAGTGGCCTAATGGATAAGGCATCAGCCTCCGGAGCTGAGGATTGTGGGTTCAAGTTTCACCTGGGTCGTCTTTGATGGTCTACCTTTAAGTTGGCTGTGCGAGAAATTCAAGGAAGATTTGTGCAAGCAAGCCATGATGATTGCACGATCGGAATTAGCACAGAACTGGCAAACTTCTGATAGATGTGGCAGTTTTTGTGTGCATCAGACTGTCAGTCACTAAAGGTGAGAGGGCTCGTCCGGGATTTGAACCCGGGACCTCTCGCACCCGAAGCGAGAATCATACCCCTAGACCAACGAGCCTGACCTGTGATTTCCTTGGCCATGGGCGTACACTTGTACTTTCACTGAATGCTGGCCTCTAACAGAATGGACGGGCACTAGTTTTAATAGAAAGCGCTTGTCGTTAGGAAGCAGCACACCCTGGAAGAAAGCGACTCAGAGTATGGTCTGTGCAAGAAAAAATAACCCTTGACATCTGGCTAAATCTGGGCTATGTTGTTGTACAGATGAACACAAGTAGCAGTAATGATTTCAAAATTACGACAGTTTTGAGTTTGGCTCAGTGCAGCAAAGGACGGAGCCAACAGGCTACTCTTTCTGCTCATTCAGAAACTGATGGGCTCGTCCGGGATTTGAACCCGGGACCTCTCGCACCCTAAGCGAGAATCATACCCCTAGACCAACGAGCCTCGCAAATATGTGGACATTCGCGAAGGCACCACAAATTTAGTAAAGCTCACCTCAATAACGGAAAGCGACCTGGTGTTAAGATTCTAAAGTGTAGTTATTTGAGCATCAGAAACTACTTCAAGGCATACTGCAGATCAAAGGCCAAGCTTGACACACAAGGCCCAGTGGCCTAATGGATAAGGCATCAGCCTCCGGAGCTGGGGATTGTGGGTTCAAGTCCCACCTGGGTCGTCTTTGATGGTCTACCTTTAAGATGGCTGTGCGAGAAATTCACTGAAGATTGGGTCAAAGCAACACTTATAGCCATGATGATCGCACGATTGGAATTAGCAGAGAACTTGCAAACTTCTGATAGCTGTGGCAGTTTTTGTGTGCATCAGACTGTCAAACAATAATTCTGGCCTGCCTGTGCGTATGCCCTTTCAGGTTGAAATTACACAAAGCACTATGTTCAAGGGGCCCAGTGGATGATGGCCGCTTCTTATGTTTGCGCCGGACCTACGATGAAGGCTCTGCGTACCAAAGCAGAGAGACTAAATACACACAAAACAGGTGGGAAAGAATCATGAACTATAAATGAATCTAGTCATTCAAAAACATCATCGATGTGTTTGATTTGTCCATATAACCATAACATCTCTCTTACCATGACAGACTGATTTAAAAGAGAATTCCATAAAATGTTTATTAACACAAGTTGCAACAAAAGTTGCTGTCTAGGCATCAAGACTGATTCTGCATCTCCAGCATCAATAAAGAGTATTCTTCCGCTTATGATGTGCCCATGTATTCAACAGTGCCAACGAGTGCTTTGGCCATCTAATTGCAGAAAAACGCACAGCACTTCCAATGGCGGGCTCTAAAGGTAAAAAGCCGCATAGAGGCTATGTCGTAGGCTTGACTTTGAACCATAAGGCATCAACCTCCCACCAAGGACGTGCTTGAATGAGCTAGCTCTAAGCTGATGCTGCAAAAAGTCAGATTGCTGCAAAAGGAGATTCAAACAATCTCCATAGAAAGACAAGTATATCTGTGCTCATCGTTTCTGCAAAAGAGACAGTAATTCAATTAAGAATGGTGTAAAATAGTTTGAATTCCACTACGGAATGTACAAACCTGCAGAAACTTCAATTTGGATGAAGCATCAGCCTCTAATGCTAGAGAATGTGACGTCAAGCACCATGTGGGCTGCAGTAAATGGCCTGATATCAAGTGGTTGATAAAGAAAAGCAGCCATCGAAAACATTGGCATACTGCAGGCATACTGCAGATCAAAGGCCAAGCTTGACAGACAAGGCCCAGTGGCCTAATGGATAAGGCATCAGCCTCCGGAGCTGGGGATTGTGGGTTCAAGTTCCACCTGGGTCGTCTTTGATGGTCTACCTTTAAGTTGGCTGTGCGAGAAATTCAAGGAAGATTTGTGCAAGCAAGCCATGATGATTGCACGATCGGAATTAGCACAGAACTGGCAAACTTCTGATAGATGTGGCAGTTTTTGTGTGCATCAGACTGTCAGTCACTAAAGGTGAGAGGGCTCGTCCGGGATTTGAACCCGGGACCTCTCGCACCCGAAGCGAGAATCATACCCCTAGACCAACGAGCCTGACCTGTGATTTCCTTGGCCATGTGCGTACACTTGTACTTTCACTGAATGCTGGCCTCTAACAGAATGGACGGGCACTAGTTTTAATAGAAAGCGCTTGTCGTTAGGAAGCAGCACACCCTGGAAGAAAGCGACTCAGAGTATGGTCTGTGCAAGAAAAAATAACCCTTGACATCTGGCTAAATCTGGGCTATGTTGTTGTACAGATGAACACAAGTAGCAGTAATGATTTCAAAATCACGACAGTTTTGAGTTTGGCTCAGTGCAGCAAAGGACGGAGCCAACAGGCTACTCTTTCTGCTCATTCAGAAACTGATGGGCTCGTCCGGGATTTGAACCCGGGACCTCTCGCACCCTAAGCGAGAATCATACCCCTACACAACGAGCCTCGCAAATATGTGGACATTCGCGAAGGCACCACAAATTTAGTAAAGCTCACCTCAATAACGGAAAGCGACCTGGTGTTAAGATTCTAAAGTGTAGTTATTTGAGCATCAGAAACTACTTCAAGGCATACTGCAGATAAAAGGCCAAGCTTGACACACAAGGCCCAGTGGCCTAATGGATAAGGCATCAGCCTCCGGAGCTGGGGATTGTGGGTTCAAGTCCCACCTGGGTCGTCTTTGATGGTCTACCTTTAAGATGGCTGTGCGAGAAATTCACTGAAGATTTGGTCAAAGCAACACTTATAGCCATGATGATCGCACGATTGGAATTAGCAGAGAACTTGCAAACTTCTGATAGCTGTGGCAGTTTTTGTGTGCATCAGACTGTCAAACAATAATTCTGGCCTGCCTGTGCGTATGCCCTTTCAGGTTGAAATTACACAAAGCACTATGTTCAAGGGGCCCAGTGGATGATGGCCGCTTCTTATGTTTGCGCCGGACCTACGATGAAGGCTCTGCGTACCAAAGCAGAGAGACTAAATACACACAAAACAGGTGGGAAAGAGTCATGAACTATAAATGAATCTAGTCATTCAAAAACATCATCGATGTGTTTGATTTGTCCATATAACCATAACATCTCTCTTACCATGACAGACTGATTTAAAAGAGAATTCCATAAAATGTTTATTAACACAAGTTGCAACAAAAGTTGCTGTCTAGGCATCAAGACTGATTCTGCATCTCCAGCATCAATAAAGAGTATTCTTCCGCTTATGATGTGCCCATGTATTCAACAGTGCCAACGAGTGCTTTGGCCATCTAATTGCAGAAAAACGCACAGCACTTCCAATGGCGGGCTCTAAAGGTAAAAAGCCGCATAGAGGCTATGTCGTAGGCTTGACTTTGAACCATAAGGCATCAACCTCCCACCAAGGACGTGCTTGAATGAGCTAGCTCTAAGCTGATGCTGCAAAAAGTCAGATTGCTGCAAAAGGAGATTCAAACAATCTCCATAGAAAGACAAGTATATCTGTGCTCATCGTTTCTGCAAAAGAGACAGTAATTCAATTAAGAATGGTGTAAAATAGTTTGAATTCCACTACGGAATGTACAGACCTGCAGAAACTTCAATTTGGATGAAGCATCAGCCTCTAATGCTAGAGAATGTGACGTCAAGCACCATGTGGGCTGCAGTAAATGGCCTGATATCAAGTGGTTGATAAAGAAAAGCAGCCATCGAAAACATTGGCATACTGCAGGCATACTGCAGGCATACTGCAGATCAAAGGCCAAGCTTGACAGCCAAGGCCCAGTGGCCTAATGGATAAGGCATCAGCCTCCGGAGCTGGGGATTGTGGGTTCAAGTTCCACCTGGGTCGTCTTTGATGGTCTACCTTTAAGTTGGCTGTGCGAGAAATTCAAGGAAGATTTGTGCAAGCAAGCCATGATGATTGCACGATCGGAATTAGCAAACTTCTGATAGATGTGGCAGTTTTTGTGTGCATCAGACTGTCAGTCACTAAAGGTGAGAGGGCTAGTCCGGGATTTGAACCCGGGACCTCTCGCACCCGAAGCGAGAATCATACCCCTAGACCAACGAGCCTGACCTGTGATTTCCTTGGCCATGTGCGTACACTTGTACTTTCACTGAATGCTGGCCTCTAACAGAATGGACGGGCACTAGTTTTAATAGAAAGCGCTTGTCGTTAGGAAGCAGCACACCCTGGAAGAAAGCAACTCAGAGTATGGTCTGTGCAAGAAAAAATAACCCTTGACATCTGGCTAAATCTGGGCTATGTTGTTGTACAGATGAACACAAGTAGCAGTAATGATTTCAAAATCACGACAGTTTTGAGTTTGGCTCAGTGCAGCAAAGGACGGAGCCAACAGGCTACTCTTTCTGCTCATTCAGAAACTGATGGGCTCGTCCGGGATTTGAACCCGGGACCTCTCGCACCCTAAGCGAGAATCATAACCATAGACCAACAAGCCTCGCAAATATGTGGACATTCGCGAAGGCACCACAAATTTAGTAAAGCTCACCTCAATAACGGAAAGCGACCTGGTGTTAAGATTCTAAAGTGTAGTTATTTGAGCATCAGAAACTACTTCAAGGCATACTGCAGATCAAAGGCCAAGCTTGACACACAAGGCCCAGTGGCCTAATGGATAAGGCATCAGCCTCCGGAGCTGGGGATTGTGGGTTCAAGTCCCACCTGGGTTGTCTTTGATGGTCTACCTTTAAGATGGCTGTGCGAGAAATTCACTGAAGATTTGGTCAAAGCAACACTTATAGCCATGATGATCGCACGATCGGAATTAGCAGAGAACTTGCAAACTTCTGATAGCTGTGGCAGTTTTTGTGTGCATCAGACTGTCAAACAATAATTCTGGCCTGCCTGTGCGTATGCCCTTTCAGGTTGAAATTACACAAAGCACTATGTTCAAGGGGCCCAGTGGATGATGGCCGCTTCTTATGTTTGCGCCGGACCTACGATGAAGGCTCTGCGTACCAAAGCAGAGAGGCTAAATACACACAAAACAGGTGGGAAAGAGTCATGAACTATAAATGAATCTAGTCATTCAAAAACATCATCGATGTGTTTGATTTGTCCATATAACCATAACATCTCTCTTACCATGACAGACTGATTTAAAAGAGAATTCCATAAAATGTTTATTAACACAAGTTGCAACAAAAGTTGCTGTCTAGGCATCAAGACTGATTCTGCATCTCCAGCATCAATAAAGAGTATTCTTCCGCTTATGATGTGCCCATGTATTCAACAGTGCCAACGAGTGCTTTGGCCTTCTAATTGCAGAAAAACGCACAGCACTTCCAATGGCGGGCTCTAAAGGTAAAAAGCCGCATAGAGGCTATGTCGTAGGCTTGACTTTGAACCATAAGGCATCAACCTCCCACCAAGGACGTGCTTGAATGAGCTAGCTCTAAGCTGATGCTGCAAAAAGTCAGATTGCTGCAAAAGGAGATTCAAACAATCTCCATAGAAAGACAAGTATATCTGTGCTCATCGTTTCTGCAAAAGAGACAGTAATTCAATTAAGAATGGTGTAAAATAGTTTGAATTCCACTACGGAATGTACAGACCTGCAGAAACTTCAATTTGGATGAAGCATCAGCCTCTAATGCTAGAGAATGTGACGTCAAGCACCATGTGGGCTGCAGTAAATGGCCTGATATCAAGTGGTTGATAAAGAAAAGCAGCCATCGAAAACATTGGCATACTGCAGGCATACTGCAGGCATACTGCAGATCAAAGGCCAAGCTTGACAGCCAAGGCCCAGTGGCCTAATGGATAAGGCATCAGCCTCCGGAGCTGGGGATTGTGGGTTCAAGTTCCACCTGGGTCGTCTTTGATGGTCTACCTTTAAGTTGGCTGTGCGAGAAATTCAAGGAAGATTTGTGCAAGCAAGCCATGATGATTGCACGATCGGAATTAGCAAACTTCTGATAGATGTGGCAGTTTTTGTGTGCATCAGACTGTCAGTCACTAAAGGTGAGAGGGCTAGTCCGGGATTTGAACCCGGGACCTCTCGCACCCGAAGCGAGAATCATACCCCTAGACCAACGAGCCTGACCTGTGATTTCCTTGGCCATGTGCGTACACTTGTACTTTCACTGAATGCTGGCCTCTAACAGAATGGACGGGCACTAGTTTTAATAGAAAGCGCTTGTCGTTAGGAAGCAGCACACCCTGGAAGAAAGCAACTCAGAGTATGGTCTGTGCAAGAAAAAATAACCCTTGACATCTGGCTAAATCTGGGCTATGTTGTTGTACAGATGAACACAAGTAGCAGTAATGATTTCAAAATCACGACAGTTTTGAGTTTGGCTCAGTGCAGCAAAGGACGGAGCCAACAGGCTACTCTTTCTGCTCATTCAGAAACTGATGGGCTCGTCCGGGATTTGAACCCGGGACCTCTCGCACCCTAAGCGAGAATCATAACCATAGACCAACAAGCCTCGCAAATATGTGGACATTCGCGAAGGCACCACAAATTTAGTAAAGCTCACCTCAATAACGGAAAGCGACCTGGTGTTAAGATTCTAAAGTGTAGTTATTTGAGCATCAGAAACTACTTCAAGGCATACTGCAGATCAAAGGCCAAGCTTGACACACAAGGCCCAGTGGCCTAATGGATAAGGCATCAGCCTCCGGAGCTGGGGATTGTGGGTTCAAGTCCCACCTGGGTCGTCTTTGATGGTCTACCTTTAAGATGGCTGTGCGAGAAATTCACTGAAGATTTGGTCAAAGCAACACTTATAGCCATGATGATCGCACGATCGGAATTAGCAGAGAACTTGCAAACTTCTGATAGCTGTGGCAGTTTTTGTGTGCATCAGACTGTCAAACAATAATTCTGGCCTGCCTGTGCGTATGCCCTTTCAGGTTGAAATTACACAAAGCACTATGTTCAAGGGGCCCAGTGGATGATGGCCGCTTCTTATGTTTGCGCCGGACCTACGATGAAGGCTCTGCGTACCAAAGCAGAGAGGCTAAATACACACAAAACAGGTGGGAAAGAGTCATGAACTATAAATGAATCTAGTCATTCAAAAACATCATCGATGTGTTTGATTTGTCCATATAACCATAACATCTCTCTTACCATGACAGACTGATTTAAAAGAGAATTCCATAAAATGTTTATTAACACAAGTTGCAACAAAAGTTGCTGTCTAGGCATCAAGACTGATTCTGCATCTCCAGCATCAATAAAGAGTATTCTTCCGCTTATGATGTGCCCATGTATTCAACAGTGCCAACGAGTGCTTTGGCCTTCTAATTGCAGAAAAACGCACAGCACTTCCAATGGCGGGCTCTAAAGGTAAAAAGCCGCATAGAGGCTATGTCGTAGGCTTGACTTTGAACCATAAGGCATCAACCTCCCACCAAGGACGTGCTTGAATGAGCTAGCTCTAAGCTGATGCTGCAAAAAGTCAGATTGCTGCAAAAGGAGATTCAAACAATCTCCATAGAAAGACAAGTATATCTGTGCTCATCGTTTCTGCAAAAGAGACAGTAATTCAATTAAGAATGGTGTAAAATAGTTTGAATTCCTCTACGGAATGTACAGACCTGCAGAAACTTCAATTTGGATGAAGCATCAGCCTCTAATGCTAGAGAATGTGACGTCAAGCACCATGTGGGCTGCAGTAAATGGCCTGATATCAAGTGGTTGATAAAGAAAAGCAGCCATCGAAAACATTGGCATACTGCAGGCATACTGCAGATCAAAGGCCAAGCTTGACAGACAAGGCCCAGTGGCCTAATGGATAAGGCATCAGCCTCCGGAGCTGGGGATTGTGGGTTCAAGTTCCACCTGGGTCGTCTTTGATGGTCTACCTTTAAGTTGGCTGTGCGAGAAATTCAAGGAAGATTTGTGCAAGCAAGCCATGATGATTGCACGATCGGAATTAGCACAGAACTGGCAAACTTCTGATAGATGTGGCAGTTTTTGTGTGCATCAGACTGTCAGTCACTAAAGGTGAGAGGGCTCGTCCGGGATTTGAACCCGGGACCTCTCGCACCCGAAGCGAGAATCATACCCCTAGACCAACGAGCCTGACCTGTGATTTCCTTGGCCATGTGCGTACACTTGTACTTTCACTGAATGCTGGCCTCTAACAGAATGGACGGGCACTAGTTTTAATAGAAAGCGCTTGTCGTTAGGAAGCAGCACACCCTGGAAGAAAGCGACTCAGAGTATGGTCTGTGCAAGAAAAAATAACCCTTGACATCTGGCTAAATCTGGGCTATGTTGTTGTACAGATGAACACAAGTAGCAGTAATGATTTCAAAATCACGACAGTTTTGAGTTTGGCTCAGTGCAGCAAAGGACGGAGCCAACAGGCTACTCTTTCTGCTCATTCAGAAACTGATGGGCTCGTCCGGGATTTGAACCCGGGACCTCTCGCACCCTAAGCGAGAATCATACCCCTAGACCAACGAGCCTCGCAAATATGTGTACATTCGCGAAGGCACCACAAATTTAGTAAAGCTCACCTCAATAACGGAAAGCGACCTGGTGTTAAGATTCTAAAGTGTAGTTATTTGAGCATCAGAAACTACTTCAAGGCATACTGCAGATAAAAGGCCAAGCTTGACACACAAGGCCCAGTGGCCTAATGGATAAGGCATCAGCCTCCGGAGCTGGGGATTGTGGGTTCAAGTCCCACCTGGGTCGTCTTTGATGGTCTACCTTTAAGATGGCTGTGCGAGAAATTCACTGAAGATTTGGTCAAAGCAACACTTATAGCCATGATGATCGCACGATTGGAATTAGCAGAGAACTTGCAAACTTCTGATAGCTGTGGCAGTTTTTGTGTGCATCAGACTGTCAAACAATAATTCTGGCCTGCCTGTGCGTATGCCCTTTCAGGTTGAAATTACACAAAGCACTATGTTCAAGGGGCCCAGTGGATGATGGCCGCTTCTTATGTTTGCGCCGGACCTACGATGAAGGCTCTGCGTACCAAAGCAGAGAGACTAAATACACACAAAACAGGTGGGAAAGAGTCATGAACTATAAATGAATCTAGTCATTCAAAAACATCATCGATGTGTTTGATTTGTCCATATAACCATAACATCTCTCTTACCATGACAGACTGATTTAAAAGAGAATTCCATAAAATGTTTATTAACACAAGTTGCAACAAAAGTTGCTGTCTAGGCATCAAGACTGATTCTGCATCTCCAGCATCAATAAAGAGTATTCTTCCGCTTATGATGTGCCCATGTATTCAACAGTGCCAACGAGTGCTTTGGCCATCTAATTGCAGAAAAACGCACAGCACTTCCAATGGCGGGCTCTAAAGGTAAAAAGCCGCATAGAGGCTATGTCGTAGGCTTGACTTTGAACCATAAGGCATCAACCTCCCACCAAGGACGTGCTTGAATGAGCTAGCTCTAAGCTGATGCTGCAAAAAGTCAGATTGCTGCAAAAGGAGATTCAAACAATCTCCATAGAAAGACAAGTATATCTGTGCTCATCGTTTCTGCAAAAGAGACAGTAATTCAATTAAGAATGGTGTAAAATAGTTTGAATTCCACTACGGAATGTACAGACCTGCAGAAACTTCAATTTGGATGAAGCATCAGCCTCTAATGCTAGAGAATGTGACGTCAAGCACCATGTGGGCTGCAGTAAATGGCCTGATATCAAGTGGTTGATAAAGAAAAGCAGCCATCGAAAACATTGGCATACTGCAGGCATACTGCAGATCAAAGGCCAAGCTTGACAGCCAAGGCCCAGTGGCCTAATGGATAAGGCATCAGCCTCCGGAGCTGGGGATTGTGGGTTCAAGTTCCACCTGGGTCGTCTTTGATGGTCTACCTTTAAGTTGGCTGTGCGAGAAATTCAAGGAAGATTTGTGCAAGCAAGCCATGATGATTGCACGATCGGAATTAGCAAACTTCTGATAGATGTGGCAGTTTTTGTGTGCATCAGACTGTCAGTCACTAAAGGTGAGAGGGCTAGTCCGGGATTTGAACCCGGGACCTCTCGCACCCGAAGCGAGAATCATACCCCTAGACCAACGAGCCTGACCTGTGATTTCCTTGGCCATGTGCGTACACTTGTACTTTCACTGAATGCTGGCCTCTAACAGAATGGACGGGCACTAGTTTTAATAGAAAGCGCTTGTCGTTAGGAAGCAGCACACCCTGGAAGAAAGCAACTCAGAGTATGGTCTGTGCAAGAAAAAATAACCCTTGACATCTGGCTAAATCTGGGCTATGTTGTTGTACAGATGAACACAAGTAGCAGTAATGATTTCAAAATCACGACAGTTTTGAGTTTGGCTCAGTGCAGCAAAGGACGGAGCCAACAGGCTACTCTTTCTGCTCATTCAGAAACTGATGGGCTCGTCCGGGATTTGAACCCGGGACCTCTCGCACCCTAAGCGAGAATCATAACCATAGACCAACAAGCCTCGCAAATATGTGGACATTCGCGAAGGCACCACAAATTTAGTAAAGCTCACCTCAATAACGGAAAGCGACCTGGTGTTAAGATTCTAAAGTGTAGTTATTTGAGCATCAGAAACTACTTCAAGGCATACTGCAGATCAAAGGCCAAGCTTGACACACAAGGCCCAGTGGCCTAATGGATAAGGCATCAGCCTCCGGAGCTGGGGATTGTGGGTTCAAGTCCCACCTGGGTCGTCTTTGATGGTCTACCTTTAAGATGGCTGTGCGAGAAATTCACTGAAGATTTGGTCAAAGCAACACTTATAGCCATGATGATCGCACGATCGGAATTAGCAGAGAACTTGCAAACTTCTGATAGCTGTGGCAGTTTTTGTGTGCATCAGACTGTCAAACAATAATTCTGGCCTGCCTGTGCGTATGCCCTTTCAGGTTGAAATTACACAAAGCACTATGTTCAAGGGGCCCAGTGGATGATGGCCGCTTCTTATGTTTGCGCCGGACCTACGATGAAGGCTCTGCGTACCAAAGCAGAGAGGCTAAATACACACAAAACAGGTGGGAAAGAGTCATGAACTATAAATGAATCTAGTCATTCAAAAACATCATCGATGTGTTTGATTTGTCCATATAACCATAACATCTCTCTTACCATGACAGACTGATTTAAAAGAGAATTCCATAAAATGTTTATTAACACAAGTTGCAACAAAAGTTGCTGTCTAGGCATCAAGACTGATTCTGCATCTCCAGCATCAATAAAGAGTATTCTTCCGCTTATGATGTGCCCATGTATTCAACAGTGCCAACGAGTGCTTTGGCCTTCTAATTGCAGAAAAACGCACAGCACTTCCAATGGCGGGCTCTAAAGGTAAAAAGCCGCATAGAGGCTATGTCGTAGGCTTGACTTTGAACCATAAGGCATCAACCTCCCACCAAGGACGTGCTTGAATGAGCTAGCTCTAAGCTGATGCTGCAAAAAGTCAGATTGCTGCAAAAGGAGATTCAAACAATCTCCATAGAAAGACAAGTATATCTGTGCTCATCGTTTCTGCAAAAGAGACAGTAATTCAATTAAGAATGGTGTAAAATAGTTTGAATTCCTCTACGGAATGTACAGACCTGCAGAAACTTCAATTTGGATGAAGCATCAGCCTCTAATGCTAGAGAATGTGACGTCAAGCACCATGTGGGCTGCAGTAAATGGCCTGATATCAAGTGGTTGATAAAGAAAAGCAGCCATCGAAAACATTGGCATACTGCAGGCATACTGCAGATCAAAGGCCAAGCTTGACAGACAAGGCCCAGTGGCCTAATGGATAAGGCATCAGCCTCCGGAGCTGGGGATTGTGGGTTCAAGTTCCACCTGGGTCGTCTTTGATGGTCTACCTTTAAGTTGGCTGTGCGAGAAATTCAAGGAAGATTTGTGCAAGCAAGCCATGATGATTGCACGATCGGAATTAGCACAGAACTGGCAAACTTCTGATAGATGTGGCAGTTTTTGTGTGCATCAGACTGTCAGTCACTAAAGGTGAGAGGGCTCGTCCGGGATTTGAACCCGGGACCTCTCGCACCCGAAGCGAGAATCATACCCCTAGACCAACGAGCCTGACCTGTGATTTCCTTGGCCATGTGCGTACACTTGTACTTTCACTGAATGCTGGCCTCTAACAGAATGGACGGGCACTAGTTTTAATAGAAAGCGCTTGTCGTTAGGAAGCAGCACACCCTGGAAGAAAGCGACTCAGAGTATGGTCTGTGCAAGAAAAAATAACCCTTGACATCTGGCTAAATCTGGGCTATGTTGTTGTACAGATGAACACAAGTAGCAGTAATGATTTCAAAATCACGACAGTTTTGAGTTTGGCTCAGTGCAGCAAAGGACGGAGCCAACAGGCTACTCTTTCTGCTCATTCAGAAACTGATGGGCTCGTCCGGGATTTGAACCCGGGACCTCTCGCACCCTAAGCGAGAATCATACCCCTAGACCAACGAGCCTCGCAAATATGTGGACATTCGCGAAGGCACCACAAATTTAGTAAAGCTCACCTCAATAACGGAAAGCGACCTGGTGTTAAGATTCTAAAGTGTAGTTATTTGAGCATCAGAAACTACTTCAAGGCATACTGCAGATAAAAGGCCAAGCTTGACACACAAGGCCCAGTGGCCTAATGGATAAGGCATCAGCCTCCGGAGCTGGGGATTGTGGGTTCAAGTCCCACCTGGGTCGTCTTTGATGGTCTACCTTTAAGATGGCTGTGCGAGAAATTCACTGAAGATTTGGTCAAAGCAACACTTATAGCCATGATGATCGCACGATTGGAATTAGCAGAGAACTTGCAAACTTCTGATAGCTGTGGCAGTTTTTGTGTGCATCAGACTGTCAAACAATAATTCTGGCCTGCCTGTGCGTATGCCCTTTCAGGTTGAAATTACACAAAGCACTATGTTCAAGGGGCCCAGTGGATGATGGCCGCTTCTTATGTTTGCGCCGGACCTACGATGAAGGCTCTGCGTACCAAAGCAGAGAGACTAAATACACACAAAACAGGTGGGAAAGAGTCATGAACTATAAATGAATCTAGTCATTCAAAAACATCATCGATGTGTTTGATTTGTCCATATAACCATAACATCTCTCTTACCATGACAGACTGATTTAAAAGAGAATTCCATAAAATGTTTATTAACACAAGTTGCAACAAAAGTTGCTGTCTAGGCATCAAGACTGATTCTGCATCTCCAGCATCAATAAAGAGTATTCTTCCGCTTATGATGTGCCCATGTATTCAACAGTGCCAACGAGTGCTTTGGCCATCTAATTGCAGAAAAACGCACAGCACTTCCAATGGCGGGCTCTAAAGGT